>NC_138773.1:238134102-238669102 GCF_965119305.1 Pelophylax lessonae
GTAGAATTACTTATCATGACATAGCTTTACAGCTTACTGACCTACCTGAAAACCTTAGTCTCTTTGAAGCCATGAAATACCCTAGTTAGATACTGTATATGATGGACGTATTATACCTCCCAGATGCCCCATAAATAGCTGGGAATTTTTTAGGAAGTACCTGAGTCTGTGGCCAAGTCTCCACTGATTTGTACTGCATAAAGAACAAGGGCTGTTCTCGCTATGAAGCAGGTGAGAATTTTGTTCCAAGCAAGACCAACTCAAACAGGGGTGGGCAATTCATTTTCTCAAGGGGCCACATGAGAAACTAGGACTGTTCTAGAGGGTCAAACTTAATTCTGCTCAATATTAATTTTGGACCTGGTATGGTCCTTAGCCACTTTAATCACTTGCCGACCGCCTAACGTCTATTTACTGCGGCACTCAGCCGCTTACAGGCAAAGCGACGTAGACCTACGTCGCTCGCCCATGATTCCTGGTTCCCTGGGGAGCCAGCGCGTGTAACCGGCAGCTCCAATGGCCACCAGCCACTCGCGATCTACCGCAGGAGAGGGAGAAAGACAGACAGCTGATGTAAACACAGCCGTCTGTCATTCTCACTAAAGTAATCACAGAGGCTATGCAATCCTGCTATGTAGGATCGTAGGTCTCTGTGATTACATCACAAGCCACGCCCCCCTACAGTTAGAATCACACCCCTAGGGACATACTTAACCCCTTGATCACCAGTAAAGTTAACCCCTTCCCTGCCAGTGTCATTTTTACAGTAACAGTGCATATTTATAGCACTGATTACTGTAGTAATGTCACTGGTACTCCTAAAAGTGTCAAAAATGTCAGTCAGGGGTCCAATCTGTCCGGCGCAATGTCGCAGTCCCGCAAAAAAAATCACAGATCGCCGCCATTACTAGTTAAAAAAAACAATAAAAATTATGACGTCACACGTTGGTTGACGAAACTGGTCGGGTCCTCGCATTACGCCATACGTCACTTCCGGTTCCTTGGAACGCAGCCGGGACACAAACCAGCTGCGATGCTGTGAGAATCTTTTCCTTGTATTACCTGATGTAAGTGGCTCCATTTATTTTAATTAAACTGGCAATACGTACTATACCATGAAGTCCTTTTGTTTTTGTATGATCGGTCTGTGTGTGGCTTGAGGAAAGGCATTGGAGGAAGGGTCTACCAGTCCTTTTAAGCGGACAGACTCCTGGAATAATATACGAGCGGGGGCCGGCATTCCATCCATACTGGGATCCTGCAAACAGCATACCACTTACCAATACTAAAGCCCAAGGGGCCATCTGGTAAGTGTGTAGAGCATCTGGTGGCGGATTTCCTTCTCCTCCTTTCCATTTTGGCATAAGGAAGCACTCCTTCTGAGCACTAAGCACTTTAAATCACCGAACTGTTTGCTGCATATATTGCACCTGCACTTTTGCACACAAGGACTATAATTGTATGTCTTATATGAAATTTTATTAATCATATATAGACTTTTTTGTGCACTGTCACTTTATTTGGATTGTGTTATTCATTGATATTTGCACTGTCATATATATATATATATATATATATATACGCATATATAATTTTTGATATATATAATTTTTTGATTATTAGTCACTGGTATTTGAGCACGATTTTTGAGCGCTGTCTTCCTTTGTTTAATAAAAATGACATAAATCTTTCCCATAGTTAGTAAACGCAATAACTTTTGCGCAAACCAATCAAAATACGCTTATTACGATTTTTTCTACCAAAAATATGTAGCAGAAAACAAATCGGCCTAAAATGTTAAAAATTTTTAAGTTTTTACATATTTTTTTGAGAATTTCATATAAAAAAAATGTGAAAAATATTGTTTTTTTTTTTTTCAAAATTGTCGCTCTTTTTTGTTTATAGCGCAAAAAATAAAAATCGTACAGGTGATCAAATACCACCAAAAGAAAGCTCTGTTTGTAGGAAAAAAGGGCATCAATTTAATTTGCATACAGCGTCGCACAACTGCCCAATTGTCCGTTTAAATCACACAGTGCCGAATCGCAAAATAGGGCCTGGTCTTTGAGCAGCCAAATCCTCCAGGGCTTAAGTGGTTAAGACCGGAAGGATTTGCCCCCTTATTGACCAGGCCCTATTTTGCGATTCGTCACTGTGTTATTTTAACGGACAATTGTGTGGCCGTGCAACGCTGTACCCAAATATAATCGATGTCCTTTTTTCCCACAAATAGAGCTTTCTTTTGCTGGTATTTGATCACCTGTGCGATTTTTATTTTTGTGCTATAAACAAAAAAAGAGTGACAATTCTGAAAAAAAAAAAAACAATATTTTTCATATTCTGCTATATAACATTCTCATATTGTTTTCTGCTACATATTTTTTGTAAAAAAAATTGCAAGAAGCGTATTTTGATTGGTGTGCGCAAAAGTTATCGCATCTACTAACTACAGGAAATATTTATGTCATTTTTATTGTTTTTTTAAATTTTTTACTAGTAATGGTGGTGATCTACGATTTTTTGCGGGACTGCGACATTGCGGCAAACAGATTTGACCCCTAACTGACATTTTTGACACTTTTGGGGGTGCCAGTGACATTACTACAGTAATCAGTGCTAAAAATATGCACTATTACTGCAATAATGACACCGGCAGGGAAGGGGTTAAATGTGAGCCTAGGGGAGTGATTCTAACTGTGGGGGGCGTGGTTTGTAAAATTACCATAGAGACATGTGATCCTATATAGAAGGTGTTTACAACAGCCGACCGTCCTTCTCTCTCAGCGGGAAGCGATCGCGGGTGTCAGGCGGCAATCGGAGCATCGGCTCTCCCGCCTAGCTTCCCGCGCGTAACCGACATAGGTCTACGTCGGTTTGCGCAGGAGAGCCACCCTGCCGCAGTAAAAAGGCGGCAGGTGGTCGGGAAGTGGTTAAGTGCATAAATATATAGAAAATAAGCACATGGTGATAATGAAAAGTGCAGCGCTAAAACAATAAGACAATAAAAACATCAATGGATAAATGAAGAGTCTATGAATGGCACACAGTAGTCTTGTAAAAAAGAGGAGAAAACAGTCCAATAAGAAATCCCAATGAAAGTGCTCAGTGCTGATCAGTAAACAGGACACAAGTGCTTGTTCAGTGCAATCCTTCACCAGAGGTGCTAGCCTCTCACCTGTAGGCTGTGAAAAGACAGCCTTAAAAGTACACTCCCAGCAATGTGAAAATCCTGACCAGGACAGCAATCACAGAGGGCATCTCTCCTTTTTGTTAAGGTGTTCACAACGATCCCCATGTAATAGAAAGGGGGCAGACCATAGTGCAATATGTTTCAAACACCACAATTTATTGATAAAACAAATGGACAGCCTCTTACTTCAAGGTAATGCAAAAACGAGCAGTACAGCAATCCAGCTGATCTCCAGACAGAGCGGAATGCTCTGCTGACAGGGGCTACGAGTGACGTCACGATCTCCTCTCCCTTGCGCATGCGTATCGTCCGTGGGCGGGACTTCCTCAGCGTATGGGCGGAGGGGCGGACGTCACTCTTTTTATATGCATCACTCCGCTCAATTCACCGTCCCTGCTGGCATAGCAACGTCGGAGGAAAACCGGAAGTGCCCCAGGGCCCGCCCCACACAGGAAGCAGTACATTGACCCAGGAACATAAACAGAGTCCTCCATATACACCGAGACAGCAACAAGGGCTAAAGGGCTAGTAAAGCCCATTACTGTTCAAGAGCGGGGGGATATAGAATATCAGAACTAACATAAATATGGCAAAACATATATTAATAAAAATTACAGAAAAAACATATATTTGGGAACTAATGCCCCTAAATGTATAAATACATGAGGGGATCATGATAAATCACTCGCAGCCCCTGTATACAAAAGAAAGCAGTACAGAAAAAAAAAAAATAAAAAAAAAAAAAAACAACAGTATATAATAAAAAACATATGATAAAAACATCAAATGTAAATCCATAAATACAATAGCGTTCAAAGGTCAAAAAAACATACATAAAATGGGTATATAATAGAGTCCATATCATAAAAGCCCATATGTATAAGGGACCTAAAATTCATATGTTGATAAAAAGTATTGATAAAAAACTTGAGGGTAAAAACGAAGTAAAACTACCGATCTGAGATAAAACAGTTGAGGTCGAAGTCCACATTTAGACCTCTGGGGACCCCAACTTTTGTCTCAAAGATCCAGTAAGATTCACGCTTACTTATTTGCCTAATAAAATTACCCCCCCCCCCCCCCTCCAATGTTTCTTGACCTTTTCGATCCCCCAAAATTTCAAGTCCTTGGGATCTTTGTTGTGAAATTGTTTGAAGTGTTGGACAACATGATGGGCCAGGGGGTGATAAAAACCAGTGGCTGAACTGCGGTTTTGCCACGCACCCAGTTGGGGCTGATCACATGCCGTGGCCACAGCATTTTAACTTGGGCTTCGGAGTTTGACAAGCAGAACTGCTTCTTAAACTGCCCATTGAGTTCAATAGGGCCATGCTGCAACCAAGTGCAATGCAGGTAGTGTGGCATTATAGGGTGAAATGGGGTGGTGGGTAGGTGAAAAGCACTGTGATAGGTACATGGCTTAAGGGGGTTTTCAGTATGTAGGCACTAACACAAGAAGTTGGCCAAGTAAGAGTGAAGGGAGAAAGTTGGGATGTCTCCTAGTCAATGCTCTCCCACCAATGCAATTGTTTTTTAATACTGTTTTGCAGGGAGCTGCTTTGGGATCCCCTGAACCCACCTGTGGCATACTTTTACCATGTAAACAAAGTAGTATAGCAAAAGTGACATTTATAGAGGACAGATGTTTATAATAATGTTAATTCACTTTTCCCTGCAGATTTCCTTTATTGTTGTAAATAATGCAATAGGGACCCCCAAAATACATATCAGACCCTCAAGAGGAAGGATGAGTGTATGGCGTTTTTTTTTGTTTCTTTTTTTTTTTTTTGGGGGGGGGGTCATTGAATTATTTAGAAAATAAGAGTATGGGGGTCTTGGTGATTAGACTCCGGAGTGTGCCACATCCCTAAATACGAAATTAGACATAGATGTTATCAATTTATTTGGTATGTGTCCCACAACTGGGAAACCTCTATGTCTATATTTAGAAAATAAAGGAAGCTCGCAGGTAAAAGTAAATCAACTGCTTTTTTTTCTAAATGTCACCTTTCCTATATGGAAGAAAAAAAAATTACATAATTACATGAAATCCTCTTCAAAATCAAAACCTTTTGGATCTGGATATCTTTTGGTGTGGATTTGCACCCCCCCCCTTGTTGCAAAAACAACAAGAAAAATGGTATGAGGTTCCCCCAAAATCAATATCAGACCCTTCAGATCTGGTAGGGATTTTAAGAAGGAATCCCCCTCCCCACACACACACACACACACACACACACACACACACACAAAACAGGCAGGCCAGGAAAAAGGGGGACAGAGGCCCCTTTCTCCTGAACTTTACCAGGCCACATACCTTCAACAAGAGTGGCATGTTGATAAGGACAAGGGTCCCCACCCCACAACATTGATCCGGGGTTGTGGAGGAGCAGGTGAGACTTATTAGAATCTAGAAGCCTCCTTTAAGATAAGAGGACCCCCAGATATCTAAACCCCTCGGTGAATGGGTAAGTGGTATATAGTACTCCTACTCATTCACCTAAAAGTCAGTTGTAAATAAACACACACAAGTCCTTTAATGCAAAAAGAAAAAAAAAACAAGCGTTCTAAATCCAGTGTTGATCACAATGAACATCACCCATCGATCATTTAAAGAAAAAAATATGCATCAGTGTATTATTTGGTCTACAGCCATGGCCATATTTGGTCAATGATGTCACTATTACCCCACCCTTTTGCTTTCATGGACACAGATTCCTGGCCATGTAAGTAAATGGGGCCAGTGAGCTCACTGGTTGTTAAGGACTCTGTGGTGCCTTTACCTGCCGGCATGTTTAACCGTTTAAATTTAACCGTTTAAAGTGGGAAGTAGTCATACATAATAGCAGTAGTAATACTGCTTTCATACATGATGTTTTACTTTTTTGTACAATCCCTGATGTATGGCCTTCAGTGCAATAACTGTGCAAAACCAATCAACTGACTTACGTGGTGTGTCTAAAAACTTTTGTGAATGGTATCAGAAAACAAACAAAGCAAAAGATACAAAAAAGTTATGTTTATTAGCCTTCAAAATAATTGCCATCCTTCACAACAAAACAACCTCCTCTTCTGGGATACCCATCTCTCTGCCTCCATGACCCTGTTCACCTCTTGCCTCCAGTCCGGCAAGGTGGGGCAATGGGTTTGCTTCCAAAATTTCAGTATGAGGCTCTTGGCTGCATTCAAAAGGTGTAGGGTAACACTATGTTTGTAGGACTTAAGAGAGGAGGGGGTAGTGTGAAACAGGTAGTGAAGAGGAGTTATGGTCAAGTGGGAGCAGCGCCAATAATAGATACATATAAATGCATCAAATAATACATGAAGAAAGTCCCAAAGTCTTAACAACCAAAAGCAAAGGAGAAAGAGGAGATCTATCCAGATTGCCCAATCACCAGTGTGTGCAGTAAGGAAAAAAACTAAATCCTCCCAGTGGTGACAGCCGAAACTCCTTACCAGATATTCTGACCCTCCTGTTACAGAGTGGTCAAACAATTGCCAGCAAGATCAGGGTACACTCAGTGTAGATGAAGAATCCCTCACAGCTTCTCCGGCTAAAATAGGACTCCCAAAACCCCGGAAGGCAATATGGATAAAGGAAAAAACACACAAATCTTGACCCCTCTGAACCTCCAGCAGGAAATTACACCACCTCAGAAGAATAAAAGGGCCAATAGTGTAATATGTCTTAAACAGGCAACTTTACTGAAAGAAATCATTGCACTTGCATGAAAAACTTGATAAAACGAGCATATAAAAATGATCACCGCGGTATACAGAGAGCGTGCTTCACATTGGTATGTCCGGTCCGCCTTGCGCGTATCGTCACATAATTGACATCCGTCAGAGGCGTGGCCAACCGATGTAAGCACGCACAATAAAGCACCCAGCCCTGAAGTGACGTACCCAGAAGTAGTCAGTTCCTGTGCTTCACCCAGTCCAAAGCTGCAACCAGATACACAGGAAGTGTCAGTCATTTAAGCCTGCACACTCACAAATACTGGAGCCGGACACAAACTGGGGGAGACATCAATAGGCCCACAAATGTTAGAATATAAAATATGGCATATTATTTAAAGATCCCATATGCAAAATCAATTAATGTACATGAAACATTAATCTATGCTCAGCCGGGCTTAAAAAAACAAACAAGACAGGTAAACCGGAAGCGGCGGTCAATTAAGCGCCATGCAATTAACCCATATACCTGTACCAGACATAAGCTAAAAAACATTGCTGGGGCCACAAAAACATAAAAACAAAATTATAAAACATACATATACTCAAATGCTAGCATACATAAAAATTAGGTTCTATGCGCAAAACAACACCCTGCACGCCATCAAGCTCAGATATGAGCTGGATATAGGCAGCAAAACGTTGATGGGGCCACCACACAATGAAATGGGATAAAATCCCAATCACCAAAAAATTAATAACCGAACATGTATGGCAAAAACCCAAAAAGCATAAAATAAGGTAGTACAATATAAACATTATGAATAAAAATTATGAATAAAAAAAGGGGGAATAAAAATAAATTAATGAAAAGTGTAAAAACGCAGCCTGCCATAGCAAATTAACTATTGTTTATGGGGCAATTTACCTCCCACTGTAAGTTCATACCCCACCGAGAGTAAGTCTTCATGTCAAATATCCAGCGGGTTTCAAGTTTTAAAAATCTCCCGCCGGACGTGACTACATGGATGATTTTTCAGGTAATCATCCTTCTTAGTACAGTTGCGACGCAACCTTAAAAATTGGCTCTTAGGAACAGAGCCCAACCAAGAGGGATGATGGCAACTCCCTTGTTCAATAAAACCGTTACGGTCAGTGGTCTTGAAATGGATACTAGTTACAATGGTGCCATCTCTGATTTCTATACTGAGGTCAAGGAAATTGATGCTCACATTGCTGGCCTCATGTTGCAATATAATGCCCAATGAATTAACATTGAGGTCCTCAATAAAGTCATCAAAAGATGCCCTATCACCATCCCATAGGAGGAGGACGTCATCAATGTAGCGTCGCCAGTAAAGAGGAGTTAATTGTATAAGTTTAAGCATAGTTCTTTAGATCCAGGGCAAGATGTCTCGCCAAAATTGGGGCAATTCCACTGTAAGTACATAAAGGTACCCTCCTGGGCACAACCCCTCCAATAATTAGTCAGCACCTGGAAAAATTCTAGCCAATTGTGAAGGCAGCTTCTACCAGTGGGATAAAAATTTCTTGGTTCTTAGAGCTAATTGAGGGCACATGAGATAGCTTAACATTTTTTTGTAGTTGGTGGGGCCTAAATTCCCGTCCTAGGTCCAGTTCCCATTTTCAAATAAAGTAGGGGGATTTCTGGGAGAGGGTATCAGGTATTTATACATTTGCGAAAGTAGGTGCTTGAAGTCCCCAGGAGTCTTTTTGGATCTAAGTTAAAGCATAACTCCACTTTTGTTGAGAAAAAAACATTCCCCTCTGGGTAATCTCTATACATTGCAGGGATTTTAACAAACTTTGTTGCAGATTCCTACCTTTTAGTATTCTGAAGAAAGCATTGTTTGTTCCTATGTGCTGAGTGGGTCAAATGGGAGTGGTTTCATAATTATCTATCAGATGTGGTAGCTGCAGGGCTCTAATGAGGAAAGCTGCTGTGCCTGCATTCCTTTAGACGTGTTCCTATTGGGAGTATCTCACCAAAAATGACATTTTTGCTGCAGGTGATGCCAGAAATCTAACTTGTATCTTAGGCAGACTTCTGGGAAAATTGGTGAGCCAATCACACAAGCAGGACATGATGTTTCTGGGTTGTGGTCAGTACACATTCTGTGTACAGAAAAGCTCCAGGTAGCCATATTGTATTGCATTTTCAGAAATTTACAACAGCTGCAGATTGAAAAGGAGAGGTAATTTTTGCAACTGTATACACTATATTGTTTTTCTTTATTTGCTGATTTTTTCCCCACGAAAGTGGAGCTACCTTTTAAACATATTGTGGTATATGGAACAGGAAACACTGTGTGCATATGTATATATTGGAGGGAAATATTAGTATTACAATCACTTTATGTAAAATATTATCATTTTTTTAACTGTGCAAGAATTTCAATGTAGCGCAGCATTTTAAATATAGACCATTTACAAAGGTCTAAAAGGTTGCAAGGACATCACAGAGCCCAACAGACATTGCAGGTGAAACTGTAATAGAAATTTGTGTAACAAAGAGACATAAGTCACTCACAGTATAGATTCATGTGGCATGAAGCACAAGACAATAAAAAAGGTATAATACACTAGGGGGTCCATTTAAAGAAAAAAATGCTTTATGAATGCCTCAACTTTCATGCAACTGTAACAAATAAGATAACAAATTAATGTTTGTAAAATGAGTGTAATAGTTTCTTTGCTGCCTTTTGCCAGGCAAATGTAACATTCCCTAACATTTGATTCTAAGTGAAAAATAGACATAACAACATTTGACCTTGAGAGTTAACATTCACCAATGGAGAAAATAGCCTAACACTATGGACTAGGATTAAAACTTCAGCATTGTGTACAGACTATGGAGAATCCTGTGCAAACAGCCAAACGAATAGATGTTCAGCCCAGTTAACTTTCAGCTGTAATATGAAGTGAAACGCCTGACGCTTGTAGAGTCATCGCATCACTTCCAGTTTGGGATACTCTGGTTCGTGGAATGCAGGTCTTACCGGCACACTGTTGATTACATTGTTTTGATTATCCAGTATCATTGTAAGTGTGATTTTTAGCTTTTTGATCTTAATAAACTTTTAGTTACGGACTTACACTATGAGATGCCTTTTTGTCCACCTACCTCTACATGAGTGTTCCCGGTGACCAGACTTGGCGAGGAGAAGGAGGAGATATAGGATTGGAAACAACTTATTTGTGTTGCCTCTGACCCCTGTAGGGATTCAGTTTTCTGGTGAGTGCGGACCTGAGTGGGGAGAATGAGTGGAATTTACCCATCTTTCACCAGCGATTAATACTGCACCTTGTTGTTTATGCACAAGTCACTTTGGAATTGATATCACATATATGGACTTATGAACTTTTTTCATGTCACTTATGGAATTATTTGTTGATTGATTTTATTTATATTGGTTTCAGTATTTAGATTTTTTTGCACATTTAGAATGATAAGCCCCTTTTTTTTGAGTTTCATTTAATTTTTTGGATTGTTTACACGCATATGGATTTACGTATTCTCTGTGATACATTTATATGTAGTTCCTATGCCATTTCATACACGTGTTGTTTTGCAAATTAGGCATTATTATTATATACAACTTTATTTTGTTGAGTGTATTTAACACATAAGAGACACGTATGAGGAGATATCATTAGTTAGTATTCATATTTAAAGAGACACTACACATTTTTTTGACTTACCGTTTTACATTAGAAAGAGGCAGCGCCCACCTATACCTCTCTCCCTACACGCTTCACATGTGTGTGTTTTTCTTGGGCAATCACCACCATCAATACATGATGGTGAAAGAAAAAAGTGACACTGTAGGATTTTTGTGTTGAAATTGTAGTGCTCCTTAGTGAAGGGTTGTTTGTGCCAGGGCATACTGTTCATGCCAAACTCCCAGCTCAAATGACACAAGAGTCTCAGGCTACAAGATGTGTTCCAGACTAGAATCCTGTCACCATTGCCAAACCGGCTGACCTTCCGCCAACACCAGTTTCTTAACTAAGCCAATCTCTGTACCTACTCCCCAGATATAGGCCACTCTGCAATCCATCGGCAAAAAGACACTCAAGTCAGCACCTTTCTTTAACTCTCATTTACTGTGCAGAAACCTGGTAACTAACAATCAATATGATTAAATAGTCCATGGCTAAAACAAATCCATATTCCTTACCCACCTAAGGGATCTAGCAATCTTTGTGGTGACCGCTGGAAAAGATAGTCAAGTTTCCACCCAAGGGGGAAGGGGTGGACTTCAAGCTCTAGTTACTCACATAGTCTCTGTAAATTGCCCTTCTCTTCCCTTTAGCATCTCTCCCTGGTTATAGAAGCTGCTGGTAGTTTCTAGAAGCTAGTGGATGAAGGCAAAGAGGCCATGATCTGCATCTTTATGGAAATCTGGCCAATCCCCATGTAGGAGGCCTGGCAGGGTGCCTTGATCAGCCCATAAATATTGTGGAGTCTGGCCAGCAGAGGAGTCGGGTGGAAGATGAAGTGCTGAGACTGTGTCATGTAGCCTGAGAGGGGACTCCAAGGCTAAAGGGGGCTCTGCCTCCAGGCTGGGAGTGGAGGAAGGAAGGAAGAAGTACAGAGGGATATCCACTACCCCACAGTCTCTTCTAGGAGATCCCCTGGCTAGCATCGGAGGCCCTGGACAGCAGGAGGCCTGAACAGCAGTCTTCTCAAAAGCAGCAGTATTTTGAAGGGGCTGTGTGAGTACCTCTACACCCCAGGGCCTAAAAGGGAGAAAGCTGCCAGATGCAATATCCAGCAAGCTTTTCTGGGACAGTGTCAAAAAGCTAAACCCAATCCCTTGTTCTGGGACACTTTACCAAGCAGCAAGGTGGGCTGGTATTTTCAAGAAAGGGGAGATGGAGCTCCTGAAAGTTTGGGACTTTGATATATTCTACTAAGGGTATACAGAGCTCCTATAAGGGGAATTCTTCTTTGCCAAATCAAGAGGGACCATCATTGTTCCAGAGGAAATACAGTCCAGGATTTGCCATTTTTTAGAGCGAAAGAACTTTTCCTCCTGTTGTTCTAATTGAGTCACGTTGGGCATTCCATAATCCCAGTTTCCTATCCCCAAGAAAACAGTAAAAACAAACCCATGGACTGATTCTTTGTCTGTGTGTAGGAGTTGGAAAATGCGTATTGCCTGGCTGTGTAGGAATAGGGGGACCCAAAATCCAGTGGCCCTCTAGGGTGTAGCGATACATACTGTATGTCTTCTAATATTTTACTACCATTGCCAGTGAAATTGCAGTGGACACACAAACTTAGTGTTCACCCATGTAAATGCTCCTGCACATGGCTCATCCCTGAGCTTCCAAACATCTCCTTTTCCCCCTCACTTCTGTCTTTTTGGGACAAGTGGTGCACATTATTTGCGAATATTTGCGATTGTATGTACAATACAAATCCCACGGTCCATAATCCATCTAAGGAGGGAGCAAGAGAGGGTGGCAATGTTCCTACATACAGTGGAATCGTGGAGAATGAATGTAGTCACCCTCTAACAGGAAGCTGGATCACAGCAGCAAAATATAAAAGAATCTGAAAGAAGATGAGAGCAATAGAAAGTACTTTTTTGAATTAAGAAAACATCCTTGAATTGAATATTTTTTAAACCAGAGTTTAGTGTCACTTTAATTCCAGGCCAAGTATGCAAAATTCAAACACTTCCAGTAGCATCAACGCTTGTCTACTCCCTCCTGCCCCCACCTACTTTCCTATTGGCCCATAACTCTGATAGATTATCTCACTGGCCAAAAGGATCAAATAGGTGTCAGGATACTTTATGAAAGTGTCAGGGCTTTGGTTGATCAGAACTGACCAGCATTTAGTATAGAGAGGGCAATGAAAGCGGATGCATGCACTTTATACCTGGATTTATGACAGGGTCACTTTACATTATTAAATCAGGCTTTTTTTTTTAAAAAACATCATTCAAACAGCAGGCAGTATATGGAAATTACATTGCTGACTTCCTTCTAAAGTGACTAACGTAAAAAAAAAAAAAAAATCTACAGATCAGCAAAAGTTTGCCTGTTTTAGGTCAATAAGTCAGACTGCCTTATAACAATGAGTTTGGCATCAAAGCCAGGCAACAAAAATTTTAGGAAAAGGTCAGCAACATCAGCTATGTATTTCTGTCAGTACCAGTTTCCAGTAAGAAATTTGATAGAAAGGTAAAAAAAAAAAAAAAATAGACATTTTGTCAAATTGAAATGTTAAAATACTGCTGTATAGTTTTAAATTTTTTAGGTAAATGAATGATGGCTTTAATGTACACTGTGTGCACAAATATTAGGCAAGTTGTATTTTTGAGGATTCATTTCATTATTTAACAGCTGCAGCGCTCTCGATCAATCCAAAATGTTAATAAACTTTAAACCTGAATATTTTAGGGACAAAAGTGAGTTTTTGGCTTTCGTAGGAGATCCAATCCGATCCTCCAAAGGGATGGAAAATAGTGTTTCCATCCGTCTGGATTTCACGGACAGGATCGGATCGGAGAGCAGCAGGTGTTAGTGGACATGTCACCGCTGACATCCGCTCCTCCATAGAGGGGCATGGAGCATCTGATCAGGTCCGCCTGAAAAAATTGACAGGCGGACCTGTTCAGAAAGCCCGTGTGAAAGGGGCCTTAGTGCGCAGAATTATTATGCAACTAAGAGCCAGTTCACACTGCCGCGACCATAAGTCGCCCCATGTCGGAGCGACTTTTTACCGTGATTTTACCGCGACTTTTCCCGTGACTTCAGCGAGACTTGTGAATTATTTTCCTCGACTTATATGACAGACGACTTTGTATTTGGCCAATCAGAATATGATGTGTTGTGACCTAATTCCCCTTTTCTGTTTTTTTTACTCATTTCCTCATTGCCCACCAGTGCCACGTATCAGTGTCCACCAGTGCCACTGCCCACCAGTGCCATGTATGTGTCCACCAGTGCCACTGCCCACCAGTGCCACGAATCAGTGTCCACCAGTGCCACATATCAGTGCCACGAATCAGTGTCCACCAGTGCCACGTATCAGTGCCACGAATCAGTGTCCACCAGTGCCACGTATCAGTGCCACGTATCAGTGCCATGTGTCAGTGTACACCAGTGCCACGTATCAGTGCCATGTATCAGTGCCACGAATCAGTGTCCACCAGTGCCACGTATCAGTGCCACGAATCAGTGTCCACCAGTGCCACGTATCAGTGCCACGTATCAGTGCCACGAATCAGTGTCCACCAGTGCCACATATCAGTGCCACGTATCAGTGCCACGAATCAGTGTCCACCAGTGCCACGTATCAGTGCCATGAATCAGTGTCCACCAGTGCCACGTATCAGTGCCACGAATCAGTGTCCACCAGTGCCACTCACACAGACCAAGCAGAGATAATGGAATATATATACCATTACATATATATATATATATATATATATATGTATATGTATATATATATATATATATATATATACCATATAGCAGTGATGGCAAACCTTGGCACCCCAGATGTTTTGGAACTACATTTCCCATGATGCTCAACTACACTGCAGAGTGCATGAGCATCATGGGAAATGTAGTTCCAAAACATCTGGGGTACCAAGGTTCGCCATCACTGCCATATAGGCATGGCTGCAATGTGGGGAATGCCTGGCTAATTTCTTTCTTCTTCCTGGAAAGTCTGATAACAAGTCGCTTCAATTAAGATAAGGATCCGACTTGGAGGCAACTCCCATTGAAGTCTATTGACACTAGTCTGATACAAGTCGTCTAAAAGTAGTACAGGACCCTTTTCTGAAGTCGGAGCGACTTCAGTAGTGCCAATTAAGATGGCTCTCATTCATTTACTTTGCATTTGTTATGACAAACGACTTGGGGCGACATGAGGGCACACAAGTCGCCTGACAAGTCGTGCTAGTGTGAATGGAGTCTGAGGCCCCGTTCACACTGGGGCGATCCGACTTCCCGGGGCGACCTCCGAGGTCGCGGTGCGAGCAGCGCGCCACGACCTCGGAGCGGCCGGCACGGACTTCATAACATTGAAGTCTATGACGTTCGCTCCGGGTCGCCCCAAAGAAGCTCCGGACCCTTTTTCTAAGTCGGAGCGACTTGTGTCGCTCCTATTAGAACGGGTCCGCAGCTTCTCTATGGAAGGCGACCTACGGCGACCTGTGAGGCAACCAGGTCCCCTCACAGGTCGCCCCAGTGTGAACGGGGACTAAATGTAAAACTAATGTTTTCCCATCTCACTTGTTTGTTTTCATCTGTTGTCAGAATAAGCAAACAACTCAAAAAGTACAAATAAACATTTCTGTCATTAAAAAAATAATCAGTGACAAATATCAGCCTTGAGGCTTCTAATCATGCAGTCTATCAGTTTCTTGGTCTGTTGACAATAAACTTTTTGTGCAGCAGCAACCACAGCCTCCCAGACACTGTTCAGAGAGGTGCACTGTTTCCTTTACTGTATATCTTGTTTAAGTAGGGCTCACAAGTTTTCAATAGGGTTTAGGTAAGGTGAGAAAGGGGACCATCGCATTATTCTTTCATCTTTAAGGCCTTTACTGGCTAGCCACGCAGTGGAATACTTTGATGCATAAAATGGAACATTGTCCTGCATAAATATCATGGTCTTCTTGAAAGATGCAAACTTTTTCCTGTACCACTGCTTGAAGAAAGGTCATCTAAAAACTGGCAGCAGGGTTGGGAGTTGATTTTGAGTCCATCTTCAACCCGAAAAGGTCCAATTAGCTCACTATTAATAATACCAGCACATACCAGTACCCCAGCTCCACCTTGTTGGCATCTGAAACGAAGTGGAGCTCTGCGCCCGTTACTGATCCAGCCACAGGCCCGTCCATCTGGTCCATCAAGAGTCACTCTCATCTCATCAGTTCATAAAACCTTTGAAAAATCTTTATTCAGATATTTCTGGCTTGGTCTTGACGTTTCAATTTATGTGTCTTGTTCAGTGGTGGTCGGGTTTCAGTCTTCTTTGCCTTGGCCATGTCTCTGAGCACTTAACACATTGTACTTCTGGGCACTCCAGGTAGGTTGCAGTTCTTAAATATGACAGCGCAGGAGGATAATTGTTTCCTGGTAGCTTCATGTTTTATTCTGCTTAAATCTTTGGCAGTTAATGTGTGTCTTTTTTTCTCAACACATTTCTTGTGACCCTGCTGACTATTTGTAACAAAATGTTTGATGGTTCTGTGATCACGCTCCAAAATCTTAGCAATTTCAAGAGTGCTGCATCCCGCTGAAAGACTTTTTACAATTTTTGACTTTTCAGAGTCAGTTATCTCTTTTTTTGGCCCATTTTTCCTGAGGAAAAGAAGCTGCCTAATAATTATGCACACCTTGATATAGGGTGTTGATCTCCTTAGGCCACACCCTCCCTCATTACACAAATACACATAACCTGATGTGCTTAAATCCAATAAGTATTCAAGTTAATACAGCTTGGAGTTGGGCAATATGCATAAAAATTATGATTTGGTCCAAATACTCACTTGCTTAGTAATTGTGCACACATTTTATATATAAACCATATCATGTGTTTTGCCTATAAATATTAATGAGCTAATTTTAGAAAGGTGTAATTTCTACAGAATTCTGTGTTTACACAATCAACTTCAGGGGGTTGTAAAGAAAACAAAAAGGCATTTAAATGCCTCTTAAATCTGAACTACTCTTCTAGAACAAAAATTCCATTTAAATTATTTATTTGCCTTTATTTCTACTTGTCCTCCCAGTGAAAAGATTCTTTCATAAAAACTGGCCTTACTGCGTATTTACAACTATGATAGGGACATTAGATCGTAAGCTTGTTCAGGAGCAGGAACTTATGTGAATAATTTAGTGTTCTCTGTAAAGCACTGTGGAAGAAGAATAAAAATGAGTACAATAAAATAAAGTAAATAATATACGGTTCACTATCAGTAGTCAGCCCTATTATAACAGCATGTTATAATAAATGCGCTAATAATTTTAAGGTGCAGATTCCAAAGTAGCCACCAGATGTCACTAATGCATTGCTTTTGTTGACCTTCAGCAATTGTATCGGAAAATCATTCTCTGTTTTACTGCCAATTTCAAATCCTGGTACAAGTATAAATATGAAAAGAGAAGCCCACAGTAGTAACTCAACATTTTAAATGAAGATTTACAAGTTTACAAACCACAATCATAGTAAATATATATTATGTGACAGATATACGTATAAGTTATCAGTGTTTTCATGTTATAATTTTGTTTTCTTTCCTTAGACCTGTAATGATTAATCAGGAGTACAGATTCCCCTTGTTACCAATGTCCATTGGTAACATGTTGGCTTTAAGGACTCATGCACACTTGACGTTAAATAAAAATGCCAGTAGCTTTGCAGTGAGTTTTTCAGCGTTTTTCAGCTTTTTTGCATTGGCGCTTTTCAGCATTTTTTTTGGCGTTTTTAGCTAAAAATCACCTCTCTGCTATTTTACTAACTCCCAATTTCCCACAATGCAATGCTTGCCAGACAATGCTTGCCAGAAATTCATTGCATGGGTGTTCACAACCCATGCAATAAGATTTAGATTGCGGGGGAAAAAAAGGGTCCTGCAACATTTTGGTGCAAATGTGATGCAATTTGAGCCATACAAAATATATGTCTCAAATCGGATCGCACAGACATCACATGTGCACAGGAATGCGGTGCGTTTTTGAGGCAAATCACATGTGGTGTTCAGCATGCACCAGTGTGAACCCAGGCTATGTTCCATGAACGACTTCTCGAAACAGAACCCAGGCTTAAAAAAAGCAATGGAGTCAAAAACTGCTAACTGACATTTTTTGGAATTTCTTGGCTTTTATCAGCGTTTATCAATGTTAGAGCATTTTTACAGTTGAAAAATGCCACTCAAGACCCGCTATTTTTTTTTTTTTTTTTTGCCCCTGCCAAAAACTGCTGATAACAGCCTATGTGTGCATGGACACGTAGGATAACGTGCTGGGGAGTTTATTGGCTAAAGGAAAAAAAATGTCTGACGCCAATAACAGCAGCTGCAAAAACGTCAAGTGTGCATGAGGCCAAAAGCTGAATTCTGAGCACAAAAAACCCTCTTATATACCCAGTGAAGTGAACAGCCTCAGATGATACACAGAGATTAAACACATCTCCCTGCATAAGTTTTAGTTGTTTACCTGCAATATTCTCTTCCTTACACCCCTTCAAAAGGGCAGAATTGTATTAAAATCCTTCTTCCTCTGTCAGGAGCACAGAGAAGGGGGCAGAGAGCTGCAGTAACAGTGTGTGAGAGCTGATTGGAGGAAAGAAACACGCCCCCCTCCACACAGCAGAAGAACTGTGTTGTGAATAGACAAGCTGCATGCTGAGCTCTCCCCCTGCCATAAATTTTATCTCATGTGTTAAAAAACTACTCAGAAGTGAAGCTGATAACAAAGGAAAGAAGAACTAGAAAGAAAAGACACTTAGAGCTTTCAAGAGAGACAAATAAACTCTACAGATATATGTGCTTTGCTCAGATTGTATGGATAAGATATACAACCACTTTAATTTAAATATATTCATCAGTAGCCACAAAGGATAAAAATCTATTTTGTGTTCACCAAAAGCTTTTGCAAACACAGACATTACATTGTAAAAGTAGCAGTGACATTATAACTGTGCTATACATAGCTTGTGCAAAGAGCACAAATGTGAGACAGGCCCAGTAGGCTCCACCCACTACAGTATACTTGCAGACAACTACAGAAGGGGGCGTATACAAGACCAACCACCTTGCCCAAAGAGAGAGGGAATAATATCCATCTCCTCCCCTAGTGAAAACTCCTCCCACAATATAGTAAAATACTGTAAACACTGTAAAAACACTGGCTAGGCAAAGAGTTAACCCTTTGATCGCCCCTGATGTTAACCCCTTCCCAGCCAGTGTCATTAGTACAGTGACAGTGCATATTTTTTAAAAACAAAAGAAGACAAGGCACACATCCGACCTAGTGTGATACAATTTTTATTAAAAGGCTGTCAGTAATAGATTGATTGCACTCACATGTGTGGCAAACAGTTCCAGGTATATCAGTATCCTCCTCTCATGTATGGCCTCTTCAAGTTGAACAGGAAGCCCAATCGGTGCTCCTGTGTTCTGACAATAAAGATCCCATCCTGCTCTCCTATGCTCTCCTGTGCTAGCGGTCTGCTTCGGCGTCTCCAGCTGGAGCGCCTGCGCCCAACCCAGCACGCACTGCCTTCACTACCGCGCATGCGCGAATGGATCCAGCCAGGAGACCGGTGAAAACGGAGGAAGTCACGGCTGATGGAAGAGAGGAGCAACCTCAGACCCAGCACTGTTGCTATGACAATGCATTTCGGAGGTGTGGCCTCCCTCTTCAGGTCATCTGGGTCTGAGGTTGCAAAAAATAAAAAATACAGAGGTGATCAAATACCACCAAAAGAAAATTCTGTTTGTGGGAAAAAAATGACATCAATTTTATTTGGGTACAGTGTTGCATGACGGTGCAATTGTCAGGTAAAATGACATAGTGCTGTATTGCAAAAAAGGGCCTGGTCATGAAGTGGGGTAAATCTTCCGGAGGTCAAGTGTTAAAAAAAAATATTTGCTTATCCTAGAGTTCAGCTTTAAAGTGGGAAGCAACTATGTTTAGGGCTGGGTTCACACTATTGCAAATTGGACGCATCCAATTTGCATGTCAGGAGATTGTGACCGGCTTTCTATGGAGCGGGTTCACATATCTCCTGTGTGTCTTCTGGTCTGTTTCAGATCCAAATCCAGCCAAAAATTCAGACTGAAATCAGACCTGAAATGGTGAACAGGGACACACCGGACCCCTGCTGAGAGCTGCTCCGTGCGGCAGTGTGAACCCAGCCTAAAGGGGTTGCTGACCTGAGCAACTATGTTTGGAGGGGTTGCTCCAGTTGTAATGGGACTATACTTCAAGGGGATGTAAAATTGCAGTATTAGTAGTAGCTTATATCTAATCACAAATTGCCTTTTGCTTTAAACTGAAATCTGATTGGCTACTATGGGTTACTGCATGCTGCCCTATCAAATACACCTCTTTGTAAAGCTTACAGCTATTCCATCCCCATCAATACTACAAGCAAGAAGACTCATTTGTGCTCATAAAGAAACCATTTTGCTAGACAAAAATAAAACAAAATCCAAACAGCCAGGTTAACTCCTTTGCAATGTGTTAAAGCACATACTGTTCGTCTGCCAATATACTATAGCGAGCCTCCAAAAACACCCAACCTTTTTCTGGTAATGCACTGCATAGCAATTCACAGACAGTAGTGTGTTACTATTCTTTTTGGTGCATTGCAACACAGTTGTGTTGTTTTGCTGTGTTCAGTTGCCTTTTAAAATTAATGGCATAATTCACCAATTTGCGCATGGTGCATTATTGTATATTGTGCTATCGATGGGTGGGGCATCCAGTCTTTAGAGCTAGCTCACACCCTAAAAACACACTCCAGATCTGTTCTGATGCATTTCTGCATGTGTGTTTTTAACACATTTTCAGTGCGTTCTAGTGCTTTTTGATGCATTTCCAGATGCATTCTAGATGTCTTTTTCTTCTTTTTCCTTTTTTCACTGTACTGGTGTCTGGTGCATTTTTTATGTGTTTTTGATGCATTCCAGTGCATTCTGGGGGATTTTTCTTTTGTGTTTTTCCGCGTTCCAGTACAGTCAGGTGCAGGAAAAGTGCAGCATGTCTTTTTTTTTCTGAAACTGGAATGCCCTGGAACTGACTGCACTGGTGTGAACTATGCAACTGGGAACCATATAACCTACTATCTATGCATTTTTTATGCAGAAAAAAATGCACTGGACTGCATGTGGTGTGAACTGGCCCTTACACTTTTGAGGAGCTCTTCATGGCAGTAGTGCAATTTTATCACTAAAGCCCTCAGTTTTCTGTGCTGAATTTCGATTAGCATCATTTAACACTAAAGACCGAGGGCGTCATGTGAGTGTAGAGATTCAGGGATCCACCTTCTGAAGGGCATCACTAGAGTGCCCTGCACTCAAGGATAGTAATGCAGAAAGTGGTGCTGGCATTATCATGTCAGCCCTGCTTTCTAATCGAGGACTAACAACCACTGAAAGAAGATCCAAAGTTTAAGAGGGCTAAGATATGTCATTAACGCACCCACAAGCTTATTTCAAAATGAAAAACTCTTTTTATTGCATGATTACATAGATGCACAACCTTTTGGGACCACGCAAGGACCCTCAATCAGGCAGGTGATGTATCCCACACAAATCACCATGACCACATGCCTGATGAAGGGTCACCAAAATAAGCTAATTTTCGGGACCATGCAGGGACCCTTAATCAGGCAGGTGATGTATCCCACACAAATCAATCAATCAGAAAAAATGCTTATTTAGGTGATCATGTATTAAAAAGAAGTTTATCATTTTGAAATAAGCTTGTTGGTGTTCTGGCAATCTTATCCATGTGCATGCTGTATCTTATCCACATTGTACATCATTACCAGTACCCTTTTAACCCCATAGTCGATTCCAGTTGGATGTGCAAGAGGAGTATAGTCTCCCCAAAGATGAAGAGAACACTGCACCTACCTGTCCTGAAGACATCTGTAAAAGATATTTCATTAAAAAAATACAGCAGTGGCCATTAGGGGAGAAAGGATGAGTAATGGTGAAAGGGCAGGAGGGCCCAGAGATGGACTTTAACCATTTTAGGACCAGAGGATTTTCCTGCTTTCTGTCCAGGCCACTTTTTGCAACTTGGCACTGTGCGGCTTTAACTGACAATTGCGCGGTCGTGCAATGCTGTACCCAAACGTAATTTATGTCCTTTTTTTCCCACAAACAGAGCTTTCTTTTTGTGGTATTTGATCACCTCTGCGCTTTTCATTTTTTGCGATCTTAATAAAAAAAGAGCAACAATTTTGAAATAAAAAAACAATATTTTTCTAATTTGACAGTTAAAAAATATCCAATATATTCAATTTTTGTCATATATTTAGACCAAAATGTATTTAGCTACATGTCTTTGACAAACAAATTCTCAATGAGCGTATTTTTAACCGCTTTAAGACCGGAAGATTTTACCCCATTCCTGACCAGGCCATATTTTGCGATTCGGCACTTTGTTAATTTAATGGACAATTGCGCGGTCTTGCAACGCTATACCCAAAATAAGTTTATGTCCTTTTTTTCCCGACAAATAGAGCTTTCTTTTGGTGGTATTTGAACACCTGTGCGATTTTTACTTTTTGCGCTATAAACAAGAAAAAAGCGACAATTTTGAAAAAATTACAATATTTTTCACATTTTTTTTATATGAATTCCCCCAAAAAAATGTAAAAGTCAAAATTTTTTAACATTTTAGGCCAATTTGTTTTCTGCTACGTATGTTTGGTAGGAAAAATCGCAATAAGCGTATTTTGATTTGTTTGCGCAAAAGTTATCACAGCTACTAACTACGGGAACGATTTGTCTTTTATGTCATTTTTGTTTATTTTTTTTTAATGGCGGCGATCTGCGATTTTTTTTGTGGGACTGCGACATGGCGGTGGACAGATCGGACCCTTGACTGACATTTTTTACACTTTTGGGGGTACCAGTGACATTACTACAGTAATCAGTGCTATAAATATGCACTGTTACTGTAGTAATGACACTGGCAGGGAAGGGGTTAACTTTATTGCTGATCAAGGGGTTAAATGTATGCCTGGTGCTTACTGACATGTGTGGTGCGAGGGGACTGTGTGACACAGGCACAGATCGCAGGTTCAGCTATGCTGAATCCTGTAATCTGTCCCTGCCTGTCACATAGGAGATCTGCCCGCTTTGTTTACACAAGCGGGCGGATTTCCTCACTCGATCCCGACGATCGTGGAAGAGCGGCGGTGATCACTGCCTCTCCTCCCCTGGCCCGACTCCCGCACTGTCTGAATACAGCGGGAGCGAGCCTCCGCCGGCGCGCGCAAGCCCACGAGGGGAGGAGTCCAGCAACGTAGGTCTATGTCACTGAAAGGAATCAAGCCACTTTGCCGCAGTACGCTCCATGTGAGCAGTCGGCAAGTGGTTAAGCTCTAAGTGACTAATAAAAAATGTAATTAACTGCTTTCATAGAGGTAACAAAGTTTAAAAACTAACAATGAAAACAAGTAACAGTACTTTGTTAAATTTTCAGACAATATTCTATGAAAACAATGGAATTGGAAAGTAAACAGAAAATGTGTCATTTTATGACATTGCTGGAACTCTTTAGAAAAAGAATTAAACTGACATAGATATGGTATCCTCTGCCTAAATTATTATATTATGGCTGTAATAGCCAGTGTATAAACTGCATTTGCCCATATAAATATACAATTATACTATGTGCCGGCACATAGCAGGGTGTTAAGTAACTTATCTCCTCTCTATATCTGAAAGACCTTAATGCATAATTGAAAACAGCTGCGCTGGCCAGACTTGAGGCAGAGCCAAAGCTCAAGAAGCTGTGCCAACAGGTGCAATAACCTCAGCTCCTGTTCTCTGCAGCTGTTAGATTGGGAGCTCGGGATTTTAGCTACATACACAACAGTTGGAAGGTTGGAAAATAATTTGGTAACACTGGAATCTAAAGGTTGCTTAAATACCTGAATGGTGACTGCATCTCTGATAGAGTGTGGCCACCATTCAGCTGACAACTTTCAACTTTTCAAATGAGTTTTGTTGAGCTGGTTGTTAAGTGCTTCAATTTATAACTAGTTCCAAAAATTAACCATTCCCGCTTATAACCGTTCCAGTTTATAACTAGCCACAATTTATAACCATTCCAGTTTGTAACTAGCTCCAAATTATAACCACTCCAAATCATAAATATTCCAATTTATAACTACTCAAATTTATTACCACTCCAATTTATAAATAGCTTCAATTTTTAAATAGCTTCAGTTGATAACCACTCCAATTTGTAACTTGCTTCAAATGTTTTAATTAGCTCCAATTTATGCCCACTATAATTTTCAAAACTAGCTTTAATTTATGACAGCTCCAATTTATAACTAGCTATAATTTATAACTATTTCAATGTATCACTAGCTATAAATTATTACTTCTCTAAATTAAAACCTCGCCAATTTATAACTACTTCAATATTTAACCAGAGTTATAAATAGCTCTAAATTATAGCTAGCTCCAAATTATAACCAATCAAAATTTATAGCTAGCTCCAATTTATAACTGCTCTAATTTATAACTGCTCCAATGTTGTAACTAGCTCTAATTTATAACTAATCCTATTTATAACCAAGCCACTTTATAACTATCTCCAATTTATAACCACTACAATTTTTTAACTATCTCCAATTTAAAACCACTACCATTTTATAACTAGCTCCAATGTATCACCATTCCAATTTATAACTACCGTACATCCAAATTATAACCACTCCTCATTATAAGCTCTCCAATTTATAACTACTCCAATATATAATCACTCCAATGTATAAATACCTCCAAATTATAACTAGCTCCAATTTATATCCACTTCAAATTGTTACTTGCTTTAGTTTATAACTAGCTATAATTTATAACTGCTCCAATTTATAACCAATCCACTTGATAACTAGCTCCAAATTATAACAATTGTATAACTGGCTTCAATTTATCACCATTCCAATTTAAAACTACCTCAAATTATAACCACTCCACATTATAAGCACTCCAAAATATAATCACTCCAATTAATAAATAGCTCAAAATTATAACTAGCTCCAATTTACAATCACTCCAAATTGTAACTTGATTTGGTTTATAACTAGCTCCAACTTATAACCAATCCACTTTATAACCAGCTCCAAATTTTTAACCGCTACAATTTTATAACTAACTCCAATTGATAGCTGTTCCAGTTTATAATCACTCTAATTTATAACTAGCATTTTAATAGAAGGGATTTACACAAACAGTACAACATATTCACAGCACACTTAGAAGCTAGTCAGCAAATAAATAAATAAATAATTGCATTGTTTTAGCTTACACCATTTTAGTTGCATAACATTTGCAAATATATGTGGAAGCTATGCTGCCTATATAAGGCTCCTCTATGTACTATCGTCCCTGACTCTAATCTATGAGAGCTACAGGGTCAACCTGAGCTTGAATTTCTGCCAGTTCAGTAGGAATCAGATGAAATTCAAGTGGTGTATGGCCAACTTTAGGGCTACATAATGGGAACACCAATGTGATCGAATTCAACTGTTTATTATCATCACCAAGCAAAGCACACATCTTATATCTATTTATCCAAAGCTAACATATAATTGTGTAATTTATAACATATATTTGTGTATTTATTCCAGGTCAAGACTGAAAGGAGTGACTGGGGGAAAAGGGTGGGGGGATCAGGGGCCATTTTACCTGGGGTCATTCTATTTTTACAAACGTGAGGTCATACATTATGGAAGCCACCAGTGTTGCATACAATAAGGTGGGCAACAGGGCTTAGTTTCTAGCCTCCTTTCAGTCTCTAGGGACTGAAGTCTGCCACGCTTTGGCCAAACTGACTCTAAGGCTGGGTGATGCCAGCTAACAGCAAGGGTAATCAAAAGCTTCGCTTAAGACAATGATGGTGTCTGGAGGCCTGTAATTCCATATTGCAGACCCAGTTTAACCACTTAAGCCCCGGAAGATTTTACCCCCTTCCTGACCAGGGCCTATTTTGTAATTCGGCACTGCGTGACTTTAACGGACAATTGCGCGGTCGTGCGATGCTGTACCAAAGTGAAATTGATGTCCTTTTTTTCCCACAAACAGAGCTTTCTTTTGGTGGTATTTGATCACCTGTGCGATTTTTTGGTCATGCGCTATAAACAAAAAAAGAGCGACAATTTTGCAAAAATAACAATATTTTTCACATTTATTTATATGAAATTCCCCCGAAAAAAATGTAAAAATCAAAATTTTTTAACATTTTAGGCCAATTTGTTTTCTGTTACATATGTTTGGTAAAAAAATCGCAAAAAGCGTATTTTGATTGGCTTGCGCAAAAGTTATTGCGTTTACTAACTACGGGAAAGATTTTTGTCATTTTTATTGGTTTTTTTTTAACGAGTAATGGCGGCAATCTGCGATTTTTTTTGCGTGACTGCGACATTGTGTCAGACAGATCTAACCCTTGAATGACATTTTTGACACTTTTGGGGGTACCAGTGACATTACTACAGTAATCAGTGCTATACATATGCACTGTTACTGTAAAAATGACACTGGGAGGGAAGGGGTTAACTTTATTGGAGAGGGAGGGGCTAAGTGTGTCCCCAGGGGCATGCTTCTAACTGTGATTGGATGTGGCTGTGTGTGTAACAGCACAGATCAATGGTCCTACATAGCAGGACCGTATGATCTGTGCTTTTACACATGGAAGAATGACAGGCGGCTTTGTTTACATTAGCCGTCTGCCTTTCTCCCTCTCCACCCGACGATCGCGAGTGACCGGCGGACATCGGGTCCGCCGGTCACATGCGTGGGCTTCCTAGTGAACGAGCGGGAGCCCCCTATTGGCTCCCAGGCTAGTGACGTACCGGTACGTCACTTTGCCTGGGAGGGGCTGACCGCCGCCGTATATAGTCGGGCGGCGGTCGGCAAGTGGTTAACTGAGCCTCTCAGAGCTTGGAACAGTGTTACCTCATTCATCTGCCATTCCTTGAGTTTTGGATGCCAGCCTTAAAATTCACAAATGATGCCTTTTTTTTCAGTTTGCCTTTGGTGGGTATCACTGGATGTTTGTGGCTAAATTCAGAAAAATAATTAAAGGGGAAACATGTGCAGGAAACGTAGAGAGGAGTCTAAAGACTCACAATAGCTAAGAAAAACTTTCCTTGCTCTTGTTTATTATATAATTTTAAAGTAGTTATAACTATAAAGCAAGCGCTACGTCATTTCTAATAGTACATTCTAGACTCAGTTTACTAAAGCTGGCCATACATGAGAAAGAAAGTAGTTGGAACACTCATATGGAAATTTAGAAAAAATCAGAGCATTCGATAGCATCAATATAGACTTGACAAATTTCACATGAAAACCCTGAAAAGTTTAGTTTCAATGCAATGCCAATGTTTCAAATTTAAACCCTCAATTTTGGGATACATAAGTGCCTTACAAAAAATAAAAATTTTCCAAAATAAAAAAAAAAACATTTTCATCTTTCCCCTTTTATTTTTCTTGTCACTATGATTGAAAAAGTTTGCCAATGTAATCTCATTTTAAACTCAGCCTCCCCTCCTTTATAATAATAATAAAAGCAGTTTTTTTTCTGAGGGTCCTACTTCTTGTTTTTTATATTTTGCTCCAGCAACCCCCTGCGAGACCCCTGTCTTATATATATATATATCAGGAAACTGCAGGAGCTTAATCACAGAGCAGAGCATCACATGTCATTGGGTACCAAGCTGCCTGAACCTGGAAGAGGCAGCCAGCTAAGAGGACTAAGATAGTGGTGTGAGGAAGAGGCACAAACAGCTGAACAGCGGATCACTGTAGGAAGATGCTAGATCTTCTGGGTAGGTGAGTGAACATAACAGGTAAGGAAGAACAGAGGAGAGAAAAAGAAGAGGGAGGGTCAAAGTAATATTAAATCCTCAGCTTCCTCTTCCAGGTTAAGGCAGCTGGTTACCCAATGACATGTGAGGCTCTGTTCTGTGAATGAGATTAAGCAGAAGAAAGCAGTGCCGGCTTAGTGAGGCATAAGATTTATTGGTACATAAGACATATAGTAACTTACTCTGAGGTAAGTATGGGCCGGTATGGTAGGTAAACAAGGTCATCCATCTTCTTCTCCTGAATACCGTGTGGTGAAGGAGGGTGGCGGGGTGCCAGTATTTCGCCTGGAGGCTGTTGTATGGCAGCCTGTTCATTGGTACTGCAGCGGTGGAGGACTCTCGATGGGGTTTTGACTTCCTACTTCCGGTCTGCCCGACGTCACTTCCGTTGAGGAGGAGAGAAGATAGGGGTTGCTTGTGTTCGGGGCATCCGTGCTCGCCTGATGAAGGAGCATGGATGCTCTGAACGTGACCAACCCCTATCTTCTCTCCTCCTCACCGGAAGGGACGTCGGGCAGACCGGAAGTAGGAAGTCGGAGCCCCACAGAGAGTCCTCCACCGCCGCATTACCAATGGACAGGCTGCCATACAACAGCCTCCACGCGAAATACTGGCACCCCGCCACCCTCCTTCACCACATGGTATTCACAAGAAGAAGATAGATGACCTTGTTTACCTACCGTACTGGCCCATGCTTACCTCAGAGTAAGTTACTATATGTCTTATGTACCAATAAATCTTATGCCTCACTAAGCCTGCACTGCTTTCTTCTGCTTATACTCCTCAGAGCCTCTCCTTGCTCCAGCTGGCAGCCGCTGAACGTGGGCCCCCCCCTCCCGCCCCCCTTCCACCCCATTGTACCCTTTTTAACCTTTTTGGTGTGCCACCCACCAACATCAGAGAGCGCCATGTCATCACTGACTTTCTGTTCTGTGAATGGGCTCCTGCAGCTTCCTGAAGTACGTGATGGAAGTCACCCAGGGGTCTGCTAGAGCAAAATATAAAAAAACAAGAAGTATCTCCCCAAGAACAGCTATCATTATTTGTTACTGTGTACAGCTGCTCCAGATTCTGTGTGCACCAGTTTTAGTAAACCCCCCACTGCCCTGTAGCCTAGCATGGCAAGGTACTGCCCTCCTTCTCCCTCCTCCTCTCCCCTCCTACCTCCAATCTAACAGCCTGACTCTAGACTGCACTGTACATGGTTAACTCTTTCTGTAAGGACTGGAAATTCAGGGAAGCAGCCCTGAGAGAGCAAGAGCAAGTAGCATTGAAAGTTGTAAACTGTGAGTGCTGGGGTAAGGATTCCAAAAGTTCACTGGGGAATGTTTATTTTATTGTGCTCAATGTGTTGAAATACTCAGGTTTTGCTATTATGTCAAGTTATTAATCTTTTGATAATTTTTATCTAATGATAATTTTCTTCTTAAATGTTTATTGCACAGACATTAATGTCATAAGGATGTGTAATCCTAACTTTTCCTTATGAAATGAACATTTACCAGTGAAAGCTTTATTTACTCAAAAATGATTATTTTATCTCACGAAGTGTTATTTTATTGTTACATCTAATGTCTCTTTTTCCTGCCTTCCTCAATAGATACCCATTGAAACTCCTAGTTATCACAATAAATGAGAACCTTGTGAATTGACTTTTTCATTGATTTTATCATAAGCATGATAACTCTGCCCTGGCAGCATACAACACAAGTATACATCATTTGAAAGGAAGTAGCCACAAAGGAAAGCAGTATGAAAGACTAAAGGGAGTAATTCAAAAGTTTATTTTCTACATTTTAAAAAGTAAAACAGTTTTTTTTTTTTTTTACTTATAGTGTCCATATAATGTTTTCATTAGAAAGGATTGTATAATCATGTCTGTAGCCATGTTAGTTTCTACTACTATGACATGTCACATGGGTTGCGTAGGCTGTAATCAGTATGAACATTTTTGGCATCCTTTAACAGTTGGTGACTGCTGTCATTCACCTACTATTGCTGCAATGAATTGTCACAGAGTATCAACAGTTTCACAGCCTCTGTAGTATAATCAAAAACCATCTTGCACAGATTCTGTTTATTATCTGCTAATCATTTCACCCAACCTATTTTGTCAAAGGTATCGGGACGCCTGCCCTTACATGCACATGAACTTTAATGGCATCCCAGTCTTAGTCCGTAGGGTTCAATATTGAGTTGGCCCACCCTTTGCAGCTATAACAGCTTCAACTCTTCTGGGAAGGCTGTCCACAAGGTTTAGGAGTGTGTCTATGAGAATTTTTGACCATTCTTCCAGAAGCGCATTTGTGAGGTCGGACACTGATGTTGGTGAGAAGGCCTGGCTTGCAGTCTCCACTTTAATTTATCCCAAATGTGTTCTATTGGGTTGAAGCCAGGAGTCTCTGCAGGCCAGTCAAGTTCCTCCACCCCAAACTCGCTGAGCTACGTCTTTATGGATCTTGCTTTGTGCACTGGTACGCAGTCATTTTGGAACAGGAAGGGGCCATCCCCAAACTGTTCCCACAAAGTTGGGAGCATGAAATTGTCCAAAATGTCTTGGTATGCTGGTGCCTTAAGATTTCCCTTCACTGAAACTAAGGGGCCAAGCCCAACCCCTGAAAAACAACCCCACACCATAACCCCCCCCCCCCCCTACACCAAATGATTTGGACAAAGCAAGGTCCATAAAGACATGGGTGAGTGAGTTTGGGGTGGAGGAACTTGACTGGCCTGCATAGAGTCCTAACCTCAACCGATAGAAAACCTTTGGGATAAATTCGAGCGGAGACTGAGAGCCAGGCCTTGCCGTCCATCATCAGTGCCTGGCCTCCTAAATGCGATTCTGAAAGAATGGGCCAAAAATTACCATGAACACACTCCTAAACCTTGTGGACAGCCTTCCCAAAAGAGTTGAAGCTGTTATAGCTGCAAAAGGGTGAACAAACTAAATTTTGAACCCTACGGACTAAGACTGGGATGCCATTAAAGTTCATGTGCGTGTACGCCGGCGCAGAAGCTCAACATCTGCACCATAGCTCTAAAGACGCCGACCTGTACCAGACTGCAGGAGTCCAACTATAAGTTGCTCACCAGGTGGTACAGGGTCCCTTCCCGTCTGAGCAAAATCTTCCCGGGGACCTCCGATACCTGTTGGCGCTGTCAGGAAGGCAGGGGTACTCTACTTCATGTATTCTGGTCCTGTCCGAAACTGCGAGACTTTTGGACCGCGGTGGGCTCCCTACTACGAGATCTGACCGAACATACTATCCCAGACACGCCGGAATTTTTCCTCCTGCAGCGCACCAGCATCCCTTTGAGGAAATATAAACTTTCTATTGTGCCCCATGTCCTCTGTGCAGCTAAGTCCTGCATCCCGCAGTACTGGAAGACCTCCCGACCGCCCACCATCAGGGACTGCATGCGGAGGCTGGTCGAGGTGAATAGACTAGAGGATCTGACCCTCACGGCGCTCCACCAACGTGAGAAATATGAGAAGGTATGGGGATACTGGAAGGTCTTCGTCCTGTCAGAACGGGGAACATCTCTGTTGGGCTCCTGAATCCGGACGAGAAAGTCATCTGCGGAGGGAGTGGTCCCCGGGAACCAGGGCGGAGCGCCCCCCCCACCCCCCCCCCTTTTTCCCTTTCCTCCCCTCCCTCCCTCCCTATCCCCTTGCCCCCCCTGTTGATGTGTGTTTGTCCCCCTCTCTGCATGTCCTCCTCTTTCTCTTTCCTGTTCTCCCTTTATCTCTCTATTGCTGTCTTAGCCTTACTTGCTGAACCTTGAACTGGAACTGTGCTGCGCAGACGATGAGTCCGCATTGGTCACTAACACTTCTTTGGTGCTGGCACACGACAACCTTGAGTACCTCCACATGGGCCTAGTGCCCCGGAAACTTGGTTATTTGTATTTGTAGATGCTTACATGACGCACTTGTTTTCTTCTGTTGATGTTTCAGTATTTGTCCTGACCTTTGCACTAGCAGCACATACATGCGTGCTTTCTTTCTACTTATGTGTTATTTACCTCGGTGATTTGCATGTTTTGGTTACATTACACTGTATTGTACTGTTTATCTGGTTCAACCTTTACAATAAAATCATATATTTGAAAAAAAAAGTTAATGTGCGTGTAAAGGCAGGCGTCCCAATACTTTTATCAATATAGTGTGTGTGTATATTTATATTTATTTATTTTATAACAAACTGGAGTTTAGTGAAGTTTACCACTTCCTTTAAGCATTTAGCAAGCAAAAACTCTGATTTATCTGCCTCTGGAGACCCGATTATTCCCCTTTTTTGCACCACCATCTTGCCTCTCCCATTCCAAGAAAAAGCAACCTGTCAAAAGCAGCCTGCAGGTCAAAGACATATCTGCTTTATGTTGAGTATATACTGATAAAATTTTGCTCAACATTTTTTGTTCTACAAATGTTGTAAGAACGTTTGTTTTTCTTGTCATTAGTGGGGTCAAATCGGCATTAGTTTTCTATCGCAATAATGAGAAAATTCAAAGGAACCAGATGGAAAATTGTTTTCTAATTTACAAATTTCTAACAGTGTATGTGATTTCCCCTCAATAAAGCCCATTCTTTTCAAAATCCAAATGTTAAAAGCAAACAATTCTACTATTGTATACACAGCTTTACCTATAGCAGTCACGTATCACTGCTTTCCACATATGTCAGAGGCCAGTAGAGTTGTCAGAGGGGGAAATGAAGACTGGAAAAAAAAGACTGTTAACTGGAAAAAAAAAGTCAATATCCGAATTTCGGTAAAAGTTCTATTTTATCTGCCTAGGCTAGATGTTTAGGGGAAATGATTAATGCATTTGAAACTGATGGAACAGTTTATGAAGATGCAACTATGTTTACGAGAATGTCTATGAGAATAGTAATCATAATTTACATTGTGGTCATTTCAAAACCTCAGATTCCAAATGATATGAGAGGTGTGACTACATGAGATGTCACAGGCAACTAGTAAAAGATACAGCTTTTCTTATCCCTGTAACTCAACACTTCCTTTTTCATTGTGAAGCTGTGGATTTGATTAGTGTTGTTGTCTGAAACACAATATATACAGATAATATGTCTTCCTCTCCATGCAAGACAAAGTTTAAGTTACTCGAAAGCAACATTTAATTGAAGTGCTGTTGCAAGGGAGCATACACAGAGATAGGAGAGCTGTAATGATATATTGGCCTGGCATCTACTTTTCTTTCTTTACATATAGTGTAACATACATGGTAGCAGGTTACCAGACTGGTGATTCTAATGAGAAAAAAATACAGTGGATAGAAGATGCCAGAGCCCCATCGATTGACATGTTGAACAGTTTACTGTAATCAAGTGTCAAGAGGTTTCCTATAAAATATGGATGCTGGCACAACATGAGAAGGGGATATTAGCATGTTTTGAATTCTCTTAATTGAAATTTTTTATTTGTTAGAATTTACATACAAAAGGAGACCTAAGGAGTAAGGACCCTGTTCTTTAGTGAACCTGTAATGGTGTACAGTAAAGGTATGAAACCACCCCTCTGTTATAAATGCAAGAACTTTACTTGCCTTTTCTTTCAAGAGTGCCCAAGGAGTGCTGAACTCTAGGCCACCTATTATCCAATACTAATTTTGGCTTGAAGGCTAGAACATTGTCCTACCTCTCCCACCTCTCATTTCCCTCTACTGGTCCTCACACTGGGTGTAGTCCCTTACCAACAGAATGTTCAGGGCAGCAGGGAAGGTGGGGAATGAGCAAGTTGCCAACAGCCTAGCTGAAGTCAGTATTTGCTCAACAGGACTCTCTAGTTTTGTAGCTTTCTGCGCATTCTATAAATACTACATGCAAGCACCAGGAGGTTCCTGCAATTAGGTGATCATTTTTAGGCTTATCGCCATCACAGGTTTACTTTAGGGGAAAAAACAACCCATTTTCTTACTGTGTAAGATATGCACTCAAAGTTCTAGACTAGATTTGACATGCAAATTGTATAAATATGGGTGCAGTTTTACTGGTTAAGAAAATCTACGGGAGGAACAGCCTTAAAAAGAACTCTCGTTTAAACAAGACACTTTCTGATATAAAATACCAGAAGTGCATGCCCCTTTAAATATAACTCATTAACATATTTTGTGCCAGTTTTTGAAGCTGGGAAGGCTTCTAATATGCAAAGGATCTGATCTAAAAACCAGAATAATTTGTGGTCTACAGTATGTCTGCCCTGTATTAAGATCATTAGTAGTGGCAGTCATGCTTCATCTGTGCCTGAAGCTGAATTTACCACAATGTCATTTGTACTTCCGTATCTAGGGCAGTGGAATTAGAGGGGTGTCGCCAAGCTTCAAAATGAACAAATTGTGATACATTTTTCCCTATTTTATTTCCTTCTTTGTCCACCTCTACACATTTGTGGCTAAACGTAGCAAAAAACTAAAGGGGGTAGCTGGATTTTGAGATTGAGAGTCAGAAGGCTCTTTAGAATTCAAGAAGCACCTTTTCTGCTTTCCCTTGCTTTCCCTTGTCTTTTGGTCTGTACAGTTTAAAATAAATTATGTGATTGATTTACTAAAGGCAAATAGACTGTGCACTTTGCAAAGTGCAGTTGCACTGTGTGAGAGCATTTGCTCCAGAGTTTAGTAAATGAACAGAAGCTCTGCTGACTTCCATCATCCAATCCTGTGCAAGTAAAAATTCATTTTTTTTATTTTCCTTGCATGTGATTGGATACTTTTTACAAAGTGAAGCTTTACCTCATTTACTAAACTCTGGAGCAACTACACTTGCAAATGGCAACTGCACCTTGCAAAGTGCACCATCTATTTTCTTTAGTAAATCAACCCATATGCATCTAAACCTCTTCCTGAAGAAGATGATCTTGTGCTTAGTTGAAACGTCGAAAGAAATGTTATCACTGAGTGTTTACCTTTCAATCTCCATAAGTGCCGCCTTATATTTTTGATTATATGTACTTTATGCTTTGTTGAGCAACCCACCCCATTTCTCTTGGATATGTGTGCAGTTGCAATTATTGGTTGTACTGCATTTAAACTAGACAGCATTGTTGCCTCCATTAACATATTCAACAGCACAGGGGCAGAGCTTGTAAAAAAAGTTGTCAGCATTTAGGGCAACATAAATTAAAAAATACACCCCTGTCTTTGCTTGTCACTACCATTGACAGCTACAACAGGCCGCGGAGAAGAAGTGGCCACACAGTTTCTCCTATTTTTTTTATTTAAGATATGCTCTTCTGGGTCCTATTTTTTTTATTTAAGATATGCTCTTCTGGGTCCTAACTTCTTACCTGTTCAGAAATACACTCCCTGGCTGCCTGGCCTCTTGAAGCTGCTCAGATTTTCTGAAACTCCCAGTACATTTGATCTATTTGTTAAGGTATCAGAAGTGAGTTATTATAAGAGTTTCGCCATTTTCAATGTAAGCCCAAATAAGCTTTGTTTCATTTGAGGAAACTTTCAAGATTTAATTTAAAAACAAATACTATTATTAGTATTACTGTTGTGTCCCTGGTGTTTTTTAAAGTCAATCTTCACACTGCATCAATCAACACAGACATATTCATCCATATTTCATACCACTCCCTATAATACTGCCTCTTTGTCTTATGAGCCTTCAGTCACACAGTGGCGGAATATAGGGTTGTCATGGATTAAATAAAAAATTGCCTGCCTAAGAAGTCTCCCGAGTGTATCTTAGAAAAAATCAAGGTCAAATTAATTCTTTAACTTGAACTTTATTGAAAAGAATAAATAAAATGGGCACTTACATTGCAATAAGGTTATGCAAGCAGAAGCAAATTCAAAAGGACTTTTTCTCTGCAAGTATTATACATTAATCAATGATGCAAAAGTAGGGAAAGGAACAACAACCAGGCCAAACAGCATTAGTTAATAGGAAATCAAATAACTAAGCCATGCCTGAAATTGTGATGTGTTTCACGTCCAAAAAGAAAAAAAAATAGAGAGCCCTTCAGCTGGGGACCATAGAGCTAAAAACCCATTCAGCCATCTATGGGACCACTCTAGCTTGTGGACAAAACACCAGTTCCAGGGCAAAGAGAATCAGAGAGAGAGAAGAGAAAATAATAAAAATAAATAAATAAATAAAAAGGAGAAAGAAAAAAGGGGATAGAAGAAAGGGGGGGCATCCCTGCCCTGGAGGCTCTCGATGAGAGATAATAACACGCTGTAGTAGATTACAATTCTTGGTCAAATTAAATCAAGAATCAAATGCACTTGATTACTTTTAATCATATCATGTACCTCCAAGGTAGTATTTTCGGAAATACTACCTGTACCTTGAGCCACACCAGAGAGGCAACGGGATATTAGGGAAGTTAACAAGTGGCTGAGGAGCTGGTGTAGTAAGGAGGGTTTCAGGTTCCTGGAGAACTGGGCCGACTTCTCAGCCGGCCACCGGCTCTTTGGTAGGGACGGATTGCACCTAAATGGGGAGGGTGCAACCGTACTGGGTGAGAAGATGGTCGAAAAGTTAGAGGGGCTTTTAAACTAGGTGATGGGGGGGAGGGTACAGATGTAGAATTAGCCAGTGGAAAGCAAGATTCAGAGGACAGAAATGGGGGCATTAGCGGTAGGGTGTTCGGAGCTCCTAAACTCAGGGGGGGTATGGGGAAAAATCAAGAAAGCAGCCTAAAAGCATCAAATGAGGATATATGTAACAGGTCAAAATTACGAGGCTTGTATACCAATGCCAGAAGCCTGGCTAACAAGATAGGAGAGCTGGAGCTGCTGATGTTTGAGGAGGACTTAGATTTTGTGGGGATAACTGAGATTTGGTTTGACAGCTCTCATGACTTGATGGCGACCATTCAGGGGTATTCCCTTTATCGCAGGGATAGAGAAGGTAAAAAAGGGGGAGGGGTATGTCTGTATATTAAGAACAGTATACAGGTAAATATGAGGGATGATATTAACCTCCCTGGCGGTATGATTATGTCAGGAATTCTGTACCACAAGTGGTACAATTTTTTGCATGGAAATTTGGCGTTATGTATTATAGGCCTACAATTCTTAGTAATAACTGACTTAAACCTGACCAAAACAAGACTCTAGTAGCCATCCCAGATGTGATAAATTTGAAACACAAACGCATGAATTATAATCTAATCAATAATATAATTTTATTATATTATATATATATATATATATATATATATATATATATATATATATATATATATAATATTATATAATAAAATTATATTATTGATTAGATTATAATTCATGCGTTATATATTATATATATATATATATATATATATATGTATATATATATGTGTGTGTATATATATGTGTGTGTGTGTGTGTATATATATATATATATATATATATATATATATATATATATAAAACCTAGGCCAACTAAAAAGCGGAACGATCCTCTTAATCACCTATAACAAGTGGCCATGAGTACTGTCTGAACATAGAAATCTACCCGACTGTGAACAGTGGAGTGTATATGACTTCTATATCCATTGTGGCTGCCAATATCGGTTGGATCTGAGAGCAGTGAGCAGTGCATGATAACCCTATTTATCCGGTAAGAGGCCTGACGGGCTCTTGTGAATGCACGGTGGGGAGCACTTCGTTCAGTTTGGGCACCAGGATCGTTTATTTTCACCATAGAAAAGCACTTATTTCATTCCGTCCGGTAAGGAGGAATTCCAGCAGGTGGAGGGAACTTCAACTCACTAATTGAATTAACTATCACCTGTCACCAACACACCACTGTCGGTGGTCCTACTATTGACACAGTTGTGTCTTGGGACTTCTTGCACCATATAATTTTGCACCTATATATATTTTATTTATGTATTGATTGGTATTGTTTGGAATACATATTCACCTGTCACCAACACACCACTGTTGGTGGTCCTATTATTGACACAGTTGTGTTTTGGGACCTTTTCACCATTTATCTTTTTGCACCTATACATTTTGTTTGAATTTGAGGTTGTTTTTTGTATTGATTGTTATTGTTTGGAATACACTCAATATATTGATATAGCGCACCACCTATTATTTTATCACTTATCATTTTCATCTGGTAGCAGCATATCACAGACCAGCGCACTTTTTTCTTCACATCATATATATATATATATATATATATATATATATATATATATATATATGTGTGTGTATATATATATAATATAAATGTTATGTGTTTGTGTTTTGTGCAACGTTCAACGTTTGAATTTCCCTCCCTAGTTCCGCTCCCATGCAGCATTGCAGAACGGAACCAGGAAGTCCTCATACCGACAGAGGAGCGGCGGGGATCTCGGCTGGCGATCACAGCAATGGGAGATCATCGCTGGATCACCAGGAGAAGGTAAGAGACAGCCCTGCACGCTTTGCACGCTCTTCACATCCACCCCGAGCGTGACTCGGGGATACCGATAACAGCAGGGAAAATCCACCCCAAGTCACGCTCGGGGATACCGCTAGGCAGGTTAATAATGGAGCTATGGAGGAGGCAGAATCCCTATGGGTAGAACTTCAAAGGGAAGGCCTTGTGGGGAAGGTAATATTGGGCGTATGCTATAGGCTCCCCAACCTGAGGGAGGAGGGGGAGGCGGACCTCCTTTTACAGATAGGATTGGCAGCAAGGATGGGAAATGTCATTATAATGGGGGACTTAAATTATCCAGATATAGACTGGGCAGAAGGAACCGCGCATTCAGCCAAGGCTCGGCAGTTCCTAAATGTTTTGCAGGACAATTTCATGGGTCAGATGGTGAATGCACTGACAAGAAACAATGCAGTACTTGACCTACTGATTACCAACAATACAGACCTGCTCACTGATATAGAAATACGGGACAACTTAGGAAACAGTGACCATAGGTCAATTAGTTTCAGTATTAATTATAGTAATAGTAAACACAAGGGCAATATAAGGACACTGAATTTCAAAAGAGCCAATTTCCCAAAACTGCGCTCTCTGCTAGAAAATATCAAATGGGATAGAACCCTTGGAACAAAGAACACGGAGAAAAAATGGGAGTGCTTTAAAAGCATACTTAACAAAGGGATTGACCAGTGTATTCCAAAGGGAAATAAATTTAAAAGAGCAAAACTAAACCCTGGGTGGCTAAACTCCAACATAAAAATGCATATTAATGCTAAAGGTAAGGCCTTCAAAAAATACAAGACTGAGGGGTCATTGGCAGTATTCAAGTATTACAAAGAGTGTAATAAGAAATGTAGAGACTAAATCAGGGCGGCTAAAATAGAACACGAGAGACATATAGCGGAAGAGATGAAAAAAAAAAAAAGAACCCCAAGAAATTCTTTAAGTATATAAACAGTAAGAAAGCGAGGTCAGAACACATTGGCCCCATAAAAGACGATAAGGACGTTTTGGCCACAGAGGACAGGGAAAAGACGGTAGTGTTAAATAATTTCTTCTCTTCAGTCCTCACAAAAGAATTTGGGGGCTACACTAACCCAGCTTGTAAGGCCAAACTAAACAACACACCTCAGGAAATATCGCCATGGCTAACAGAAGATAGACTTAGAACTAAACTAGAGAAACTTAACATAAATAAATCACCAGGACCGGATGGCTTGCACCCGAGGGTTCCTAACGAGCTCAGCCAGGTAATTGCCAGACCATTATTCTTGATCTTTAAGGATAGTTTACAGACGGGTATGGTGCCAGCTGATTGGAAAAAAGTCAATGTGGTACCAATATTTAAAAAGGGGCCGAGATATATCCCGGGTAACTATAGGCCAGTCAGCCTAACATCAGTAGTCTGCAAGATTTTGGAGGGGATGTTAAGGGACCACATACAAGACTTTAGTAATGAAAACGGTATTATTAGTAGAAATCAGCATAGATTCATGAAAAATTGTTCTTGCCAAACCAATCTATTAGCCTTCTATGATGAAGTGAGCTGCCACCTAGATAAAGCTAAGCCTGTGGATGTGGTGTACCTGGACATCGCAAAGGCCTTTGACACCGTTCCCCACAAACGCTTACTGTTCAAACTAAGAAAGGTAGGTATGGACCATAAGGTGAGTACCTGGATTGAGAACTGGCTCCAGGGGAAGTTGCAAAGGGTGGTGATTAATGGGGAGTACTCAGATTGGGCGGGTGTGGAAAGCGGGGTCCCCCAGGGTTCTGTCCCGGGGCCAATCCTGTTTAATTTATTCATAAATGATCTAGAGGAGGGGATATCGAGTAAAATCTCAGTATTTGTGGATGATACTAAATTAAGCAGGCCAATATCTTCTGGGCAGGATGTGGAAACCTTACAAGCAGACCTGAACAAAATTATGGGGTGGGCAACTACATGGCAGATGAGGTTTAATGTTGAAAAATGTAAAGTAATGCACCTGGGTGCCAGAAACCAGAAAGCAAGCTACTCACTAGGCGGGAACCTCTGGGTGAGTCTAGGATGGAAAAGGACCTGGGGGTACTGGTAGACAACAGGCTTGGCAGTGGCATGCAATGCTAAGCCGCTGCAAGCAAAGCCAACAGAATACTGGCATGTATAAAAAAGGGGATTCACTCCAGAAATAAAGAGATTATTCTCCCACTCTACAAGACTCTGGTCCGGCCACATCTGGAGTATGCTGTCCAGTTCTGGGCACCGGTCCTCAGGAAGGATGTGCTGGAACTGGAGAAAGTCCAGAGAAGGGCAACAAAAATGATTAGGGGAATGGAGGGCATCAGCTATGAGGAAAGACTACAAGCACTGAACGTATTCTTTCTGGAGAAGAGACGATTGGGGGGGGATATGATATCAATGTACAAATATTGTACTGGCAACCCTAGCATATGGAAAAACCTATTCAGAGAAAGGAAATAAAATAAGACACATGGCCACTCACTAAAACTAGCGGAAAGGCGGTTTAACATTAAAATATGCAGGGGGTTCTTCACTGTGAGAGCAGTAAGTATGTGGAATTCTCTTCCGCAAACAGTGGTATCAGCAGGGAGCATTGATAGATTCAAAAAACTATTAGATGGGCACCTTAAAGATAACAACCTAGAGGGGTATACAATGTACGGTTAACAGCAAACACACACACACACACATCATAGGTTGAACTGGATGGACTGGTGTCTTTTTTCAACCTCACTAACTATGTAACTATGTATGACATCATCCAATAATTTGATGCTTTTACCTCATAACAAATAATCTTAAAATGTATGTCTAGTCAGGAAAGTACTATTGAGGGAACTCCAGCTCTGAAAATACTAGCTGCTATGGTGTCATGGTTTTCTATTGGTTTAAAATACTTTTCAAGTTATTGTGATATAGAATAATGCATGCAGGTCAAGAGTTTTGACCTCATTCTAAATTCACATTCTGTATACTCGTTTCTAACTTGGTAGACATGGAGCCTGTTAACAACCTCAGGATGTGTGATATGATATGCATAACACTCACACACACGAGCTGTGATGCATTGTTACAGAGCATTGCAGTGTTTACTTTTTTGTTTTTTATTTAAAAGCATTGTGCACTTTCAAATGTTTTTATTGTTTTAACTAGGTATTAATATAGGTGTATTCCCTGTGTATTCTGTTCACCTTACTTTGCAATGATGACCTTACATGTTATGACTGCAGTATGTAGTGTCATGGCTGATCGATTCCCCTATGTCCATGTATTCATTCACCTAGCTTGTCCCTATCTGTTCTGTTAGAGGGATAGCTAACTTCTTGTTTTAGATCACATAGTATCCAATCCATGCCTCGACATTTCCCTGTGTTGCATCACAAATGTGGGAGTGCTAATGTGATGAAGTACTGCATAATGATCTCTGTTAAATGCTATCTGCCCATTTCTGTCTGTATCAGATCTATTTACGGTTTAGCTATCAACTGTAGGGAACTAAACTGAGAGACCAAGGGATTCTGGAATATGTAGTTACTTTACAGGAAATGTCAGTTCTCAGACTACAGACAGAAATCATGTATAAACCTGTGCAGTGCCATGCTTAATGTTTGAACACAGACAGAAACTGCTGACACAGGAATGTGTAGATTTAGACTTCTACAGGCTGTGCATACAGGGAAACAATTGATATAACGGGGGCATGGCAAACAACGGGGGCATGACCTTGCAATGGCAGTGTGAAAAAGCACAAGCAATTAGCTCTGCTTTATTGGACTGCAGATTCTCTTTCAGTAGTAAACAGAAAGGCAGAGTGCAAATTAGTATTAGTAAAATCCATTGCTTTAATCATCAAGAAATAAGCATGCAGGTGTGCGGTGTCTGTTGTGGCTCTCAGCTCCTCTCCAGAGCAGTTTCTTTTGTGACACTAACTTCTTCTAGTTTATGGCTTATGGCTAAAGCACCACTTCTGCAGCTGTGTATGTACTCTGGACCCTCCTTCAGACCTGCTTTTATGTAACAGCCTGCAACGTGTTGCCCCCTTTCTATGTACACAGAGGCTGAATTACCTTGTTTTACATTTAGGTGGATGAATATTTTTTCATAATTAAAGTGTTTTACTGACACCGCTCTGTGCTCTGCTTTTTTGTTTACTATTTGAGGCTTGATCTTGTCCCAAGAGTGCAGGTGTGGATGCTGCAGGTGGTTTACAGTTTACCTTCACACAAGAACTTTTTTTCAAGTGATCCACTATCTCCCAGATTGACGCCTTCGGCCCATTTCCCCATGGCTGAAGGAAGGTTATGAACTTTTATTATCCGTTTTCTTATGAAATTCAAGCTACGACTCTCAGCACTACATATTGCTGCTTTTTCTTCCACATTGACATCATGCCAAAATATGGGAAACACACCAGACCCCGGGTAACTGCCTTAGACCTATTCTTTGGTCTTCCTGGTATGGCGACACGTGCACAGAGACTTCTACCTCACAGAAGTGCCTCCACCTCTCAGATACCTCCTCAGACACCAGGCTCCCCTCAAACCTAGCTAATACAGCTTATGACAGGGACTTGCACAGCTCTGGGGAATGCCTCCCCTCCCGGCAAGATGAATTAGAAGCTGCTCTTATACACACTCTTTTAGCACCAGAGTTTTCCCACATCTTAAAATCTCTCTGGATCAGAGTGGAACTGACATCTTTCACAGCCCAAATACAGTCAACACTAATATAATACCTTACCAAAATCTGTCAAGAGCTCCAAACCCAATCAGACAAAGTCTCAGTCAAAGATAATATTCACGTCTTCTAAGGGTAGCCACAATGGAGAGGCTACAGGCAAAAAGCCCCAGGAGGGAGTCCAGATGCAACTGCACCTGGATGACCCGGAAAATCCACAGCTGCTGAAGCAACATCAAGTTATCAGGCATCCCAGAGGCAATGGCTGACACAGAAATGGACTGCCTGGGAACCTGCTAAAGTGCATTGAGTGGGTCCAAACACCAGATCAGAACTTGCTGGACCCAGAGATGTCCTCTGCAGTGTGCATTTTTTCAAGATCAAGGAAGAATTAATGCTCCAAGCCTGGTGAAAACAAGAAATTCTGGATGAACCTGGTGAAAGGTTGGCTCAGTTATCACAGGAGTGAAGCTACCCTCCTACCCAATTTGTCCCACTAGACCCTTCAAATGCACAGGCTACGAATGACACCATGAAACATCAGGATTCATGCTCATCTTATGCATGCAAGTAGGTAGGAAGGTTTATAATGCCTTAAATATAATTTTAAAAAAGCATGTTGCGACACGTTGTAACACATTTTTGTGGGCTGTGCTGTATAAAAATCCAGGCATGTATTTTTATGCAATGCACACCAATGCACTTGTAGGGGGGGAACAGAATACGTAGAAAATGTTTTTTGTTTTTTTTGTTTCCTTGCATTGCTCAATGCAGATCAACGCAGCTCAATGCACCTGGGGTTATCAAGTTCCACTTCCCTACTGATCACAGTATATATACATTGCAGGAGGGTTATAGCGGAATCATGGTTGAGGCTACAACCATGATCTCAGTGTAATTTTTTACAGCCGGCGATTCTCTTTCAGGTGAAAAGTATTCCAACAGCCACTGGAATACTTTTACAGGTGGCAAAAGAGGGTAAATCTAAACTGGTAACCTGCAAAGGCTTTAAATGCCACCTATGAATAATTTGAAGTTATGTAGTTTGTAGGGTTGAGCGAACCTGGACTGTATTGTTCGTGTTTGTACCGGACTTTTGGGTATTCGGTATCCGGACCCGAACCCGGACATTTCACTGTATGTTCGGGTACTGTCCGTTGTTCGGTAACGTTATTTGATGTTTTGGCACTGTTTTAATGGCACGCTTTCAACAGGTGCAAGGCAGCCAATCAGAAAGCGTTTAACTAGTGTGCCCCAGAAGCCATCACAGCCATGTCTAACTAATGGCATGGCTGTGATAGGCCAGTGCAGCATGTGACCCAGACTCTACATAAGCTAGAGTCACACAGCGTAGAGCGTCACTCTGCTATAACTACTGTAGGGAGAGGTTCCTGACTGCTGCTGAGGGAGAGATAGGAGTTTACTGTAGGGCCAGGCTGGAGAGATTGTTTGTAGGGAAAGCATAGGAGGAACAATCTGCTTTATCATACAGCGATCTACATTGATTTGATTGTGTGGGGTGCAGTGCATGATGTTTTTGCCCGGAGGGAGAGATAGGAGTTTACTGTAGGGCCAGGCTGGAGAGATTGCTTGTAGGGAAAGCATAGGATAGGAACAATCTGCTTTAATCAGACAGCAATCTACATTGATTGTATTGTGTGGGGGTGCAGTGAATGATCTTTATGCCCTGACCTGAGCCCAGTGAGGAGGAGAAAGGAGAAACAAAAATGTTTTATCAGTCTGTTAGGCGTGCGGTGCTGCACATTTCATGCAAGCTCAGTGCATATGTGTGTGCTTAATCTGCGTTTAAAAAAGAAAAAAAATGTTGTCATTCATATTTAACTTTAAAGACTGTATGTCAGACAGACATTGCTTTTCTAACCTGCTCTTCAAAAAGCACCAATGTGAGGGGAAAATAATTCTTTTACAGTATTTAGGGTACAAAAATGATTTTTCAGTTTTTCATTCAAAGGGTTTTTTTTTATTTTTTTATTCAATAGCGGAATAGAACAACAGTATTCAATTTGGCTGTTAGGCGTGCGGTGCTGCACATGTCATGCAACCTCAGTGCATATGTGTGTGCTTAATCTGCATTTAAAAAAGAAAAAACATTTTGTCCTTCATATTTAACTTTAAAGACTGTATGTCAGACAGACATTGCTTTTCTAACCTGCTCTTCAAAAAGCACCAATGTGAGGGGAAAATAATTATTTTACAGTATTTAGGGTAAAAAAATTATTTTTCAGTTTTTCATTCAAATGTTTTTTTTTTTTTTATTCAATAGCGGAATAGAACAACAGTATCCAACCTGTTAGGCGTGCAGTGCTGCACATTTCATGCAACCTCGGTGCATATGTGTCTGCTTAATTTGCATTTTAATAAGAAAAAAACTTGTTTCCTTCATATTTTACTGTGACTTGCAGCGTTTAGACAGACACTGTCTAAATCTGCTATTCAACAAGCACCAATTAAGGGTACAATTATTTTTCAGTTTTTCATTCATACATTACAGTGCGATACACCCATTGCATACTGTTGTATTGCGCCTTGCAAAAAAAAACAAACATTTAGGGGCAAAAAAAGTTGATTGCGGCCCTGTCCGTGTATGTTACAGTGAGATACACCCATTGCATACTGTTGTATTGCGCCTTGCAATAAAAAAAACTATTATGGGGACGAAAGAGTTTATTGCTGCCCTGTCCGCATATGTTACAGTGAGATACACCCATTGCATACTGTTGTATTGCGCCTTGCAATAAAAAAACTATTAAGAGAACAAAAGAGTTTATTGCTGCCCTGTCCGCATATGTTTCAGTGAGATACACCCATTGCATACTGTTGTATTGCACCTTGCAATAATAAAAAACTATTTAGGGAACAAAAGAGTTTATTGCTGCCCTGTCCGCATATGTTACAGTGAGATACACCCATTGCATACTGTTGTATTGCGCCTTGCAATAAAAAAACATTTAGGGGACAGAAAGATATTAAATTGCGGCTTAGTCTGTATCTGTACGTGTGAGATACACTCTTTGGATACTGTTGTTCTAGTCCGCTATTCAATAAACACCCATTTAGGGAAAAAATATTAAATTGCGGCCTAGTCTGTATCTGTTTGTGTGAGACACACCCGTTGTATACTGTTGTTCTAGTCCGCTATTCAATAAACACCCATTCAGGGAAAAAATATTACATTGCGGCTTAGTCTGCATATTTTACTGTGAGATACACTCGTTGGATACTGTTGTTCTATTCCGCTATTCAATAAACACCCATTTAGATTACATTGTGGCCTAGTCTGCATATGTTACATCGCAACAAGGCACACAGGTCTCGCGTGGAGGCCCAGTTACTGGTGGTGAAGTGGTGCTGTTCCGCAGAGCGACTCATGCGTGCGTGCTGCAGCTGAAACTCCACTGCTCGCACAGTCTGGCCAGCATGTGCAAGGTGGAGTTCCACCTTGTGGGCACGTCACATATGAGGCGGTGAGCGGGAAGGCCGAAGATACGCTGCAGCGCTGACAGGCGAGCAGAAGCAGGGTGAGAACACAGAAAGTGCACACAGACGGCCCGCACTTTCTGCAGCAGCTCTGACATATCGGGGTAATTTCTAAGGAACCTCTGCACCACCAAATTCAGCACATGCGCCAGGCAAGGGATATGTGTCAAACCGGCTAGGCCCAGAGCTGCTACGAGATTTCGCCCATTATCACACACCACCAGGCCGGGCTTGAGGCTCACTGGCACCAACCACTCAGCGGTATGCTGTTCAATGCCCCTCCACAACTCCTGCGCAGTGTGTGGTTTTTCCCCCAAAACAGGCAAGTTTTAAAACTGCCTGCTGTCATTTACCCCTGGCTGTGCTGAAGTTGGTGGTGAGGTGTTTAGCTGACCGGATGATGAGGCGGTAGAGGATATGGAAGCGGAGTAGGAGGAGTTAGGAACAGGAGGCAAACTGAAGCGCACTGCAATCCTCAGTGGTGGAAGGACATGCACCAAACTGCCATCCACCTCAGGCCCAGCCGCCACTTCATTTACCCAGTGTGCTGTTAGGGAGATATAACATCCCTGACCGTGCTTACTGGTCCATGTATCCGTAGTTAGGTGGACCTTGCCACAGATGGCGTTGCGCAGTGCACACCTGATTTTGTCACCCACTTGGTTGTGCAGGGAAGGGATGGCTTGCCTGGAAAAGTAGTGGCGGCTGGGCACGACATACTGTGGGACAGGCACCGCCATAAGGCTTTTAAAACTCTGTGTCTCCACCAGACGGAATGACAGCAAAGGCCAGGAATTTTGAAATGCTGGCATTCAGGGCCAGGGATCGCAGGTGGGTAGGGGGGTACTTCCTCTTCCGCTCCAGTGTTTGGGAGATAGAAAGCTGAACGCTTCCATGGGACATTGTGGAGATGGTTGTTGGTGACCCAGGTGGTGGTGTTGCTGGCAGATCCTCTGTTTGTGGGGTGGTAGGTGCCACTGTAACTACAGAGGTAAATGAAGAGGCCGAGACTGCAGCAGAAGAGGTAGCAGGAGGAGCCAGAGACCTTTCTTGGTTTTTGAGGTGTCTTCTTCACTGCAGCTCGTGCTTCGCACTTAGATGCCTGGTCATGCAGGTTGTGCTCAGGTTGAGAAGGTTTATGCCTCGCTTCAGGCTCTGATTGCACAGCGTGCAAACCACTCATGTCCTGTCATCAGCACATTGTCTGAAAAACTGCCACGCTAGGGAACTCCTGTGAGCTGGCTTTGGTGTGCTCGGTCCCTTGCTGCGTTGGGCAGTAGCAGGCGTAGTGTCTAGGGCACAGCCGCTCAACTTTTGCACCCTGCTCCCTCTTCTGCTGTGCTGGTGGCTCTGTGCGACCACCGCCTCTTCCTCCAAACCACTCAGGTCACCTGCATGACGTTCATTCCATGTGGGGTCGAGGACCTCATCGTCCTCCACATCATCTTCCACGCAGTCTTCACCCCTGCAACCGGTCGGTCTCCACAATTTGGAATTCCGCAGCAGTTGGGACCTGTGTTTTGTCATCATCCGAGACGTGCTGCGATGGTCCTCCCATGTACTCATCTTGAGACATAAGTGGTTGGGCATCAGTGCACTCAATCTCTTCCACTTCTGGGGCAGGGCTAGGTGGATGGCCCTGGGAAAGAGACTGCTGCATGACTTGGGGCTCAGACTGCTTGGCCGATTTGCAAGGGGGAGAGGTAAGAGATTGATGGCCATCGGCTGCAGGTGGCAACTCTGACCTTTCAGCAGAAGACTGGGTGGGAGACAATGTGAAGACTGGGTGGGAGACAACTGGAGCCACTGTCAGCAACCCAATCTACAATCGCCTGTACTTGTTCTGGCCTCAACATTTGTAGAGGTGCATTAGGCCCTGCCAAATACTGCTGTAAGGTTCTATCACCTACTTGCAGCTGAGAAAGGTGTTTCACTTGTGCGTGTAGCTGCCACAGATCGACCACGTCCTCTCCTTGCAACAGGAGCTCCACCAGCAGCACCACCACCCAGCACTAACATGGTGGAGCAGTATGTGTGCACACGCCTAGACGTACTAAATGACGAGTCTGCCCCCTTCAACTTCTGGGTCTCCAAATTGGGCACATGGCCTGAGCTTGCCCTTTACGCCTTGGAGGTGCTGGCCTGTCCTGCAGCCAGTGTATTATCTGAACGTGTATTTAACACAGCTGGGGGCGTTATCACAGACAAGCGCAGCCGCCTGTCCAGAGACAATGTGGACAAGCTCACGTTCATTAAAATGAACCAGGCATGGATCCCACAGGACTTGTCCGTACCTTGTGCAGAATAGACATGTATACCGGCCTTACCCACCCATTGTTGTATTTGATCTTTCTAACTCTTTTGGGGTGTACCCTAATTTAAAAAGAAATAAAATTAAAAACAAAAACCAGTGTTGGCTACCTCGTCCTCCTCCACTATGCTTCCACCTACACCGCCACATCCACCGCCACATCCACCGCCACATCCACCGCCACCCAACCTCCTCCATTTGGGCCTTGTCCTCCTCCTCCACCGTCACCGCCGCTTCCACCTACACCGCCATATCCTCCGCAACCTCAACCTCCTACTCCATATGGGCCTCGTCCTCCTCCTACATCATTCATGATGATTATTTTTTATTTTTCTGTTTTTTATGTTCTTTTTAGTTATTTCCCTATCCACATTTGTTTTCAGAGCACTTGCCATGCTCTTAAGATGATTTTTCTGCCATTTGCAGCCCTCTAGCTCTTTCCATGTTTGTTTTAGAGGCATTTTAGTGCTCAAAAGTTCAAGTCTCCATTGACTTCAATGGGGTTCGGGATCGAGACAAAGTTTGGGTTAAGTCCGGGTCACGAACCCAGACTTTTTTTCAAGTTCAGTCGAACCCGCCGAATCCCAACATCCAGGTGTTCGCTCAACTCTGGTTTTGTTGTCACTCCATGAGCACGAGCAGTTTAAAAAGTTTGACGTGTTAGGTAACTGTTTACTCGGCGTAACATGATCTTCTTTAAACATCTTCTTTCACATCATCTTTCACTTTATACAAAAAAATTAGGCTAACTTTATTGTTTTGGATTTTTTTTTTTATTCATTTTTTTATTTATTTTATTCATTAAAGTGTAGTATTTAAAAAAAAATTGTGTTTGAAAGACCACTGCACAAGTAATTTTCTGCTAAAAAAAAAAAAAGTTGTTTTTTTACATGTATGTGAGAAGTGTCAGAATTAGCCCGGTATTGAGGTGGTTAAAGTGGAACTTTATTCAGAAAATTAAGTCCTGCTAGATCACTTCAGGCTGGCTACTTTTGCAGGTATAGCTATGTAAAACATCAAAAATAAGTGTCTATATTGTTTGAAATCCCAATCTGCTTACAGCCTTGAATGAAACCCTTCTATCCTTTACAGCCAAGGAAGTTGTTAAGACACCAGCTATTTGATGGTTTGACAGTTTGGTTGGGAACACAGGCAAATGTGACCGTTCGCTTTCTTTTTAGACCGGTAAATTGATGAGTTTAGTTTCTCTTTATGATTTAATGCTGTTCAGGGGCTCTGGGCTTCAGCAAAATGGCAGCCTCCAGCAAGAAGAAATAAAAACAATGCTGACGGCAATATACAGCACACAGTAATTTTGGCATCATGATTGTTAATGTGAAATGTACAGTATGTTCCTTGCTAAAAAAAAACTTTATTTTTTATCAAGTTGTTATGGGTAAAGTTCTGTTTAAAGAGGAAGTAAACTTCCCCTGCAAACATTTACCTATAGGTAAGCCTATAATAAGGCTTACCTATAGGTAGTGTAAATATATCCTAAACATGCACCATTTAGGAGATACTTACATGACATGCAGCCAGTGACATCACTAGCGCATGCGCTCTGAAGGAATGGCCATTGGTGCCGTTCCTTCCCAGCCCCGTGCCATGAATGTCGGCTCCTGCACAGATACATGGGAGTGACATCATCGCAGCTTCAGCCACTCACAGCACCAGAGCCCGCAAACCCGGAAGTAACTCCAGGGAAAATGTCAGCGGTGACACCAATGTGCGGGCGCTGTTGTGGGGGCTTTGCTTTATGCGATGCATACTAGCTCATTATGCCTTTGTCCTACAGGGTATTTTTTTGGGGGGGTTTACTACCTCTTAAACCGGTTGCAGACCGCCGCAAGTACATATACTGCGGCGGTCAGCCCTGGCCAGGCAAAGTGATGTTCCGGTACATCACTAGCCTGTCACTTGCTTGTGAGCCAATAGCGGGCGAGCGCGCGCCCGCCCCGGCTCGTTCCCTGGAAAGTCCGTGCGTGTGACCCAATGTCCGCCAGTCACTTGCGATCGTCCGCCGCGAAGGGAGAAAGGCAGACGGCTGATGTAAACAAGCCGCCTGTCATTCTCCCCTGTGTAGGAATGGTGATCATACGGTTCTACTATGTAGGACCGTTGATCACTGCTCCTACACCAGTAGCCATGTCCAATCACAGTAAGAAGCACGCCCCTAGGGACACACTTAACCCCTCCTTCCCCAATAAAGTTAACCCCTTCCCTGCCAGTGTCATTTTGCAATAACAGTGCATATGTATAGCACTGATTACTGCAGTAATGTCACTGGTAACCCCAAAAGTGTCAAAAATGTCAGTCAAGGGTCCGATCTGTTCGCCGCAATGTCGCAGTACCGCAAAAAAAATCGCAGATCGCCGCCATTACGCGTTAAAAAAACACCAAAAATGACAGAAATCTTTCCCTTAGTTAGTAAACGCAATAACTTTTGCGCAAACCAATCAAAATATGCTTTTTGCAATTTTTTTTTACCAAACATATGTAGCAGAAAACAAATTGGCCAAAAATGTTAAAAAAATTTGATTTTTACATTTTTTGGGGGGGAATTTCATATAAAAAAATGTGAAAAATATTGTTATTTTTGCAAAATTGGCGCTCTTTTTTTGTTTATAGCGCAAAAAGTAAAAATTGCACAGGTGATCACATACCACCAAAAGAAAGCTCTGTTTGTGAGAAAAAAAGGACTTCAAATTTGTTTAGGTACAGCGTCGCACGACCGCGCAATTGTCCGTTAAAGTCACGCAGTGCCGAATCGCAAAAAAGGCCCTGGTCAGGAAGGGGGTAAAATCTTCCAAGGCTTAAGTGGTTAAGTGCAGATTTCATGCATTTTAAGCTTTTTAAAGGAAAATTTCCAGAGGAAACACCACATGATCCCTGCTAACACTATTATTATCCAAAAAACTTTCCTTTGTGCATTTGATTTGGCAACACTTTCTACATGTCAGTGAAACATCTTTTTAATTGTTTTCCTGTAATTTTAGTAATGAGATTTATGCTATATAAAGTTACGTTTGAATAAGTGCTCGGGTTTTGCTATATGAGATCTTATCCACCTGACAAGAAAAGATGGAGAAGTGGAGAAACATTATTACCTGGCTATAATGTAAAGGAGGAAATGTGGAGAACCAAAAGGATTATCGATTGATATATTTTTACCTTTCTGTGAAGGTAATAAAATTGGTGAGAATGTTTCCAAGTTATTCTAATAAAGCAGCCTTTCTCAAACTTTTTAACATGGAGGAACCCTTAAAATAACTTTCAGATCTCAGGGAACCCCTGCTTATAATTGCTGTATCTAAAGCACATGTCACATTGACATAAACAGTAAAGCCCCGTACACACGTACCGATCGTCGGCCGAACAATCGGCTGTCTTGTCTGTTGAAAAGTGCAAAAGACTGCACACGAATTTTGTCGGCCAACAACAACCGACTGCAGAAGTGATGTCATGTGATGGTTAACTTTCCTGGTCTTTTTTCTTTTCTGAGCATGCCCAGTCTTGCAAATCTGCTGTCTGTCGGCCGAATTCTGTACTGACTGGCGAACAATTGGCCGTTCTGGTGTTGGCCAACAAAAATTTTAATGCTTGCACGACAGATTATTTTCGGCCGAAAGTGCGCTGTCGGCTGTCGGAAGCATCATACTAACAAGCCGAAAATCGGCCGATCGTTCGGCGGCCGAATATTTTCGGCCGACAATCGGTATGTGTGTACGGGGCTTAAGTCAATTGAGTTCTGCCAGCTTATATCAGCAGTCATTGAATTCTTCCCTTACATAATGTTCAGTGGAGACAGATTCCTTTAGATATGTAGTCAGTGGGAGAAGGGTCTCTTTAACCACTTAAGCCCCGGAGGATTTGGCTGCTAAACGACCAGAGGGCATTTTGCGATTCGGCACTGCGTGACTTTAACGGACAATTGCGCGGTCGTGCGACGCTGTACCGAAACGAATTTGGCGTCCTTTTTTTCCCACAAACAGAGCTTTCTTTTGGTGGTATTTGATCACCTGTGCGATTTTTTGATCACGCGCTATAAACAAAAAAAGAGCGTCAATTTTGCAAAAATAGCAATATTTTTCCCTTTTTTTTATATGAAATTCCCCCAAAAAAAAATGTAAAAATCAAAATTTTTTAATATTTTCGGCCAATTTGTTTTATGCTACCTATGTTTGGTAAAAAAAATCGCAAAAAGCGTATTTTGATTGGTTTGCGCAAAAGTTATTGCGTTTACTAACAAAGGGAAAGATTTTTGTCATTTTTGTTGTTTTTTTTTTTAACGCGTAATGGCGGCGATCTGCGATTTTTTTTGCGGTACTGCGACATTGCGGCGGACAGATCGGACCCTTGACTGACATTTTTGACACTTTTGGGGTTACCAGTGACATTTCTACAGTAATCAGTGCTATACATATGCACTGTTACTGTAAAAATGCACTGGTAGTGAAGGGGTTAACTTTATTTGAGAGGGAGGGGCTGTGTGTGTCCCTAGGGGCGTGATTCTAACTGTGATTGGCTGTGGCTTCAACTGTATGCAGAGTGATCAATGGATCTACATAGTAGATCCATGTGATCAGCTCTCATACAGAGAGGAGAATGACAGGCAGCTTGTTTACACAAGCTGCCTGACTATCTCCCTCTCCCCCGCCGATCGCAGAGTGGCCGGCGGCGATCGGGTCCGCCGGTCACGCGCGCGGGGGGGTCCGTGACCACGCGGGAGCGGGAGCGCGCCTCCGGCGGCGCGCGCTCGCTCCCTAAACCCTCACAGGCGAGCGACGTAGACCTACGTCACTTTGCCTGTGAGGGGCTGACCGCCGCCGTAGATAGTCGTGCGGCGGTCGGCAAGTGGTTAAATTTGTGGTATTTAGGGGAAGGTTTCCATTACTTTGGTAATCAGTGGGAAGAATGTTCCTTACATTAGTGGCTAGTAAAAAGGATGCTCAGTATATTAGTGATTACAGGAAAGAGCCAATGGGAAGAATGCTTCCTGTACAGAGAGTTAAAAAAATAATTTGTGTATCTGAGTGGCAGAAATTGATAATCTTTCAAAGAACCGCCACCAAACTCTGGAGGAACCCTAGGGTTCCACAGAATCCTGATGGGGAATGGCTGCACTAGAGCATTGATTTGGGAGAAAGTTGAGCTCGTAGTTTTAGAGTGAAGAGAAGATCATGATTATATAAGAGATTTTCACAAATGTAATTTTTACTTCTTCTGCACTTTATTATATATATATATATATATATATATATATATATATATTATATATACTATATTGTCAAAAGTATTGGGACACCTGCCTTTACACGCACATGAACTTTAATGGCATCCCAGTCTTAGTCCATAGGGTTCAGAACTGAGTTGGCCCACCCTTTGCAGCTATAACAGCTTAAACTCTTCTGGGAAGGCTGTCCACAAGGTTTAAGAGTGTGACTGTTCGACCATTCCTCTAGAAGCACATTTGTGAGGTCAGGCACTGATGTTGGACGAGAAGGCCTGGCTCGCAGTCTCCACTCTAATTCATCCCAAAGGTGTTCAGTCATGTTGAGGTCGGGACTCTGTGCAGGACCTTGCTTTATGCACTGGTGCACAGTCATTTTGGAACAGGAAGGGGCCATCCCCAAGCTGTTCCCACAAATTTGGGAGCATTAAATTGTCCAAAATGTCTTGGTATGCTGATGTCTTAAGAGTTCCCTTCACTGGAACTAAGAGACCAACTCCTGAAGAACAACCCCACAACATAATGATTTGGACCAGTGCACAAAGCAAGGTCCATAAGTACTTTGATGAGTGAGTTTGGGGTGGAGGAACTTGACTGGCCTGCACAGATTCCTGACCTCAACCCGATAGAACACCTTTGGGATGAATTAGTGTGGAGACTGGTAGCCAGGCCTTCTCATCCAACATCAGTGCCTGACCTCACAAATGTGCTTCTGGAAGAACGGTCAAACATTCCTATAGACACACTCCTAAACCTTGTGGACAGCCTTCCCAGAAGAGATGAAGCTGTTATAGCTGCAAAGGGTGAGCCAACTCAATATTGAACCCTACGGACTAAGACTGGGATGCCATTAAATTTTACGTGCGTATAAAGGCAGGTGTCCCAATACTTTTGACAATATAGTGTATATATGTGCATTTTATATAGTGTGTATGTTTGCATATTGGAAAAGAATTCAACCTCAGCGGAGTCACTGATAGCAGTGCCACATCCCTAGTGTGCAATAGAAGAAAGGAAGTTCCCCTGGTATGGGACTTTTAAGGCACTAATAGTAGTCAAAAACAGAATACAATAGTATGATTTTATTTGAAAAAATTAATTAACAATAAAGAAATTTATTGTTAATTAATTTTTTCAAATAAAATCATACTATTGTATTCTATTTTTGACTACTATTAGTGCCTTAAAAGTCCCATACCAGGGGAACTCCCTTTCTTCGTATGTTTGCATATTTGTTTTTGCACTCTATTATTTAAAAAAAAAAAAGATTAGCATTTTTATGTTTAATATACAGTATATAGGGGGGTTTAATGATATAATTGCTGCAAATATATATTTTGTTGTTACTAAGTTGCATTATTCACTTTATGCACTTTAGCCACAGTGGCTGCATATTCATTTATGGGAGAGTGTAGTAGAGTGCTTCAGGATTTATATAAAGTAAAAGTAGTGAAAAGTTTTTTATTTTTTATTTTGTTGGTTAATTAGGACATTCAAAAGAGTATCCAGTGTGTTGCGGCCAAAGCAGTTGCTGACAAGATCTGTGTTCACACTGGAAGAAATACCATTAAAGGTCCAATTCACTTCTAGTCCATTTATTTTGGTTTCAATTTCAAGCTGTGATGAAGGGGAGGTCAATTTGGACTAGTGATCGACCAATATCGTTTTTTTAATGCCGATACCGATATTTTGATCATCGGATATCGTTATCGGCCGATATTTTCGGACATGTAGAAAAAAATGTTTTTTTTTTTTTCTAAAGGTACTCCTTGTGGAGGGATCTGGGGGTCTAAAAGACCCCAAACCCTTCCTCGGCACTGAAAAGCATTCAAAACGCCAAGTTTGGCTGTTTTGAATGCTGTCAGTTTTTTAAATTCGGCGCCGAGTACCCGCAAGTGCGCATGCGCCAGTCTTCATGTAAAAAACCCGGAAGTGTCATGACATCACTTCTGGGTTTTTTACATGGAGACCGGTGCATGCGCACTTGCGGCAGGGATACCGGCGTTCATGGGGACACATCCTTATGCTAGACCGGGTCTTCTCTTCGGCGGCGGCGGTGGAGGTAGGATGGGAGACCCGGGTGAGCCGTGGAAGGCGATGGGAGGGGGGGCATCCCCTCCTGCTCCTTGTAATGACAGCCGAGCGGCTTCTCAGCCGCATCGGTTGTCATTACAAGTCAGCCGACCGTCGGCTATGGACACTGGTACCGGGGTGATGCCTTTAGCTGCAGGCATCACCCCAGGACATGCACTTTCCCTAAATATCGGCAATATCGGGAACCTCAGGGCGGATTCCGATATATCGGGGAAAGTGCATATCAGGCCCCTGATATATCAGTGTTGTCGATCTCTAATTTGGACCCCTGGAACACAAATTAGGCTTTATAGCAGTGGTCATCTCTGTACTTTCCCTTCCTGAAAGTAGAGTTCACTGTGTTAAACCAAAAACACATTTCAAGCCAAAAAAGCTCTGAATGGCTTAGATGGAATACCCTCCCTCTGCCTAGATTGAAAATCAGCACAAATTCATATATTTATGCTGCTTGATTGCAAAAAGTATATATGGTGGGTGGCTAGGTGGGTGACATTTAATTTATTAGAGCACTGTGTATCAAAAACAATATATATACTTCAATGAATGTCCTTGTTCAAACACTTTCTGTTACAGGGTGACAGCGCTCTGTCCCTCTCACCCAATCATGGTCCTGGGTTATCACCCCGTAACATGCTCTCCCAATGAAGGTAACAAGTTGTTATTTCAACACACATTATGTAGGCATAGTCCAATATTGTCATTAATAGGGAACCCACCATGAGAAATGCCATTCAGCTATTTCTGGGAGTACATGCATGTAGACTGGAATTGGCTGCAAACCGGCTGTAGCTGATCAATAGGGCTGAGATGCAGGAAAGGATGAAATTTGCTTTAGTTTATGGTTTGCATCTGCTTTCAAGTGCAATGTCACACAAACACAGATCAGTTGAAAAAAAAAAAAAAACAGGTAAGTGGAAAACAAAGGGTAAACAGAGAGCAAAAGTCTAGTAGTAAAATGGCAGCAATTAGTATCCTAAGGCTGTCTTGTAATGAGATATTTCAGTTTTGCTAGAGAGTAGCAGAGGGCATTTTACTATACTTCTACCTGATCACAACCGAGAGACAACTATTATATTCCATGTCCTCCGGAGTCAGGCAATCCCACATATCATTTCTTGCAAGTACACAAGAGGATTACAGTGAAGGCAGTAAATTGAATGTGTGCTGGTTTTGGTTACAAAATTACAGGGAAAGCAAGCTTTTCTCATTTCCTCAAACTGAGCTATGATGAGAACTCCTAACGTCACAACAAATTATATGTTATGATATATACTGTATATACACATATGCATTGTACTATATGTATACTGCTATTTATCTCTCTTCATTTGTACTATATATACTGAGCAGGAGAGAGCGGCACCGGCTTAGTGTAGCATAAATTTATTGATACAAAATGAATGTAGCAACTTCCCCACGGATTCACAGGGACCAAACCACCCTCCTCCACTGCACTTCCCAAGGAGAAGAAGATAGATGATCTCGCCATACCCATCGTACCAGTTTATCCTTACCTCAGAGTAAGTTGCTACATTCATTTTGTATCAATAAATTTATGCTACACTAAGCTGGCGCCGCTCTCTCCTGCTTTTTATTCCTCAGAGCCCCTCCTTGCTCCAGCTGGAAGCCACCAAACGTGGCCCCCCTACCACCTATTGGATTCCTTTATATATATATATATATATACAGTATCTCATAAAAGTGAGTACACACCTCACATAGTGTCATTTCTTCAGTGTTGTCACACGAAAAGATATTATAAATTATTTACAAAAATGTGAGTGGTGTACTCACTTTTGTGAGATACTGTACAGCTTACAAGTGCACAACAAAACAACCCTAATTCCAAAAACATTGGGACTGTGTAAAATCTACATAAAAATAGAATGCAATGATTTGCAAATCTCATAAACCCAGAGTTTATTCACAATAAAAAAAATAGAAAACATATGTTTAAGAAAAAAAATTAAAATAATAGTCATTTTTGAACTGATGGCAGCGACACATCTCAAAAAAGTTGAGACAGGGCCATGTTTACTGCAATGTAGCATCCCCTCTTCTTTTAATAACACTGTAAAAATTCTGGGAACTGAAGAGACTAGTTGCTGGAGTTTTGGGAGAGGAATGTTGTCCCATTCTTGCCTGATATAGGATTCTAACTGCTCAACAGTTCTGGGTCATCTTTGTCGTATTTTTTTCTGCCAAATATTTTCAATTGGTGAAAGGTTGGGAGTGCAGGCAGGCCAGTTTTGCACCCAGACTCTTCTACTAGTCATGCTGTTGTGCTGTTGTCATAGATGCAGTATGCGGTTTAGCATTGTCCTGCTGAAATATGCAAGGCCTTTCCTGAAAAAGACTTTGACTGGACGGGAGCATTTGCTCCTCTAAAACCTGGATATATTTTTCAGCATTGATGGTGCCTTTCCAGGTGTGAAAGTTGCCCTTTCCATACACACTAATGCACCTCCATACCATCAGAGATGCAGGCTTTTGAACTGAGAACTGATAACAAGCCAAAAGTTCCCTCTCCACTTTAGTCTGGAGGACATGGCAAACATGGATGCCAAAAAAGAATTTCATATTTTGATTCATCTGACCATGGAAAGGTTTTCCACTTTGCAACAGACCATTTTAAATGGGGTTTGGCCCAGGAAAGATGGTGGTGTATGTAGTATGAGGTTCGGATATGGCTTCCACTTTGCATGATAGAGCTTTAATTTTCATTTTTGGATGGCATGTTGAACTGTGTTTAATTTTTGGAAATATTCCTGAGCCCATGCAGTAATGTCCATTACAGAATCATTCTTGTTTTTAAGGCAGTGCCCTCTGAGGGACAAAGGAACATAGGCATCCAATATTGCGTTTCAGTCTTGTCCCTTGCACACAGTGATTTCTAAAGATTCTCTTTTTCAGGCACTGAAGCAGAACGGGAGAGAGAGAATCACCAGCGCTGAATAAAAAGCGGGAACTGCCAGAGTTAACTTCGCTACTTAACAGCAGGTGATTGGTTGCTAGGGGGTCCTAGCAGCCAATCACCTGCTCATTAACTTAGAAAGTTAACTCCAGCAGTTCCCGCTGTTTATTCAGTGCTGGTGATTCTCTCTCTCTCTCCTGTTCTGCTTCAGTGCCTCCTGCTCTGCTCTCCTGGGTTAGTGAGCAGCGGAAGCAGTCCGACGGCTGGCCCTGGGTGTCACACCTCAGGTGGGTATCACCCTGGTGTTCCCTGATACCCCCCAATGTGTGGCACCCGGGGCAGACTGCCCCCCCTTTGGTACGCCACTGCTCTAGACAGAGGAAGAATAGGAAGGAGACTTCTTGCATATATTGCTAAAGCACAAACTGAAAAAAAACATGATACCTTGAGAGATGCATGGAAAACTGTCTTTCTCCCAGAATCTATGTATGAGACTATAATAGTTACCAAAAAAAGGTAAAGATCCTCATTTACTGGACTTATATCCTCCCATATCTCTGTTAACAATGGATGTAAAAATATTTGCAATAGTGCTTGCTTTGACATTAAATAGGGGCATCGCCACGATTCCTATCAAAGTGGTTTCAAGCCCTGAAAATCTACAGTCCATAATATTAGAAGGATCTTTCATATTATTCAAGTCCCCATGGATAATCCTGGTATTAGATCCCTGTTGGCTTCTGATATAGCCAAGGCTTTTGAGAGTGTGCAGTGGGACTATTTATGGGCAGTTCTGAAAAAATGATTTGATTCCCCCATCCATTTATTTGATGTAGATGGGAAAATCCTCCCTGCTGTGCTTTTGTATTCTGACAGCAGGGAGACTTCCCTACCATCAGAATACACAGATTAGCATTGCTGGCACTGTTCGAAAGGGAAAAATCTGACATGCTGGTTGTACAGAAGTCAATCAAAACATTAACTTCTGTACACCCAGCCTACTCATACATGGATTGAAATTCTGCCAGACCTTGCTAAACTGGCTGAATTTTGATCCATGTTTGGCTGGTTTTACTCTAATAATAGATATATAGAGCTTAATATCTCCCTTTTGGTAGGATTTGTTGTATCAAAGTGGCTTGGATGCCCCAATTGTTGTTTATACTACATAACTGTCCCATACGGATCCCAATAAAAATATATACACAATTTTTGTCTAAATTTCGGGACTTAATTTAGAGGAGAGATCAACCTAGAAACGTTATATTAAGACTCCAATATCCTGAAGATCTGGGTTGTCTATCACTCCCAAATCCCCATCTATACTTTTTGGCATCCCAGCTACAACATTTTCCAGTTGGAATTATAACGGTTCTTCCTATCTATATTCTATATTGAGATATTTATTTAATGGGCATAATCCTTTATTAGCAATAGAAACTCCACTCCACATTAAGTTCTCTACTAAATATCCTACTGTCAGTCTTTTAGTGAAAATGTGGGAGTGTTCGAAAAATATACTTTAAATACTTCAAATAACCAACTATACAAAGGTAACAGAGAAGCGTAGGAATTAAAAAATAAACACACATACTCACCTAGATGGCTGTAGCATCGATCCGATGCATGTTTAAGTCTAGGGAACCAGGGAAAACCGTTTTTACCCTTGTAAGCTAGAATGGTCCCCACAGCCTCTTCTCCGCTATGTTCTGACAGTCATAGGTCCTCTGACATCATTAAGTACATTGCAGAGTCTATAGCAATTGCTACATGAGCGATTACATGTGAGTTAACGTGATAGCTGTGGCAGCTGTCAGCCTCCTATTGCTTTCAATGGGGTTGCTGCCTGCAGCTGATCGCTAGGAACCCCCGTCGGGTCTCCCACATGTAATCAGTAATGGTCCTATTCACAAGTGTGAATAAGGTCTTAGGGACATTCTTGGGGATACCTTTTGAGTTCCACAGTCTGCACCCTTGCAAAAATAACTCTAAGGGGGTCCTAGTCTCTTTGTTGCATTGTCAATACTGTATATGTTATATTAGCCAGAATAAAACAACAGAAATAGGAATGAGTCTCCAAAGTTACCGGAACTATATCAAAGAATCTCAATAGAGTCTCCAATGAAGTCTGTGACTTGTCCCAATAAACTTCAGCTAGAACTTCAATGTTGTTTTTGGGTCGATTGGGTGAATATAATTCTCATGATTAATGGACATTAGAGGACATATTCCCAGTCTTCTGTCTTCACCTTTGTCAAGTCTATTAATGAAGGTCCCATTTAATGCTTCTTGTAATTTACTTCCTCACTGCAGTCATCACTTTCCGTATTCCTTGAAAATTTCGGACATAAAGCCAATTTATTTCTGTTTCCTCTTTAGCCAAGCTGTTGCCAGGGGCTTTTTCTAGAGAATGAATAAAATGTCAATATGTATATAAGTACATCATTTACACAGCTGCAATGCCGCATGCAAATTTAATCTATTTTTCAAACTATTATGATAAATTTGAAATGTTAGAGAACACACAGTTTTCCTAAAAAAACATACTGCAATTATAGGCAACTATTTAAAAGCTTTTTCATTCAGATTCATTGTAATTTACAAGGGACAATAATTCACATTTTATTCACATATAACACATATTTCACCAGTGGCGGCTGGTGCTCAAAATATTTGGGGGGATGCAAACAGAAAAATGTAATAGGCATTGCTTTGCGGCAAAAAAACGCTGTAAAAAATTGCGTGACTTTGAGGTCGCAAAAGTGTGAAATGGGCCTTCAGTAATTAAGGTATAGTGTGCCCCCTTTCAATGCAGAGAAACCAGCGTGCCCCCTTTCAATGCAGAGTGACCACCGTGCCCCCTTTCAATGCAGAGAGACCAGCGTGCCGCCTTTCTAAGCAGAGAGACCAGCGTGCCCCCTTTTAATGCAGAGAGACCAGCGTGCCCCCTTTCAATGCACAGTGACCAGCGTGCCCCCTTTCAATGCACAATGACCAGCGTGCCCCCTTTCAATGCACAGTGACCGGCGTGCCCCCTTTAAATGCACAGTGACCAGCGTGCCCCCTTCAAAACACTGACTAGCATGCCCCCTTCAATGCAGAGACCAGCGTACATGCCCCCTTCAATGCAGAGACCAGCGAACATGCCCCCTTCAATGCAGTGACCAGCGTACATGCCCCCTTCAATGCAGAGACCAGCATACATGCCAAATTCAATGCAGTGACCAGCATACATGCCCCCTTCAATGCAGTGACCAGCGTACATGCCCCGTTCAATGCAGTGACCAGCGTGCATGCCCACTTCAATGCAGTGACCAGCATACATGCCCCCTTCAATGCAGTGACCAGCGTACATGACCCCTTCAATGCAGTGACCAGCGTACATGCCCCCTTCAATGCAGTGACCAGCATACATGCCCCCTTCAATGCAGTGACCAGCATACATGCCCCCTTCAATGCAGTGACCAGCGTACATGCCCCCTTCAATGCAGTGACCAGCGTACATGCCCCCTTCAATGCAGTGACCAACATACATGCCCCCTTCAATGCAGTGACCAGAGTACATGCCCCCTTCAATGCAGAGACCAGTGTGCGTGCACTTACCTGGATCATCGCAGCAGCAGTAGCAGCGGCGGCGCCGGAGCGGCTTCTCCTCAGTCCCCCGGCGTGTCTCCTCAGGTCCTCCCGCTCCCTCCTCGGCCAATGGCATGGGGTTTGCTTTGCGGCCAATCAGGAATCAGGTATTAGACCTGCTCTCTGATTGGCCGGGAGGAGGATCCGTGTGACAATAGCGAATTTTCATTCACTATTGAATGAAATATAATATTCACTACTGAATGGAATATAATGGTGCTGATACTCAACGGTCAAGTCATTCAGCTGGGGTAGTGCTCTTGACCAAGCTGTGCTGCATCTGCAGAAGAGTTTGAGGACCTGGCTGTACTGTGTGGCAGGGGTGCCTGTATTACAAAAGAGATTTTTTTTCTTTTATATTATTTTGGCATATAAAACAGTTCAAATATACATATTTCTTTATCAGCATTTTGGTGCTTACGGAGAAATTAGCGATGATGCAGAACTCCAGCCTTTGATATTCTTATATATATATAAATATACACCTTTACACTGGCCAGACCAGTGATATCACAGGTTCAAACAAATGGTCACTGCCCCCCCATAACTGGCCTTTGCAGCAAGGAGCAAATGGAGAGAAACGCATGTAAAACAAAACCAAAGAAAAATCCTAGCTCAACTCGCCAGCCAGCCTGCTACCAACTAAATTAACCTGTCTAACAGTATGCATTAAAAATCGGGGTTTATTCAGCACACATTTGCAAATAGTTGGGGAGCCTGCGATAAAGCAGCCCATTATTATCCACAATCCTAACTCTATACGTTTTTGAGAGTCTCTATAGTAGATGCACATGCAATATAATAGATAGAGGGCAGGTGAGCCTGGAGGGAGCCCACCACTCCTTAAAGGCACAGGGGCACACTGGACACCCAGCATATAGCACAATGGCAGCAAAGGTGTCCAGTGCGTCCCCTCCCCAGTATTCCAACAGTACAAATAAATGGCCACTGCCCCCACCTATGATCCTCTTCTCCTCTCTGGCAGTGATGTTTTGCTATGCTTCCTCTACAACAAAGCAACACTCAAAGCAACTGACATGTGAGCACTGCTCAGTATAGTAATACTCTTAGGCTAGGAGTGATGATGTGCCCCCAGGGGGTGGGTCCTGGATGTCCTAGACTTAGAGGAAGTAGGTGGAATAATGCTGGCCATCAGTTAACCCAGAATACTGGTGGCGTCTAGTTGGCTGAGAATTAATTGGGTAGGAGGAGTGGAATTTTTTATTTTAACTGCGCTATTTTTTATATTTAACTAGAGTCCTTTCTATAGCTACAATAATTTACATCATATGTGCAGAAATTACATACACTATATATTTTTAATGAAAAAAAGAATTTTCCCTCTAATAGCACATTCTTCAACCTGACAGGTTTTCTCCGCAGCAGTAATTCTACTTTATCATGTACTAAAGCCGTTAGTTCTAATTTCTTCAAAATCATTCAGTGGTAAGAGAATGAGAATGTCAATTTTTCATTAATAAAGTATTTCCCAGCGCTTATTTTATTATTAATGGGTCTCATTAGGTCCACAATCAATCCAACTCTATTCAGATAGAATCCATATACTGACTCCAGAAAGTACAAATTAAAACAACTTCACAGGAATAAGATATATTAAACACCACATCAGTAAACGCTGCTATCCCTCCTGACAAATTTGATGTTTTACTGTTTTATTTGAAGTCTGAGTATAGTTTGAATTTGTATATTTGTGTTTTATATTCTAAAATGTTGTACATTATACAGTAAGGTAAAAAGTATTTGATCTACTGCTGATTTTGTACGTTTGCCCACTGACAAAGGAATCATCAGTCTATAATTTTAATGTTAGGTTTATTTTAACAGTGAGAGACAGAATAACAACAAAACAATCCAGAAAAACACATTTCAAAAAAGTTATAAATTGCATTTTAATGAGTGAAATACGTTTTTGACCCCTTTGCAAAACATTACTTAGTACTTGGTGACAAAACTCTTGTTGGCAATCACTGAGGTCAGATGTTTCTTGTAGTTGGCCACCAGGTTTGCTCACATCTCAAGAGGGATTTTGTCCCACTCCTCTTTGCAGATCCTCTCCAAGTCTTTAAGGTTTCCAGGTTGACATTTGGTAACTCGGCTAGGCCACTTTAGGACCTTAATGTGCTTCTTCTTGAGTCATTCCTTTGTTGCCTTGGCAGTGTGTTTTGGGTCATTGTCATGCTGGAATACCCATCCACGACCCATTATAAAAGCCCTGGCTGAGGTTCTCACCAAAGATTTGACAGTACATGGCCCCGTCCATCGTCCCTTTGATCCAGTGAACTTGTCCTGTCCCCTTAGCAGAAAAACACCCCCAAAGCATAATGTTTCCACCTCCATGTTTGACGGTGGGGATGTTGTCCTTGGGGGTCCTAGGGAGCATTCCTCCTCCTCCAAACACGGCGAGTTGATGCCAAAGAGCTTAATTTTGGACTTACCCGACCACAACATTTTCACCCAATTCTCCTCTGAATCATTCAGATGTTCATTAGCAAACTTCAGACGGGCCTGTACATGTGCTTTTTTGAGCAGGGGGACCTTGCGCGAGCTGCAGGATTTCAATCATTGTGTGTTACCAATTGTTTTCTTGGTGACTATGGTCCCAGCTGCCTTGAGATCATTGACAAGGTTCTCCCGTGTAGTTCTGGGCTGAATCCTCACCGTTCTCATGATCATTGTAACTCCACAAAGTGAGATCTTGCATGGAGCCCCAGACCGAGGGAGATTGACAGTTATTTTGTGTTTCTTCCATTTGCGAATAATCGCACCAAGCTGCTTGGTGTTGGTCTTGTAGTCAATTCCAGCCTTGTGTAAGTCTACAATCTTTTCCCTGACAGCCTTGGACAGCTCTTTGATCTTGGCCATGAGGGAGAGATTGGAATCTGATTGATTGCTTCTGTGGACAGGTGTCTTTTATATAGGTAACAAGCTGAGATTAGGAGCATTGACTTTAGGAGAGTGCTCCTAATCTCAGCTCGTTACCTGTATAGAAGACACCTGGGAGCCAGAAATCTTGCTGATTGATAGGGGATCAAATACTTATTTCATTCATTAAAATTAAAATAAATTTGTAACTTTTTTTAAATGCGTTTTTCTGGATATCTTTGTTGTTATTCTATCTATCACTGTTAAAATAAACCTACCATTAAAATTATAGACTGATCATTTCTTTGTCAGTGGGCAAACGTACAAAAAAAAAACAAAAAAAAAACCTTACAACTTTTAGGTTTAAACATCGATATAGATTTGAATTGCTTCATATCCAATTATTGACATCTTTGAATGTCGGTGGTTGTATCTCTAGCAATTCATCCTATGTCAACATTCCTAGGTTTAGGCCCTGTGTGTTATACTAATATATCAAATGTATAGAATTTTAAAACATTAATATAAAGACATTTTATTACTACTACCTTCTACTAATTATATTAAATCCCCCAATAAATTATAAATAAATAGTGGATTTTAAAATTTTAAAATGTATACAATGATTTTAAACCTTACTATATTTTGAAGTTTGTAATATTAAACTAATAAAAAACTAATTAAACTAAAATAATTTTATAAATTAAATTTATTATTTTAGGTATTAACCACTTAAGCCCCAGAGGATTTGGCTGCTAAACGACCAGGGGGTATTTTGCGATTCGGCACTGCGTGACTTTAACGGACAATTGCGCGGTCGTGCGACACTGTACCTAAACAAATTTTGCGTCCTTTTTTTCCCACAAACAGAGCTTTCTTTTGGTGGTATTTGATCACCTGTGCGATTTTTTGATCATGCGCTATAAACAAAAAAAGAGCGTAAATTTTGCAAAAATAGCAATATTTTTCACATTTTTTTATATGAAATTCCCCCCCAAAAAAATGTAAAAATCAAAATTTTTTAACATTTTTGGCCAATTTGTTTTATGCTACCTATGTTTGGTAAAAAAAATCGCAAAAAGCGTATTTTGATTGGTTTGCGCAAAAGTTATCGCGTTTACTAACAAAGGGAAAGATTTTTGTAATTTTTATTTTTTTTTTTTACGCATAATGGCGGCGATCTGCGATTTTTTTGCGGTACTGCGACATTGCGGTGGACAGATCGGACCCTTGACTGACATTTTTGACACTTTTGGGGTTACCAGTGACATTTCTACAGTAATCAGTGCTATATATATGCACTGTTACTGTAAAAATACACTGGTAGTGAAGGGGTTAACTTTATTTGAGAGGGAGGGGCTGTGTGTGTCCCTAGGGGCGTGCTTTCTACTGTGATTGGCTGTGGCTTCAGCTGTATGCAGAGTGATCAACGGTTCTACATAGTAGAACCGTATGATCATCTCTCATACACAGGGGAGAATGACAGGCAGCTTGTTTACACAAGCTGCCTGACTTTCTCCCTCTCCCCCGCCGATCGCAGAGTGGCTGGCGGACATCGGGTCCGCTGGTCACACGCTCGGGGGGGTCAGTGACCACTTGGGAGCGGGAGCGCGCCTCCGGGGGCGCGCGCTCACTCCCTAGACCCTCACAACTGACCTACGTCAGTTTGCCTGTGAGGGGCTGACCGCCGACGTAGATAGTCGTGCCTGCGGTCGGCAAGTGGTTAAGAAAATAATATTAATAATTTTTAATTTTACTTAATTTGCTCTTAATATAGGGAATTGATTTTTAGATATAGTATTTACAGTGTTTATCCAATGTAATATGTGTAGAATTACGATGTGTATTTGTCCATTTGTTAATTTATTATGTCCCAAGCCTCAAATTGTCAAATTGGGTCCTTTGCCCTCTCTGAGTCTAACATATATTTAGTTCTCAGTCACATATAATATGTTTTAATTATGCCAGGAGTATTTAATAATACTCCATTCTTGTATTAACAAAAAAGCCCTCCATCTAAGCATCGGCACCTACTTCCGGGTGGGAGGTGTCTGCGCAATGGAGGCTGATTGGTTACGGAATCGAGGCTTGGTAGCATAAGCACCATTAGACGTGGTTGCAATCACATGCCCCTGATGACGTCAATTACGTGCTGACGAAACGCGTCGGGACATCTGGACTGCAATCACGCCATCTCGCTACTTCCGGTTCCCGGTGAAGCGCAGGTGGAACGCAGAAGCGGTGCTTTCACTCGGAGACCACGGCTTTGCATCTGTCTGTTATGCCTGACACAAGTCTTTTAAATGTAAGTGCATCTGATTATGAATAAAATGTTGGGTTCCTAATGCATACTTCACTATGAGAGTCCTTATTGTTTCTCCTGGGTATTGTTTTTGAGCTATCATCACTGGCGATAAGGAGGTCGATCTGAAGGTGTATGGGAACTGCCAATCTTTAAGCCTGGTACCGATGATCTGTGTTTTTCTGCCTGAATTAACCCCCTATAATCAAGGGGACTGCGACATCTGGTAAGCCTTTAGTGTGCACCGGGTGTGTTTTTTTGTCTAACTGGTGGAGGTATTGGAGATCCACATCAAGAATTTGGTTCCTTTTGGTTTGGTAATATTGATCCATAATCACCCGATACTGGATTTATCCCATGGACTAATATTAACTTCTTAACCTGGGGACTGTCTCATTTCTTCATTTAACATCACTGTGGAATACAAGTCACATTTAAATTTGATATATTTTGATTGTAAATGATATCTCTATTTTTATCTGTATATTATATACCCATATTGTGGATCACATATTCAGCATAAGTCACCTATATATATATATATATATATATATATATATATATATATATATATATATATATATATATATATATATATATATATATATATATATATATATGTATACATGTATATATATTTATTTGCACCTTATTTGCAATTTTATTTCATTCACTTATGCACTTTATATTCTATATTTAATATATTATTTATTTTGTGGAATTTGGTTGAGCGCAACTTTATATTTAGCAATATATATACATTTTTAAAATGTACAATATACGCAGGGGATCAAATACTTTTTTCTTTTTTTCAAATTATTTCTTTATTTCTTTAAGTTCAGTTACATATACATTGTATTGAATACATTCCAACTTTCACAATTACAAATTATACAATATTTAGTTCAACTCAAAAGAGCCATAACCTTCCTTTAAACATTCTATAGCCGAACATTTCAACTTTCACGATTACAAATTTCAAAATATTCAGTTCGACTCAAAAGTGACCAAAGTCTTCCTTAGGCATTCTATAACCGAACCCAAATCTCCCATTTCAATCCTTTTCCCTCTCTCCCCTCCTCCCCACCTCCAAAAGAAAAAAAAAAAAAAAAAAAACCCAAAATCCTTTTTCTTTTCCCTTCCCCCTCCCTCTCAAATCTCTCCTCCCCTCTCTCCTCCTCTCCCGAACCTCTTCCTTATACTTATTTATCCATTATATCTAATTCTTTCTCTGTGTTTTAAAGTTGTCCTTCTCCTGAGTTTACGTAATCTATCCATTGTTTCCATTTCTTCTCATATTTATCCGTTTGTTGGCGGGCGGAAGAGACCAAGCTTTCCAAGTTATTTATTTCCTCCACCTTCCTAAACCACGTAATTATATTAGGTGGCTCAGTCTCTTTCCACCTGAGAGGAATACATGTCCTGGCTGCATTTATTAAATGTGGTATAATAGATTTATTGTAATTTTGTATCGGTATGCTAGAGACGTGGAGCAGAAACAAAGCCGGTTCTTTGGGGATATAGCTTTTCGTAATTTTTTGTATTATCTTCAGAATCTGTTCCCAATACATTTCTAATTTAGGACATGCCCAGAATATATGAAGCATTGTGCCTCTCTCTGTCCCACATCTCCAGCATCGGTCTGTATTCGCTATAGAAATTTTATTCATTTTAACCGGAGTGTAATACCACCTGGAAAAAATTTTATAATTCATTTCTTGAATTCTAGCACACATTGAGGTAGCAAATACTGACTTAATTATTTGATTTTCTTGTTCTGGTGAGAAAGTAGTGCCCATTTCCCTTTCCCACTCCCTCAAGAAAGGGAATTTATGCTGTACCACTGATGTCATTAACAAGGAGTACATTTTGGATATAGTATGTTCCAGTATTCCATTTTGGGTGCATATTTTTTCATAGGGTGTTACCTCTTTATCCCCCTGAGGGGGGGCTTTCAATGTTCCCAGAAAGTGGCGTAACTGAAAAGCCCTCCATGAGTCCAGGCCGAAAGGGCCTGACCCATCTGTTAACTCATCTGTGGTCACCCATCCTGTGTCTGAGCGGAAATCAAGAATCTGAAAGATTCCCCTTTCTACTAAAGCCTTAAACTTCCTGTCTTGACACCCTGGCTCAAAGAGGGGGTTCCCCAGGACCGGGTATAGTAAGGAATTCTCCCGTATAAGATTGTCTTGTTTAAATATTTTTGCGCATATTTTAATCGTGTTTCCTATAACAGGGTGATTCTTAATAGCTGTTGGCAAGTTCTTATGACACCAGGGGGCTCTTTTCAGTGATACCTCACATTGTGCCTGCTCTATGTTTGGCCATAACTTATATTCTCTATGGCGACACCAATCAATCATTCTGCCTAATTGAACGGCATGATAATATCTCTTCATATTCGGAATCGCCAGCCCCCCATCTGTTTTGAATCTAAATAAATATTTCTTCCCTACCCTGGGGCGTTTTGATTTCCAAATAAAATCCATTATCATGGTTTCAATCTGGGACAAGTATCGAGGTGGAATGTGGATGGGAAGTGCCTGGAAAATATACAGAAATTTTGGTAAAACACTCATTTTAATTATATTGCACCTTCCCATCCATGAATACATTCCTCCTTTCCACTTTTGTAATAATACATTTATGGATTTTAATAGGGGGATAAAATTCATCTTAAACAATTGTGAGATTTTTGAAGTAATTGACGTCCCTAGATATTTTAAAGCCGTCTTTGTCCAATTCAACTTAAAATTTGCCCTTAATTGTTGTTGAAGTGTCCCTGCTAGTTCTATTCCCATTGTTTCGGATTTAATAAAGTTTATCTTCATATTAGATTGGGTTCCGTACTTCCCTAATTCGGTTAATAAATTAGGAAGTGATATAACTGGTTTTGTAATCGAGAATAGAACATCGTCGGCGTACGCTGATAATTTATATTGGTCCTTCCCCACTATGATACCCGAAATGTCTGGGTTCATTCGGATTCTACACAGGAACGGTTCTAATGATAATACGAACAGGAGCGGGGACAGGGGACAACCCTGTCTCGTTCCGTTTGTGATTAAAAACTCTGTAGAAAGAATTCCATTTACTTTTACTTTTGCTGAGGGGGTTGAGTAACTTTGTTTTATCCATCTTAACATTTTTTCCCCTATTCCTATGTAACGAAGGACTACGAACATATACTCCCACCTTACCCTATCGAACGCTTTCTCTGCGTCGGTGTTAAGTAGAACGGTTGGTATTTTATTTTGGTGGATTATATGTAATAGATTCAGCAACTTGGTCGTATTGTCCCTCGCCTCACGGCTTGGGACAAATCCCACCTGATCCAGATGGATCAATTTCGTCAAATATTTCTGTAGTCTAACTGCTAGGATCTTTGTAAAAATTTTAAAATCCGTGTTCAACAGGGAAATTGGTCTGTAACTTTTACACGAGGTGGGGTCTTTCCCCTCCTTGGGGATTACTGAAATATGTGCATGTATAGTTTCTTTAGGGATTGTTTTCCCTGCCCCCCACGCATTAAACATATCTTTCATGAATTCTTTCAGGTATGGAATTAGTTTCTTATAATAGTGAATCGTAAACCCGTCAGGTCCCGGCGCCTTCCCAACTTTCGTATTTTTTATAGTCTCCATTATCTCTGTTAATGTAATTGGTGACTCAAGTATCTTACTCTCCTCTTCAGACAGCTGGGGCATTTGTGAGATTTGTACATACTCCTCCATTTGAGATTGTGGGGTTATGGGGGTTTTTAAATTATATAATGTTTCATAATATTTTTTGAATTCCTGAGTTATCTGTTTAGGGTATGTGAGTTTCTGTCCTGCATCCGTTACTAAATGTGGAATATAAGTCGTCAAGTTTTGATCTCTAAGTGATTTTGCTAATAACTTCCCACATTTGTCCCCTGATTCATATGTGATCCTTTTCGTTTTTTGAATTGCTGCTTTAACTCTAAAGGCTAGAAGTTCGTTGATGTCCCTTCTTATCTTCAGAAGTTCTGCCTTTCCCTCCTCTGACGGTGCATGTTTATGTTTCGCTTCTACTTTATTTAGCAGTTGGAGTAACTGTTGTTTAGTTCGTTGTTTTTTGATCCTAGCCCCATGCTTAATAAAAATACCTCTTATAACTGCTTTATGCGTTTCCCATATTATCCCTGGGTCTGAATCTACAATAGTATTGGTTAAAAAAAAGAATTCCATTTCTGATTCAACTTCTGTCATTGTCGCCTGGTCTTGTAAAAGGTTTTCATTCAATCTCCACGTTGTTTCTCTCCTTTCTCTTTTGTCTGGTAAGTCGTAGGTTATTGTAATTGGGGCATGGTCTGACCAAGTTGCTGAGCCTATCACTATGTCTTTTATTGCATGTAGATGATTATGCGGGATTAAAAAGTAATCTATGCGGGAATATTGTTGATGTAAAGAGGAATAGAATGAGTAATCTCTTTCTCTTGGGTGCATTATACGCCATGCGTCTATTAATTGTCCCTCCTGTAATGTCTTAGCGAACTGCTTTCTTACTCTAGGCGGAATTGATGATATGCCCCTTGATGTGTCTTCTGAAGGGATCAAGGGTATATTCATATCCCCCCCTATTATTAAATGGCCCTCTCTGAAGTCATTAAGTGCATCCATGCTCTTCCTCAAGAAGCAATCCTGTTTTACATTTGGGACATACATGTTAACTAGTGTAACTATGGTCTCTCTTATAGTCCCTTTCACAAACAAATAGCGTCCATTTGGGTCGCTCATAATTTGGGTACATTTCCAAGGTATGTTCCTTGATAGAAGGATGGATACGCCCTTTGACTTTGCCTCCCAGTTGGTAGAGTGGTATACTATGGGGAAGGAATTATTACCAAGCTTTGGACATTTATCCTCCCTGAAGTGTGTCTCCTGCACCATTGCAATATCTACCCTAGATCTATTCAGATCGTCCAGCAAGATTCTCCTTTTCTCTGGAGTGTTCAGGCCTTTTGCATTAATGGATAAAATTTTTATGTTTTCCATTGCTCATTAGGAGAGGAGTGGAAGAGAGAGAGAGGATAAAGGCAAAAAAAAAAAAAAAAAAAGAAAAATTTCTCCCCTTTCTCTTTTCTTTTCCCTTCTCTTAAAAAAAAAAAAAAAAAAAAAAATTAAATTTATGGAGGGCAGGTGGGGAGAAGGGGAGATACCCTCTTGGCCTCTCAACTTTAGAGAGGTCGCTAAATAGCTTTGCGCTGGGTAGCTCATCCAAACTATGTTGGTTCTATGAGCTAATTCCTAAATGGGGTTATGGTTGGATTGGATTAGAGAATACCACTCTCCCTTCCCTCTCCCAAACCCCGACACTGATCATTTCCATAATCTTCGGCATGTCTAAATTCATTCCTTTTTTCTGTCTACTTCTCCCGGCCTATTTTCCTCCCGACCTTCCTCTGTATCACAATAAAAGGAGGAGGGGGGAAATTGGAAATAAGCGTTACGTTGCGCCTGTGCCCCCGGGGACAAAAAAAAAAAAAAAAAAAAGGGAAACAAAACCCTTGATAGTAAAGAGAGAGAGAAATGGGAGCTACTAAGTTTAATATGAAAATGAAAGGGGTCTATATGTTACCCCCAGTCTACTCCGTTCCCCTTTTCCCTAATATGATGTCCCCTTCATTCCATATACTGTTTCCGATACCTACCACGCCCTCTATTGGCTTATCAGCATACTGGTCTCAAGGAGAAGGAGAAAAAAAAAAAAAAAAAAAAAAAAAAACCCCATGGGAAGGGGGCCCCATTTCTGTCCTCTCTTTAAAATCATTCAGTCAGTTAAATCTTGACTTAAGCAGTTTAATGGCTATTCGCCTACGATCCCTAAAAAAAAAAAAAAAAAAAAAAAGGGAGAAAGGAGACAGAGCCCTCGATAGTAAAAAGAAAGAAAAAAAGGAGCCAAATAAATTTGATTTGTAAATGATAGAGGTCTGTATATTACCCCCATTCTGTACCGATCCCCTCTTCCCTAATACAATGTCCCCTAACTCCAGGTACTGTTTCCAGTCCCTGTCACGCCCTCTATTAGTTTATTACATGCTGGTAGCAGAAACAAACAAAAGGAAAAAAACAAAAAACAGAAAGGGTGAAGGGGAAGGTACGGAGAGGGGGCGAACTCCTCCGTCCCCTCTCCCCCCCCCCCTCCTCTCTCACAATGCTACAACTATCACTCCCTCTCCCCCCCTACAAGTTCTTCAGACCTACAGGTAATTAATTGACTCTTTCACCACCCTTCACACTTTCTGAAAAATATCTATAATATACTGCTATCCCCGGGGCAAAAAAAAAAAAAAAAAGGGAGGTAACCTTCCTTCTCTCTCCGTGATCTTCACCCTTCTTAGGGACCCAAAAAAAATGGTCCTTTAAGCATATGTATTCCATATGTATTCCAAAGGAAAACCCGTAGTGCTAATCGTGACTCAATTTTACAACACTTTGCCATATTATGAATGTGCAGGCAGCTCCCTGCTGTCTTACCCCACCTACTTCAATTAGAAGATCATCTACTAATTGTGTGCCCAAAAAAAAAAAAAAAAAAAAAATTTTTTATATATAGCTTCACACAACCTAAACCAATAAAACACCCCCAAAAGAGGGGAAAAAAAAAAAAAAAAAAAAGGGAAAGAATGTTATACAACAAACAAAAACACAGACCCTTCATAACCCATAAGGACCCCCTACACTCTCCACACTCGTGATTCGTGACTCTTGTGCTCTATTAAAGTAAGTACAAAAGAAAAAAACAAACAACACCCCAAAGAAGGAAGGGAAAAAAAAAAAAAAAAAAAAACCCCTCTTTTCCAAGTGTTTAGAGAAAAATACGTATCAAGTTCACTGAGAATAAGTTTTATACGGGGGTGTGGAGGGGCGAGTGTCTCTTGGTTCCTATCGTAGGAAGGAGTTTATATTGAAAATTAAAAAAAAAAAAAAAAAAGGAAAAAAGGAGCCCAAAAAAAGAGTCCCTATGGTGACATTCCTACATCATTTTTCATTTCCGCTCTCTCCTTCAGCTTGATCCTCCAGTCTCTCGAGCCTCTTGGAACCATGCTTTCCTATTTCTGTTTCCATTCATCCCCCCTTTGAGGGGGTTCCAGTTTAAATACCCCGTTTTCCTAGGGTCAATTGCGCACCAATCCTCCACCCGGATAGGTTCAGTACCAAGAAATTCGAATAAACTGGGTAGATCTGTCGGGGTTCGCAGAACAAACATGTCTCTTTCTTTGAAAAAGGTTACCGCCAGCGGGTAACCCCATCTATATCTAAAACCCAGCTGCTTGGCTCTGTCCAATACTGGCCGCAGTAGTGATCTGCGATATAAAGTATTTTTAGACAAGTCCGGGAGTATTTTTATTTTAGACCCTGCGATTTCGATTATGCCTATATCCCAGGCTTTGCGAAGGATCTCCTCTTTTTGTGTATAGTGATGGATCTTGCATACAATATCACGAGGTCTGCTAGGGTCTATTTGTCTGTACCCTGCTACTCTGTGGACCCTGTCTATTTCCAAGGGGGCCGCAGGGTGGGAGGTAGGGGCAAGCACTTTTAAAAAAATGTCTCTCACCTTCTCCTGCAGGTTTTCCCCTTCCACTTCTGGTACACCTCTCAGCTTTAAATTTCCTCTGCGGCTCCGATCTTCTATATCCTCAATACGAAGCTGCATATTAATAGTGAGCTCTAGAAGTGTCTCTGTGGTTCTCTTTACATCAGCCACTTGATCTTTTACACGTATGGTTTCCGCTTCATTTGAGGTAACTTTGTTGGTCAGTTGGGTCATATCCTTGCGGAGCTCCTGTATGTCTCGCTGGTGTGTTTCCTCAATCCTTAAAATCAAAGCTTCAATCTCTGTTTTTGTCGGCAGAGCTTTCAGTAAGTCCTTAATTTCTGGGCTACTACTCTCTTGCTGGTTACCGAAGGCTGCTTCAGCTTCTCTCCCCATCACCACAAGGTTTGCTGGGCTCTCTTCCGACAGCTTTTCACCTTTCTCTGCTCGCTGCTGCACGCTCTGTTTGGGCTGTACACCCCCACGCGCGGCCGCCATCTTTGTTTCAGGTGCCCCGGGTAGACAATTTTGGAAGTATCGCTGAATACCGCCGTCCGACTTCCTCTGTGACTGGCGCCTGTCCGCCGCTGGTCGTTCGCTGGTCGAGCGGGTCACTGGGCGGTTCCTGGCCGTGTTAGTCGTTAGCATGCCGCTATAGCTGTGCCGTGTCGGGTAGGTCCGGGAGAGGGGTTAGCGGGAGCTCCTTCTCACACGTCCTCACATCTCGTCCTCTCTAGGCCACTCCCCCTGCAGTGCACAACCGCACTATCCAAAAGTCAAATACTTTTTTCCCTCTCTGTTTATCTTTTTTCCAATTTTTAGTTTTATTGTTAATATTTAGCAAGTAGTTTTATTGTATAGATCAGTGTTTCTCAACTCAGGGCACACTAACAGGCCAGGTTTGCAAGAAAACTGAAATACATCACAGGTGATATCATTTGCTGCTCGGTAATTGCAGTATTCTAGTCTGCATCTCCCCAAGGTAATACTTAAAATCTGGCCTTTTAAGTCTAGTACACACGCAACAAATTTCCGCCGACCGGTCGTCCATCTTTTGTCCAGAGTGGTGTTTTGTTGGTTGGAATGTGCCTAGACTGCACACAAATTTTCCCGCCCGACAAAATTCTACTTCAGAAGTGATGTCATGTGTTGGTTTGCTTTCTTTGTGTTCTTTCTTCTCTGAGCATGCCCAGTCTTGGTCATAAGATTTTTCCCTGTCGAAATCTGTACTGACTGCACGAAAATCAGCCGTGTTTTGACGGAGGACAAAAATTTTATAGGCTGCACACCAGATTTTTTTCGGCCGAAAAGTCGGAGTCGGTTGTCGGAAGCATCATACTAACAAGCCGAAAATCGGCAGATCGGTCGTCGGACGAAAATTCCCGGCCGAATTTCGACTCGTGTGTACGAGCCTTTAGTGTGCCCTGAGGACCAGAGTTGAGAAACACTGGTATAGATCATGTTTCCTCATATATACTATATATCTATCGATCATGAAAGTATGGTGCAACAAATATGCCTAAGGGCCCTTTCACACGGGCGTTCCGCATGTCCGCAAATCATCCTATTTTTTCGCGGATGATATACGGACATAATGTATGTCAATGGCATTGCGGATGTCAGCAGATGACCATCCGCTGACATCCGATTTTCATCCTTTCAGTTCTGTTCTGTTTTTTGGAACGGAACAGAACCCTATTTTTGTTCCGTTTAAAAAATGGAACGGATGCAAAATCGGATGTCAGCGGTGTCATCCGCCGACATCTGCAATGCCCGTAGACATACATTATGTCTGTATATCATCCGCAAATGGATGGGATGATATGCGGACATATGGCGCGGATGACACAAGTGTCATCCGCTCCGTGAAAAAAAAAGTGTCAGAGCGGATCGCAATGCGGTCCGCTCCGTGTGAAAGAGCCCTAACTGTGCCCATTTTGAAAAATCATCTTAGAACAACCCAGGCAAAAGATTTTTAATAGAAAAAAGAGGAGTGTAGGTAACTCAGGTAGTTGCGCCACAGATCTTCCTTGCAGTAAAATTATGGGGAAGTCAAATCAAAATTAGATGTGTAAACAAAATAACTTATAAAAGGTGTGCTCATGAGCTGCTAATCCAAACAACATAGAGTTGAAAACATATATAAAAACAAAGGGTGGACAGCGCTTATAAATAATCCCCTTTTGTATGCAAAAAAATATATAAATAAATCGGTAATTATAAACACCAATTAGTGTTTAAATAAAGTGACTGTGCAAAACATATATCAAACAATCAATTGTGCTTTAAATATTGTAAAGTGACTGTGCACAACGTGAATATAATGTGCAAAATAACTTATTTTATGCAAAGAACAACATTTTATATAAAAGTCCAATGTAGTGGTTTTATAGTGCAAATTTTCTGAAATAAAGTGCCAGTTGTGCTCAAAAATCCAGTGGGGATAAAATGGGAATCGTGGTGTGGGATATCCTTCACCTATAATACAGTCCACTTACCAGATGACCCCTTGGGGTCTAGCGTAGGTAAGTGGTCCTTGTAGATATACTCTGGGGTCCCTATAACTATAAGGGAGCATTAGGGGGTCCTCCATGGAAAGGGGGGTGTTCTCCCTGTGGAGGTTCCGCTGTATTTCCCTATAAGAGCGCGGTGGGGGCTGCAATGCACTCCTCCTATATCCCGCTCATATGGATCGTTGGTGGTGGGGGTCACAGCATATAAATAGTAAAAGATGCGGGGAGGCTCATAGTGTAGTATTCAATTGATATATTTATTATAAAAAGTAGTCATTGTAAAAGCAAATGCCGGCTTGACTGTGTGAGAAGACCGTTCCGTTCCGGCTTCCGGTTTGCGTTCCACAGACCAGATGTGACGAAGGGACGTACCTCAGGACCCGACGCGTTTCATCAGCAAAACTTCTGACGTCATCAGGGATCATGGGGTACGTACAGTCACTTCCTTCTTTATATTTCGCCGGAGCGGACTGCTGGACCAATCAAAATTTCAAAGCGTTAGATGGATTGTGATTTTACTAGGCCTACTTCCCCTAGTGGTACAGAAATCATCTCGCTCAATTAAAAGATAAATTGGTGCCGTGGGGATTTTTTGTATGGCCCTCTAGTGGTAAAAACCAAATGTGCCGCTCAAACTCATGTTAATTGGGGCTTGTTGCCAATATGTATATCTAAAGCCGGTGCAGCTATGAACCAAGCAACATGTATATTAACCACTTGCCGACTGCGCACAGTATATTTACTGCGGCAGTCAGCCCCTCACAGGCAGAGCGACGTAGGTCTACGTCGCTAGCCTGTGAGGCTCTGGGGAGCGAGCGCGCGCCACCGAAAGGCGCGCTCCCGCTCCCGCGCAGTCACGGACGGATGTCAGCTGGTCACTCGGCGATCGTCGGGGGAGAGGGAGAAAGGCAGGCAGCTAGTGTAAACAAGCCGCCTGTCATTCTCCCCTGTGTAGAAACAATGATCATACGGTTCTACTATGTAGGACCGTTGATCATTGTTCCTACAGCTCAAGCCACAGCCAATCACAGTTAGAATCACGCCCCTAGGGACACACACAGCCCCTCCCTCTCAAATAAAGTTAACCCCTTCACTGCCAGTGTAATTTTACAGTAACAGTGCATATGTATAGCACTGATTACTGTAGAAATGTCACTGGTAACCCCAAAAGTGTCAAAAATGTCAGTCAAGGGTCCAATCTGTCCGCCGCAATGTCGCAGTACCGCAAAAAAAATTGCAGAACGCCGCCATTACGCGTTAACAAAAAAAACAACAAAAATTACAAAAATCTTTCCCTTTGTTAGTAAACTTTTGCGCAAACCAGTCAAAATACGCTTTTTGCGATTTTTTTTACCAAACATATGTAGCATAAAATAAATTGGCCGAAAATGTTAAAAAATTTTGATTTTTACATTTTTTTGGGGGGGAATTTCATATAAAAAATGGGAAAAATATTGTTATTTTTGCAAAATTGGCGCTCTTTTTTTGTTTATAGCGCATGATCAAAAAATCGCACAGGTGATCAAATACCACCAAAAGAAAGCTCTGTTTGTGGGAAAAAAAGGACGTCAAATTCGTGACCAGACTTCTGAGGTTGAGCACCCCCACCCCCCACACACACCTGTACTCTATCAGTGTCCACTATCAAGTAGATATAGGAGGAGTCCCTTGTAGTGCATTAACACATCTCTCCCAGCAAGGAGTGTTGTCTCCAAGGGTTATAGAGGCTGGATTCACCCCTTTTTTATGGATAGTGTATGACCCACTCACAATGGGGTACTTTGACGTAGTGGTGGGCTTGAGCACGATATGGCCATATGGTGGGACCAAATCCCCATTTTTATTTATGGATTGTCTCCATATTTGATAGTCATTTCTTTTGCATGTGTGCGCTATTCTTTTTTAATATACATGTTGCTTGGTTCATAGCTGCACCGGCTTTAGATATAAATGTTCAGGGTTTGCTCCCCCAATTTTTTGCTTGTTTATTATGTATTCGGTCTGACCAGACTTCTGGGGTTGAGCACCCCACCCCCCACACACACACCTGTACTCTATCAGTGTCCACTATAAGGTAGATATAGGAGGAGTCCCTTGTAGTGCATTAGCACATCTCTCCCAGCAAGGAGTGTTGTCTCCAAGGGTTAGAGAGACTGGATTCACCCCTTTTTTATGGATAGTGTAGGACCCACTGACAATGGGGTACTTTGACGTAGTGGTGGGCTTGAGCACGATATGGCCATATGGTGGGACCAAATCCCCATTTTTATTTATGGATTGTCTCCATATTTGATAATCATTTCTTTTGCATGTGTGCGCTATTCTTTTTTAATATACATGTTGCTTGGTTCATAGCTGCACCGGCTTTAGATATAAATGTTCAGGGTTTGCTCCCCCAATTTTTTGCTTGTTTATTATGTATTCGGTCTGACCAGACTTCTGAGGTTGAGCACCCCACACACACCTGTACTCTATCAGTGTCCACTATCAAGTAGATATAGGAGGAGACCTTGTAGTGCATTAGCACATCTCTCCCAGCAAGGAGTGTTGTCTCCAAGGGTTAGAGAGGCTGGATTCACCCCTTTTTTATGGATAGTGTAGGACCAACTGACAATGGGGTACTTTGACGTAGTGGTGGGCTTGAGCACGATATGGCCATATGGTGGGACCAAATCCCCATTTTTTTTTATGGATTGTCTCCATATTTGATAGTCATTTCTTGTGCATGTGTGCGCTATTCTTTTTTAATATACTTGTTGCCAATATGCCCATTTCTTTCTAAGGCGATTTATAAATATAAATAAATGAATACATACACATATTACAATATTTGTACAATTATCCTAAAAGTTAATTTATTCCTAAAATGTAAAGGGAAAAATGGGTATGCAAATGTATAAATTAAATATTCCATATATAAAAAATTAATATAGTATAAATATGGACAGAAATATGTAAAAAATATCCATTTTATTTTTTATTTTATTTAATTGTAGAAAGACTAAAAATTATATATGTTATATAGTACGTATAAACAAAATGAAATATTTTATGTTTAAAAATTATATTTCTCTTACGTCCTCCGACAGTCGCCGCCCCTCATAAGTCATCACTATTGGTATTGACTTCCGCTCCGCAGGAGTAGCTAGGCATAAGACTTAATTAAAAGAACAAAAGCATTTAGCATAGACACACCCATGGGGGCTGTCCCACTGGTCAATACCCCCCTGCAATAATCCCTCCCAACTCAGTTTGTCTCTGCCTAGCGTCAGGAGTAGTTAGGCTTCCCTGTGCTGGGGCTTCAGTCTCAGCCTTTCTAATTTTTTCTTTGATTTTTATTTGCAAAATGTCAGTTTTTTCTTTGCTTTACTAGCTGTTTATTTTGTCAGCTTTAGTTTAGTCGGATCTTCGGATGAAGATGGATCATGCGGAGCTGGGAATCGGACTGGCCGCCCTGGCTCTCCAGGGCTGAGGGTCAGAGGGATCCCCAGCCCGCCATCGAGCGTTATGCTATGGTCCGCCCTGGCGCTATGAACGACCCATCCCTGCTCGCAGCAGGGATGCAGCCTGTGAGGTGGCTACCTCACTGGACACATCTGCGGTCCTGTGCTGCAGTGTCCTGCGTTTTTTGGCTGACGGCATTCCCTGTCATCTGAGGACAGAGGCTTTCCGTTCATAGAGGCACCCCACGCCATCCGGTACAGGTAAGTACTTTCTGTGTGGGGACCTCTGTCTGGGGTGGCAGTCCTGTGTTGCTGTGTGTCCCCTCATGTCTGTGCGTTTGTGGGGCTCCCTGATACGATCCCTATGGGGGTCTTCTTTATTACACTGCTGGCTCTGTGTGCTGTGGGGGCCCCTCTCCTGTGTCGCTTTTAGTGTTTGGGAGGTGCAGACTGTGTGTGAGGCGACCGCTGCGGCTAAAAACCGTGCGGTCTGCCATTTTGGATGTGGGCAGCATGTCTGGCTTCACTGTGGGCTTTTAATATAGCTTGCTATGTAGTGGTTTTGGCGCCATCCGGCGCCATCTTGTGTGTGGCAGAACGATCGTTCCGAGCACATGTCGGCAGCCATCTTGCCGAAGCCTTCCATTCATTTTTATGGGCAGCCATTTTCCCTGGGCCTTGCAGCATATAGTTCAGCTTCTGGTGACCTCACTTCCTTTTCCTCTGGAGCAGCGATCGGTGTGGTAACACTCTGTGGGGCTCTGCAGACTGTCTCTTCCATATCTCTCTGTTCTATCCTTCCTGGCTCAGTTTTGTCCCTTTTGGGGGGTCTGTGTACACAGTGCTTATAGCGGTGGGCTGCGCTATCCACAGCGCTTTTAAAGGGCCAGTACTTTTGCTTATTGATATTTGCCAAATATACAGTAGGGGAGGAGGAAATAAAGCATAACTTACCTTTTAGGGTGAAGTTCCATTTTAATTTCATACTCAAGCAAGAGTTAAAGGAGAGTATGGCCACAGATTTTTTTTTTTGGCCATACTTCTCCTAGGGATCACAGGAGTACACTTAGTTCTGCATTCCTGTGTCCCAGATTAAGCCAACAGCTTGCTAAAGCCCACTGTCAGCTGGCATCAAAGAGCCAGTCCAGGCTTTTCAGGGATCCTGACAAAAATTTCAAGATCCGCCAGGGTGTCTGAAGAGCCTGAGCCAAGGAGGGTCAAAATGATATTCAGGTGGAAAAAGAACCTCCATCCCTGACTTCAGGGACTCCCATCCCTACAGGGTTAAGTAGCCTCCAGGAAGCAGCACAAAAAACAGGATAAATCCCTTACATGAACTTTGCATATCTGATATTGTGTTTTTGCTGAAGATAAGCGGTCTTTTGTGTTGCATTTTCTGAAGTTTCATTATGCTGATAAAAGCTCTGTATTATTTTGCTTTAAAGAAAAATAAAGATTTAATGTTTAAGACAAATGGCTTTGTACGTGATCCCGAGGCGCTATACCCCCTGAACTTTACAGTGGGTTAAAGTGGTTAACTTTTTTAAAATAAACAATAAATGCACATATTTTTTGCACATAAACAAATATGCATCTATTTTCTATTTTCTCAGAAGCCTACAGAGCATTGTAGCCATCATCAGAAGAAGGCGGACGCAATGTCAGGCAGACAGTTACTGGAGTCCATAAAGAATCAATGAGAATTACAAGCCATCTTCCACAGTGGAAGTTGGGACTTATAGTTCATTCATTCACAGAACTTTGTGAATCAATTATGCGGATGTATGGGCAGAGTCTCACAGAGTCGGGCTGTTTTTAAATTGTGGTAGAGGGTGGAAGGGGGGATACCCCACCCGCTGTCAAAGTGGGGCATTGGGTTGAGGAGCTGGCAAGTGCCTTAGTAATATGTTACATGTTACGCCCTGAATAGTGGAACTTCAGCCCTTTTGTTCCCCCCCCCCTCCGGTGCCACATTTGGCACCTTTCAGGGGGGGAGGGGGGAACGGGTACCTGTTTTTGACAGTTACCCTTCCCCACTTCAGGGATACAGTGCCGCAGCACCGTCCCTCGGAAGTTCAGCCCCCTCCTCACTCCTCCACCGCCGAGCCAATAGGAATGTGCAGCGCGCTTCGCGCATGCGCAGTAAGGACCCGCCCGTGAAGCCACAAGGCTTCACTGCCAGGTTCCCTTACCGACAATGGCAAAATTCCATTTTGTAACAGATTCCCCTTAAAATAAGCCTATAATAGAAGCAACATAAAGGCTGCCATCACTGAGCTCTCCTTTTGAAAATACTAGTTATATGACCATCACACAAAACTTAAGATATATGTATATGTGTGTGTATATACATTATGTATATAAAAGTGTGTAGTTTTGGATAGAATAGAGAAAGATTAGAATCCCTGACAAGTTTTTATTAATGTCAGCGCCCCTGCTAGGTAAATTTACACTCTAGTTGTCACCAGAATGAGAGGTGAGAGTAAATCTTCTAAGGGGGACACCTGCTCTGGCATCAACTGCATAAGAGTTGAATTTCCCTTCACTTTGTAGGGATTTCTTCCCACTTTTTCTAGTGTCTTTGGGACAGTAAGTGAAGAAACATCTCACAAACTAGACACAGACGGCCAAAAACTTTGGTTTTAGACTTTCAGGTCTCCTCTCTTACCACAGAGCTGTGTAAATCTCAGGGCTGGGTGGACAAAAATACAAATATTTTTTTTTTTTTCAGGTAAACCAGTTCTTGTATAGGTATTTCATCCGAGCATTTAGCTGTTTGCCTAGAGTTCAGTTTTAATGTTTTATGATCAGTATACACTTCAATCTTTTAAAATCAATAATTTTTAACAAAATGATTAAAAATAAGAAAGAAAACAAGCTTCATGCCTGATCAGTCATCAGCTGGCAATACGCAACAATCAGGTGGCCAGAATTGAGTGATTTGGCAGTAAAACCCTTTACATGCTGTCCCACTTCTACACCATCTGCGGTCCATTTGTTTTACCAGCGTTACAATGCTCTATAAAGCTGCACTGTTCCAATCTGCATGAGTCACTAAAAAGTTCTTCCAGGCTGGTGCTTAAGAGAAAACCATACATGATGTGTCATAATAATATGTCTGCTCTAAAAACAATTAAATTGTAATGGGAAAAATGTTAGCCTCTAAGAAATATTGTTTATTATTGTTATTATATATTTCAGAGATATAAAAGACTTGTGACAGCTGTGAAGACAATACAAGTTCCCTTAGACTATAAGTTAGGGCCAGGTGACAGGGTTTAGGTAGCCAGATCTTCAGCAGATCTGGCCTAAAACCAAACTTTTTTGTATGATTTAGGTTGGCCATTAGATTGTAAACTCCTTCAGGGAACAAGGACTCGTGTGAATATACTATGTGAAACACTGCATACTACTCATGTGATATATATTTGCATATACTGTAAATATGCAGTGCTACCCTAATATCAAGCACAGAGTAAAGGGGCAATAGACACAAATATAAGTAACCACAATTGTATTGATACTCAGGGGGTTACAGATTGTTTACAAGCATGTACACATTTAATTAAGAACAAGTAACGGTAACACAAACCAGATAGTAGCAATTGAGTAAAACCATACTATTGAGGACCTCCAATCCCAGTGGACGCCTTCTTAGGGGAAACGCGTCGGGTGGAGAAGCCGCGCTGGGACTTCTCGCAGTCCGCGCTGCAGAGCAGCCGCGATCATCTGATCAATTTTTTGCCCTTCTATTTCCAGCCATCATGTAAGTGTTTTACCTTTAATAAAAACCTATCTTAAAGATAATGCACTATTGCCTGCCTCTGTTTCTATACATGGGGATAATTTCTGTGGATGCATACTGGGAGTGACCCAAGGAGGAAGTGCATTTCTTCATATTAAAAGGAGGCAGAGTAGGATTTCTTAAAGGAACGCTTGCTTGAATAAGCAGAGAGCTTGGAGAGCAACACCATTCCCTAACCTGATCTGTGACATTCTTACATCTGGTAAGAGTCTCAAATACACTTTACACAAGGTGGAAGATTAGGCGGTGGGAAGAATTCTGCTGTGCCATAGTGGTTTGTGTCATCTTTATAGTGCATGCCATCTTTCAGCTGGTAAGGGTACCATCATCCTAACCATAACACGTGGTGCTGTGGGGGACACGAGTATGTGCATCCTGCTTCCACCCACATTTCATCACTAAGAAGATTTTTTGCACTTGTTTATGGACTTTATTGGAATTGTTCACTCAACACCCATTTATTTATCCTTTCAGAGAGTGTTTTTTTGCATATACACACTGTTTTTTCTGTTGTGCCATATTTATGTATTTATCATTTTCACGGTATATATTTATTTTCACCTTAGTGTTTTCCTTTTTGGAATACATACACTGACTATTTATCAAGCGTACCTATACACCATTTTCAACACATTGCACTCCATCCAGGTTGGAGTTTCGGTTGCTGCTGATAGCTCCTTTCATTTTTTTGCGCACATCATATTCTTTTTCATTAGTGAAGTTAACAAACAGCCTGCCAGCTACAACCTCCATCACCACCAGAGGCTGCTCGATAGCCTATAAACTTTTGCACCTGAAACTATCTTTTCCATGTGGAGCGAGCTGAGGAGTCCGCTTAGCTACTGGCACCCGTCTGCCATTGGCTGAGCAGGAGAGAGGACAGAGGGCATGCATAGCTTGAGGGAAGCGGTGCAGCCTTTGTATAGAAAGAAAAAAAATAAATAAATATTTCATTATATATCCCATATGTTGTAGACGCTATGCCTTTCATGCAAACCAATCAATATACATTCTGGGATTTTTTTTTTTTACCAAAGACATGTAGCAGAAGACATTCTGGTCTAAATTTATGAAGAATCTGTCAAAATTGTCCGTCTTTTTTCACTTATATAATAAACAAAAAAAGCATTTTATTGTCAACGGTTCAATGGAGCTCAGTCCATTTTTCTAAAGATGAACCATTATTATATCAGGTCAGCCCCTACTCTAGCAAAGTTTACATTCCCCATCCACCTTAAAATTGATACTAAAGTCTTGTTTTGTTTTTTTTTTTTTTTTGTTTAAAAATAACAAACATGTCATACTTACCTGCTCTGTGCAGGGTTTTTGCACAGAGCAGCCTAGATCCTCCTCTTTCCGGGTCCCTCGCTGGTGCTCCTGGCCCCTCCCTCCTGCCGAGTGCCCCCACAGCAAGCAGTTTGTGCCCATTCAGACATGGAGGCGCAGTGCGGCCCTGCCCCTCTCTCTCCTCATTGGCTCACTGACTTCGATTGACAGCAGCTGCAGCGCCCACTGTGTGTCTCAGCCAATCAGGAAGGAGAGTCCTGGACAGCCGAGTCTCTCGTGCAACATCCCTGGATCGAGATGGGGCTCAGGTAAATATTAGGGGGGCTGAGAGAGCTGCTGCGCACAGGTTTTTTATCCTAATGCATAGAATTCATTAAGATAAAAATCCTTCTGCCTTTAAAACCACTTTAAAGTCCCATATACTCACCTTAATCCTTCATTAATTGTCATAGTTACATAGTTACATAGTAGGTGAGGTTGAATAAAGACAATCGTCCATCCAGTTCAACCTGTGTAGGTGTGTGTGGCCGTAATCATCTCACATAGCCCTTAAAGTCCTGATCCTTGAGATGTAAGTCTAAGAGTCTTTTGAAAGCCACCATACTTCCCACAGAAACCACCTCTTGTGGTAGACAATTCCACAATCTTGTAGCCCTAACAGTAAAGAACCCTCCTCGTTGCCTGAGGTTAAAACGCTTCTCCTCTAATCGCATTGTATGTCCTCGAGTCCTCATGCAATTCCTTTGAATGAACAGTTTTTTTTCTAAGCTGAGATACCCATTAAGATATTTATAAATTGCTATCATGTCCCCCCTCAGACGTCTCTTCTCCAGGGAGAATAAATCGAGCGATTGCAGCCACTCTTTATAGTTAAGGTCCTCCAACCCCCTAATCAGTTTAGTTGCCCTTCTCTGGACTCTCTCCAGCTCCAACACATCCCTCCTGAGGATTGGCGACCAGAACTGGACAGAATACTCCAGATGCGGTCGGACCAGAGTTTTATAAAGTGGAAGGATTATAGTCTTATCTCTGGAATACATCCTTTTCTTTATGCATGCTAATAATCTGCTGGCTTTGGCAGCTGCCGCTTGACATTGCATGCTGTTGCCTAATCTATCATCAACCAAGACTCCCAGATCTTTCTCCATTTTTGATTCCCCCAAGGGTTCCCCTCCTAACGTGTATTGTGTTTTTATGTTTTTAGTCCCCAAGTGCAAAACCTTACACTTCTCCACGTTAAACCTCATTTGCCATGTCGTTGCCCACTCCGTTATTTTGTCCAGGTCATTCTGTAGAATATCTGCTTCATGCTGTGTAGTTATTGCCCTGGCCAATTTTGTGTCATCTGCAAAAACTGATAATGAACTACTGATCCCGTCCTCAATGCTGTTTATGAATAAATTGAACAAGGTTGGTCCCAGGACTGAGCCTTGGGGCACCCCGCTTACTACCTCATGTGATGTGTCATGTGATGCACCAAGTCCTGAATCTGATACCTTCTTAACCCCAGAGTGGAAGGGTCTATCTTCCCATTAGCTGTTTAGCTGAATTGTTCTCTCAGCCACCAGAAGACTTCAGTGGCATGAGGTCACGAGTGGTGACAATAACACCGGTTGGCAGCAATCTAGGACTGCAGCTCCAGATAACAGATCTCCACTCCAGGAAAGGAGACAAGCATGGACATATAACAGCCTACTGCTTTAAAAAAAACCTTTTCTCTAGGTATTCCTAATAAATTCTGCCATTCCTTGCTCTACTTCCTTTTTTCATCTTTTTTTAGTAATACTGTTTGTACAAAAATCTATTTTTACAAGGTTTTTCAAAATGGCTTTATTTCATTTGCAAAAAAAATGTCACTATGTTCTAGAAGATACTTATTAAAAGTTATACTTCAGGCAATTATTAAAAGAAATTTAGGTTAAAATTAAGCATCATTTTTAAATACAATAAGTATAGTTGTCCATCCAATTTTTATCTGTATTATACACCCTACATAATTCTCTCCTAAAGATGTTCTGCTGCTGGCATGTTCTTTGTTTGGCCACAGGGCATAGACGCACGCACAATGGAGTTAAGTTATTCCAACTGTCATTTAAATTGCTGGGAGTAAGGAGGAGGGAGCAGGGGTTTAGCCTTCCGGGTGCTGTGTAAGTCTGTGGATGTACACAGCTTGGAAAAGGGCACAGATGGGAGTACACCTGCACAGGTGACTCCTTAGCAGACGGTTAGCTAATGGAGACACCTGCAAACCTGCAGGAAATGGAAAAGGATTTTTGTAAAAAATAAGAACATCCATCTAAAGGTAAGCGTGGCCCTCTTCTTTTGAAAAAAAAAAAAAAGGGATCAATATCACTTTTTATAAACTAATTCATGAACTGCAGTTTGCAAAATTAAAATATTTTGATCCTTTAGTGATAACATACGTATCTTTCATAGCTTGGAGCTGTTCATTTAAAATTTTGACCATTCTTACTTGAACAGATGGCATACAACAGGATTAACTTGTACCAAACATATGAGGCCTGCAGTTTGCTCTGCAAATCAAAAGGACAACATGACTCCTGTTCCTAAATCCCATTGATTTGTTTGCTGTAAGAAAATGGAACGGAGCCAAAAAAGAGAAAAAATAAATTGGAAAACATATTTGTAGTGTGAAAAGACTCAGGGTGTTTGAGAGAATTTTGTACAATGGATAATTATTAATCAACCAATCAGCAGGGAGCAACAAGAAAATAAAACTTTTTTGTGTTGCTCTGAATTCTTTCTGACTTGCTGTGTTGAAACTAGAAGTGCCTGCCAAGCAAAGATTTGAGGGAAAAAAATCACATAGATTCTGGCCTAGGGCAATAAACATTCATGAGATGGCAAGATATGCCTTTTCATTAAATTTGAAAAGGGCATCTCTAATGAATTGATGACATAATTCAGTGAAATGCTACAGCTTTTTAGAAAACATTGCACGTGTGCCTAAGTCAGAAAACTCACTAAGTTTTCTCCAGAGCAATCTCTCTGTTCCTGGGAGCCCCTGTATCTCAACCTCCATGTAGGTTGGCTTCAAGTCCTGCAACCTTGTACTAAGTCCCACCCTCACACCATTTAGAAGTTCAGTGCTGGAACTTTGTAATGGCCAGAAAGGCACTAACATTGAACTGTTAAATGGTGGGGGTAAGATATTAGCAGTGGAAAATGATGGGCATAAGTTACAATTTGGACAGAAGTATACCCTTTTCCTGAAAGACAGGACCCCCATAGATAAGGATACAGAGTTTTATTTAAAGTATATCACAAGTGGAACCTGCGAAAAGGTGAGCATATGTGTAGCTAATATTTTTCTTTATTTTCAGAAATCTTGAAAAATGTTTGCATGTTTCTTATATAGCAAGGGTATAGGTCTCAGGCCTGTGCTCCAGGAAATTAGAGCATATGTAATTGGTATAATCACCTCTGTATGATGAGCACCGCAGCCCCTCTCATATAACACTCAATAAATGGAAACATCTATGTAAGATTATAACCATGTTTTGATAAATTCTGTCATATTTTCAGATCTAATTAATCCTTTTTCCTTTTGGGCTGTGATTTGTAAAAGCCTAAGTTGTCATCATGGACATGATAATATACAAAAATGGCAAGGACCTGACAGAAGCAGAAGAGATAAAGAAGAGATGGCAAGAATACACAAAAGGGCTATACAAAAAATATCTGAATGTCCCATATACCAAGATGATGCAGTCACTGAACTTGAACCGGATATCCTGGAGAGGGAAGTCAAATGGGCCTTAGATAGCCTTGCTAATAACAAAGCTAGTGAAAGTGATGGTATCCTAGCTTAGTTATGTAAAATCCTAAAAGACGATGCTGTAAAAGTGCTGCACTCAACATGCCAACAAATTTGGAAAACTCAATAATGGCCACAGGACTGGAAGAGGTCCGTTTACATTCCAATACCAAAGAAGGGCAGTGCCAAAGAATGTTCAAACTACCGTACAATCACACTCATCTCTCACGCTAGCAAGGTTATGCTGAAAATTCTACAAGCTATGCTTCAGCAGCATATGAACCGGGAGCTACCACAAGTACATGCTGGATTTAGAAGAGGCAGAGGATTTAGAGTTCAAATTGCCAACTTTCGCTGGATCTTGGAGAAAGCAAGGGAGTTCCAGAAGGAAGTCTACTTCTGCTTTATTGACTACAGTAAAGCCTTCAATTGTGTGGATCACAACAAGATGTGGCAAATACTGAAATAAATGGGAATACCAGACCACCTCACCTGTCTTCTTAAAAACCTGTATGCAAGTCAAACAGCAAAAGTTAGAACAGAACATAGAACAACTGACTGGTTTAAAACTGAGAAAGAAGTGTGGCAAGGATGTATATTGTCACGCTACTTATTTAACCTATATGCAGAGTACATGATGTGAAATGTCAGGATCGAGGAATCACAAGCCGGAATTAAGATTGCGGGAAGAAATATCAACAACCTGAGATATGCAGAAGTTACCACACTCATGGCAGAAAGTGAAGAAGAACTAAAGAGTCTTTTAATGAAGGTGAAAGAGGAGTGCTCAAAAGCTGGCGTGAAACTGAACATTACGAAAACTAAGATCATGGCAACTGGTCCCATCACTCCTTGGCAAACAGAAGGAGAAGAAATAGAAACAGAGACAGATTTTATCTTCCTAGGCTCCAAGATCAAAGCATACGGTGACTGTAGCCATGAAATTAAGAGACACTTGCTTCTAGGGAGGAAAGCAATGGCAAACCTAGACAACACTACAAAAAGCAGAGACATCACCCTACCGACAAAGTGTCGTATAGTCAAAGCTATGGTATATCCAGTAGTAACCTATGGCTGTGACAGTTGGACCATAAGGAAGGATGAACGCCAAAGAATTGAGGATTTTGAACTATGGTGTTGGAGAAGACTCTTGAAAATTCCTTGGACGGCAAGAAGTTTAAACCAGTCAATCCTGAAGGGGATTAACCCGAAATATTCACTGGAAGCACAGATCATGAAGCTAAAACTTAAATACTTTGGCTACCTAATGCAAAGAAAGGACTAATTGGAAAAGACCCTGATGCTGGGAAACATGGAAGGAAAAAGGGGAAGAGGACAACAGAAAAAATGGATAGATAGCATCATCGAAACAATGAACAGGAAGTTAAGCAAGCTCCAGGAGGCAGCGGAGGACAGAAAAGCCTGGCGCGCTATGGTTCATGAGGTCAAGAAGAGTCGGTCATGACTAAACGACTGAACAACAACAACAAGTTGCCATCTACTCTGCAAACCATTTTAATTGTTCAGTAAAAAGAATAAAACTAAGAAATGTCTCATTGGTGCATTCAGTGATGACAATCAGCATATGAATTGAAGCTTGGCTTGGTAACAACCCTTCACCATCCAGGAACTGTATGAGTGAGTGATGCCGTAAGGTAAACCAGATTTCTACCACCAAAAGGCCACTGCAGACTTGTGCTCATGCTCGTGCACATTACACACGTGCTAATATTTATGAGCGAAAGACCAATGTCACTTCTGCATTTTATATGTAAAGAAATCAGGTGCGCTGCCCTAGTGCATATGTGCAACATACAAAATGATGCAAACAAATAAACCAAAAATGCAATAATAATGCAAAAAAATGAAGTGTGCAATTCATGTAAAACAAAAAATGTCCAGAAGGTGACTAGTGATAAACCAATGTGCAATAAACGTCCATGTTATAAGTCGAAAAATAAAGTGCAAAAAATGGTGACATAAACTTCCAGCTTGGGGAAAGGTGAACTGTGATTGGAAGGTGCAAAGTCCCACCACCAGCTTGGCCTCTTACCAGAAGTTAAACGTTAAGGGCATATATGAATATGACCGCTCCAAAGGTCATGCATCCAGGTAGAAAAGTTCCCAGAAATACAGAAGGCACTCTGACACACTCGTGCTCCCTAGACTCTTACCGGACAAAAGCCAAACAAGAAGCCTGGTTCTATGGTGATGAGTGGTCCTGCCGGGGGTTACTGGACTCTAGGATGGCTGATGTAGTTGCTTGTGTCCAAGAGGAACAGACCCAGTCAGAAAGCCTGACGAAAGAAGATCCTGCCAAAGGTGACTAGACTCTGATTGGCTGCTGTAACTCCTTAGTCTGGTTGACCTCAATAATAGGGGACACAACAGAGGGGACCGCAATAGTGCATTACCAACAGTAGATTTTTATTAAAACAAATGGTTGCACTTACAGTTGTGAAGACAATAATAGCGAGTTCCCTCACGGAGGAGCTGTATGGCGGGGTCCGCCTGCAGTGCGGACCGCTGCCTGGTCTAGATGTGATGACGCGGCGCCTCCTCTCTGACGCATTTCTCCCGATAGGGCATCCACTTAGATAGGAGGTAGAGCCAGCGCCATCACTACAGCCATTATATATGCACCTTCCAATCACAGTTCACCTTTCCCCAAGCTGGAAGTTTATGTCACCATTTTTTGCACTTTATTTATGGACTTATAACATGGATGTTTATTGCACATTGGTGTATCACTAGTCACCTTCTGGACATTTTTTGTTTTACATGAATTGCACACGTTTTCATTTTTTTGCATTATTATTGCATTTTTGGTTTATTTGTTTGCATCATTTTGTATGTTGCACATATGCACTAGGGCAGCGCACCTGATTTCTTTACATATTCTACAACATACACTCTAAGGTAGCAGCACACCCTATATTGAATCAGCGCACCTTCCTACCCACCACTCACTTCTGCATTACCAGTTCATTTAGCACCTGGCACCCAGTTGCCTATTTAAACTGCTCTATTACTGTAAGGAGTTGCTGAATGGTCTTCAGCTTGTTCCTGTGCTCCTGAGGCCTACAGGCAGCTGTGGCTGCAAGTGTACACTATGATGCTGTTCTGACCATGATGGCAGGGAGAGAGTCTGCAGCTTTAGCATGTGGGTGGCTTTCTGACAGCCTGGGCTATGCAGAGTAGCTGCCCAAGGCTACATATACTTTATATACAACAACCCCAACTAAAAGGTTCACTGAAGCACAGTTAGAGTCCTTTCACACAGGCTTTCCGCCCCGGTGGACCCAGTTTTTCTCAACGGGGATCAATCCGTCGATCCCTGCTGAGTAGGCGGATGACAGGTCCATCTCCACTCTCTGTGCTGAGAGGAACCTGTCAGATCCCCGATCTCCTCTATGGGAGATCGGATGAAAACGGACTGTCTGTCCGTTTTCATCCGATCCTCCAGACGGATGAAAAGTAGGGTTTCCAACTGTCTGGATTTCATGGACTGGATCGGATCGGATAGCAGTGGGTGTCAGCAGACATGTCACCGATGACATCCACCGCTCCATAGAGGTACATGGAGCATCTGATCAGGTCCACCTGAAAAACTGACAGGAGGACCTGATCAGAAAGTCCGTGTGAAAGGGGCAGTATACTTAAAAAAGGAGTCTATTGGTTGTGTTTTGATTAAACCTTTGTTGTAAAATATAAATAAAAAAAAAATAAAAGTGACCCACAACAATTCTATATTTTCTTTCAATCAACTGTCAGTTACCACTGGTTGGAACCATACTTTGTTGATCTGGTACAATATGTAGTTATTGATTTTTTTTTTCTTTGCTTGCAGTGATGGTCAAACATTACATTGACAATAATTTCATGAGACATGAAACGAGGAAAAATATGCAACAAGGACACAAGCCTGAATAAAAAGCAAGTCTTCATGGTTACCTCAGGAGTACAGAGGCTTGCCAGAAATGGTGTCACCTCTGATGACTCATACTTTGAGGGTCTAGGTCCACATCAACTGCTTGCTCTCTTTGGCAGCCTCTATATTCCCATTGGCCCCATTGGGAGGCTTTACCTGCTTCTTACCAGGGCGATGCATGGCCTCCTTTGAGCTGTGGGTATCTGATGGCAATATCTGTTATGGTAAATATGGTAAATGCATGCTTCTCCTTTTGGAAACTCTTCGAGAACATTAGAGTAGCTTCCCCTTGGACTTCTGGAGGTACAAACAGCTCCACCATTTTTTCTCAGCTCAGGGACACTCGATACGGGTAGTGTCTGCCCTTTCTCAGTTTGAACATTTATTTATTGATGAGGAGCCTTTTCCCTCATATGTTTTCAGAGTTATATAAGTTGCTTACCCTGGTGTCTCCCACAGTAAAACCATCTTATACCCATGAATGGGAACACAATTTAGAGTGCAAATTCTCTGAGGACCAATTAGCTCACCTATATCAGTCCTATTCTACCTCTATAGACTCTAACACCCAAGAAAATAATTATAAGATTCTGAAACATTGGTATCATGTTTCCGCTGCTTTAGCACATGTCTACTCCTCTGTTTTTGATCTCTGTGGGTGAAGTTGTGGCCAGCGGGGCACAATTCTGCACATATGGTGGGAGTGTCCTGCAATTCAGGCTTTCTGGATTGATGGTAAGACACGGATCAAGAAAATTCTGGACATAAATATCTCTGTCTCCAATTCACTTTCTCCTTCATGCGCCCACTACAAACAATGTGCCTCACCACATCTTTTTAATGCTGCCAATTGATTAATACCAGTATATTGGAAGCAGGTACAGATTCCTAGTTGTAAGGAATGGATCAAGAAGGTAAATGCGATTATGAGACGGAGGAGTGAATAGCAAACCTGCAGAGGTACACTAGAAGGTTTGCGTATGTCTTAGGTGGCCTGGCGAGAGCATACCATGAATTCAGACTATGTTCCATTCAGCCTTGATGTTGCCTTACTGAAATTAGCAGACCCTAACTTTGGGTTACCTATCTGATCTCAGAGTAGTAATCTGTCTATTCATGTGTGTTATTGCTTTATTTATTTTCTCTGTGCAGTGGTACATGCCAGTGTGAGCAGGGTCATGGATTTAAGAAGGTATAAGAATGTGTCTAACCCTTCCTTTCCCCCTTACCTCTTATTTTAATGTTTTTGGTTTGTTTATTAATCATGTTGCAACCAGGGGATATTAGGTGTTAGGGATACTATTTTACATTTGTAGAAGACAATCCTAAACTGTAATCTTGGTGGTCCCTGACATCCGATGAACTGTATTGTGGACACCAGGGCAAACCCCCCGTGTAGTGTTCACATCCTTTGGCCCACTATGGTCAGTATGGCACCCTTTCCTTCTGGTTCAGCCTTTAATCAATATTGTTACCTGAGATATTGCTGACCCCTGGTTCCTTTTCCAGACCAGGTTACACAGCAATTTTGAGTTTATTTTTATTCTTTTTATGTTATGTTTTTTTCTACTTTTTACTTTCTTGTGCACCATCAAGGTATACTACAGTATACTATATGTTTGAAAACATGACAAACAGTGGATGCCAATGATCCTGGTTTTTGTTTTTCTATGTTATATACATGTCTGAAAATAAAAATAAAGATTATATTAAAAAACAAGACTTAGGTCAGGATTGGCTGAAATGTGTTAGCATCTGTGTGGCTTTATTCTGTACTCTTTATGTAGAAATAAACTTGCATTGTGGAAACTTCAAAAGGGCTGGCGTTTTGTGGCTTAGAAATAAAAAACAACCTGTGTTTCCAGACTTTGTCTACTCAGTTACAAAAAAAATGTTTTCCTTTTGATTCTCCCTCCCTTCCTGTCTAGTGAAGCTGTTATGTGGGCCATGTAAGACTGGCAAATTATTCACAGTGACCCTCTTTATTTTATTTTATTTTTTGATCAATACTTGCTAAGGAAATCATCACTTCTATGGAATCTTTAACTTTTTAGTTTTACAGTATCTTGTAGCTCAGTGATTATGTGTGCAACATTTCATGTCGGTGACAAGTTTCCAGCGACAATCACTCTGCATTCACCTCTACGGCTCAGCTCCAAATTGCTGAAGGAGAGTGGTTTGTAGCAGAACACACCAACCTAATTAGGGAGCAATCATTTTATCTGTAGCTGCAACAAATCACTTCTTAATAAAAATTTGCTGGTGATTTTATTGAATTAAATGACAGCTACCAATCTCTGTTGTTCTTTGGCATTGGTATTTTATAATGAAGAAGAATCACTGCTCACTTATCTTACATGGCCCTTACTGTAACAATATGTAAGGCAATATTTCTCCAACACAGCCACAGATATCAGTAAAAACCCAACACGGTTCCTAACACTTGCCACTCAATCAAAAAAAAAATCAGCAAAAAAACAATATAGCGTATACAATTGCGACACAAATCATATTGTAATTGAATGTTATTAAAAAATTACCTTTCCTTTTCAATCTGCAGCTGTTGTAATTTTCAGAAAATTCAATGCAATATGGCTACCTGGAGCTGTTCTTTACACAGAAAGTATACTAACCACACCCCAGAAACTTCTTTGCCTGCTTGTGTGATTGGCTCACCAATTTTCCCAGAAGTCTTCACTAAGATACAAGTCAGATTTCAGGCATCCCTGCAACAAAAATGTCATTTTTGGTGAGATACTCCCAATAGGAACACGTCTAAAGGGATGCAGGCCCTGCAGCTTTCCTCATTAGAGCTCTGTAGCTGCCACAGTTGATAGATAATTATGAAACCACTCCCATTTGATCCACTCAGCACAGAGGCACAGAGGAACAAACAATGATTTCTTCAGAATAACAAAAGGTAGGAATCTGCAACAAAGTTTGTTAAAATATTTGTAATGTATAGAGATCACCCAAAGGGGAATGTTTTCATCTCAACAAAAGTGGAGTTACGCTTTAAATGTTATGTTGCTCCTCATATCTGGTTGGCAAGGTAGGAATCTGCAACAAAGTTTGTTAAAATCCCTGCAATGTACAGAGATCACCCAGAGGGGAATGTTTTTTTTTTTTTCACAACAAAAGTGGAGTTATGCTTTAAACTCATCATGAGGTTGTATCCATAAATCTGCATAACAGGACAGAGAAATTAGTTTTCTTCTAAGGCATCAGTACCATAAACCTAATGATACATCACTAGGATAAAAAACAGCACAGATCATGTGTGTGGGAGTCTAATTAATTGAACCAGGGAAAATCTGCAACAGTGACACAGACAGCAATAAAAAGTTTGCAGGAATTCTAGCCTTCCTCTACTCTACTAAAAGAGAGATTTTTATTTCTGTTTTGATACAGTAACATTTAGTGCTGGTTCACACTAGTGCAATGCCAGACATCGCATGTGATCACATGCAATGTCTGTGCAATGCGATTTCAGCCATACAAAATGTATGGCTGAAATTGTATCGTATTCACACCAAAAATGGTGCAGGACCCTTTTTTTGGTTCAGATTTGAATCTGATCGCATGGGTGTTCACACCTATGCGGTCTGATTCTTGAACCATTTCACAGTTCACCTTGCATTCTGCGATCCAATCTGGGGGTGTCATTAACTTTACAGTGACACCTCCCGCCGATTCAAAAGAGCTCAGTGTGAACCACTGTGCGTTTCTGGTGCGATGTGGAAACCGGCACTGATTCGCAGGGTTTCCCGCATTGTACCAGTGGAACCCAGACTAAATAAACTAAAAAAATTATGTAACGGCTGACAGGCAAAAATGTAAAATGACTATGACAAATAGGTATATGTTCCACTTTGTTCACATTATAGGAAAAATTGTAACTTGCAACATTTTATTTCAGAGAAAGGGCCCCTAAAACACTCCTGAAGTGATACCTGCAAAATTGTACTTTAGCCTTTATCAAGCAGAGATTGAACTGGGCTTTACTTTAAATTGTAAAATCAGCAGAGGGCAGCAAAGAGGGAAAGGTAAATCTGCATGAAGCCCAACATAACTACCAGTCCATTGCCCACTTAGGTCAAAGGAACAAGTTCACTTTAATCTCAACTCCTCCCTAGCTCTTTATACATTTCTTTGGCTCCGCTGCTACAGTGTTCAGCACTGGGAGCAGAAAAGAAATAATATACTTCCAAGTATGAAGGAGTATTTGATTCCTCCATGTGACAGCCCCAGACCAAGCAGTGCTGTCATATGGGGAGTTTATAGCCCTTTGTAAGCTATGACTGTAGAGATTCATAACGTTTCTTAGCTCCCAGAAGCTGAATGAAATTGTTGGAATTCTTCTTCAAAGTGATCATGTTGCACACAGTTGAATAAAGGGGAGGACTGGAAACTTTTGGCCTGGGAGGAAAACACGCCAGCTTGCCCATTCATGGTATGGGCTAAAGGTACACTGGGGCATAACAGTCATTGTTTGTAGACAGGTCCCCCAGCAATTGTATGGCTGTACACTTGTCTAGGGGCCTGTTATTGAACAGGGCTGTCTAGGGCCTCACTTGTCCGCCCAAACTCAGCCAATAGCCCTTGCAGGATGCCTTTCTGCTATATGTGTATGAATGGTGGCTTGGAAACCCTTCACTCACTATTCTCTTGGTCACCAATAGCAAAAATCCACAGACAGTTGGGAACAGTCACTGCTCAGAGCCCTGCATCTCTTCCATGTTTCCAGGTTATGGCTCAGATAGTCTAGCTGAACACCTGGGCACATGTGACTGCATGGAGGGGTCTGCTCCTCACTGACAATAGGGTGACTTCATCCCCTAACCACCACCAGTCCCAACCCGATCAGGTTTGCACTATTTTAGTCCCAATCCAGATCCTGCTTTATGTATCCTACATGGGATGCTCCCATCCAGCACTGTGACCTGTTTGCTGTCCCACTTACACTTCCAAAGATAACAGGCCACCTCAATCACCATACTTTAGCCCAGAAGCTCAGTTCATTTATTAAAGAACAGTGTTACATCTTCACAGATAGAAAATTATCTTTTGCAATAAATGATTTCCAAGTTCTTTCACAAAATCAGTGGTGTATCACAGTCATACCAACCCAGTACTAGAAAAGCTCACCCTGGGGTTAGAAAAACATCTCTATGCCCATATCCTGGCAGTTCCACTCCCATCTGTCCTCTCTCTCTAAGCTCCACCCAACACATTTACAAGGTCCTGCCAGGAAGGAAGTAAAATAACTTAAAGCAGAATTAAAGCCATCCTTTTAACAGTTTCAAAAAACAGTTACATTTCCAGCACGTGACTGAAGCCTAACACTCCCATTGGTTGTGCTCTCAACCAAGCTGTTAAACCATCTAATGGCTGGTGTCATAACTAATCACATGTGCAGCATCATGGCAGTTTTAGATTAAACAGAGGCCAAGATGGCAGCTTCCTTGGCTGAAAACGATAGGAGGGTTTACTTCCGCTTTAATTTCCTGGAGGACATAGAGCAGAAACATGCTTTAAAGGGGCAATAAATGAGCCCTTGCCTACATGTTGTTAGCGTGGATGGGAGGTTAGTGTTATCTTAAAGAACTTGGACTGCCGTTCTGTAAAATGTATTTGAAATCACCTAAATAAATAACATAGCGTGCCGTCCTGAGGAATAATCCTTATCTTTTAGCTTATCTTAAAGGGGTTGTAAACCTCCCTCTGTAATTTGTTCCTATAGATAAGCCTATAATAAGGCTTACCTATAGGTACTGTAAATATCTCCTAAACTTGCACAGTTTAGGAGATATTTACTTTTCATGCAGCCGATGACGTCATTGTGCCACCCGTGCCGTTTCTTCAGAGCCCTGTGCCATAAATGGCGGCTCCCGCACGCATGCGCAGGAGTGATGTCATCGCGCCTCCGGCCAATCAGATGGCCGGTGGAAGCGAACCAGAAAGCAGGACGGCCAAAAATGTCGGCCATGTCACTGCTGAGCGGGCAGCACTGCGGGGGCTTCGTTCTAAGGTAAGTATTCTAAGGTAGTATGCGATGCAGGTTTTTTTGTTTTTTTTTTAGTTTACAACCTCTTTAACAAATAAGTTCAACACATTTCACAGTTTTGCACTGATTTCCTTTGCAGCTCTCTACATTTGTTTACATGACATCTCTGAATCTGAATGGGGAAGAATCTCCACTCAGGGCCAAAAGGTCAACGTATATTATTTTTAGTGCCCCTGGGGGGCAAATACCCCCCTGCCCCCCAGCCCAGGCAGAGCTGTTGTCTGACAATTTGGGTGCATTGGATACTTGATCCCTTGCTGGATGCTGTTATTCCTCCTTTCAGCTGCTACACATCTACAGGACACACAAATGATGTAACAGCCAGCTAGGTGAGCTACAGTGCCTGGCGGGGGGACACACTATCCAACACATCCAGACGTGTCAGCAACAGCTGCAGAAGAGAACAAAGTGTTGTTTACTGCCCATCAAACAGGCGAGCATTTAATTTCCACAGGGTGATTGAAGCCTTACATTTTTAAATATAGCGACAGGATAAAACTGCAATATCTAAGTTTAGAACATACAGTATATATCAATGTTTTCCTCGAAATTACTAAATGAATAAACTACTAAATAAATTATTAGTGCTAAACAAAAATCATTAAGAAAATGTGCAGTAACAGTCATGACCCATACTAAAAATTGTACTCCCTTTATATGTTTTAATTGTATTTATCTAGTTTAATTGAAGCATGTGGTGTGTGAAAATGTCACATTTGGAAAGTATTTCTGCATTTAGCAGAAGGCCAGAAGCTATTTCCATAGTCAAAGGATCAAAAGTGGCACTTATCACTTGCCAATAACAAGGGAGATCAGATGACATCTGAGAGGTGATAAAATCTGCACTGGAAATGGGGACACTTTTTTCATTCATCACTTCTGTTATACAGCTCTGTCATTGTCTGATTAAGAACCCAGTTTAAACAATGTGACCACTGTACATTCCAAAGAGGAAATCTTAGTACTGATAGTCTGTTATTTAAAGGAACTAAACAACTAAAAAGCAGGGAGCTTCTTGGTTATAGACAAAATGTGATATCTTACTAGCATTGTATGATAATGGTTAGGGATTCAGTTTGGGTTTACCGCTACCATGGGTTTGAGGCCTATTCTGCTGGTTCAGTAATTGTTATCCTGGTGAATTTATTTGCAAATTCGCCTAGGAGATGTGTTAATAAACCATAATGTATAGCGTAGCCTTTACGCTATTGCCAGCACCCTTAGAAGGGTCAATAAGGAGGCAATTGGATAGGTCAGCACCTTCACTATAAAAGAGGAGTATGGAGCAGCCAGAGTTTCAGTGCAATGAAAGCTGTTGTAGAGAAAGCTTACGAAAAACTGACAAACTGCACAGGGAGAGATTAGGGTCAGTTAGGAAATTGTACTTAAACTCTAAATGCTAGTTCTTTGGGCAATCAACCCTTGGGGCTGTATGCTCTGCAGTATGTTAATACCTAAGGCAAGCTTAAAAGAAATTGGCCGGCGGTAGGACAGTTTTGCATTAGTGACAGCAAGGACAACAAAGGCCAATTTCTATCTTTCAGTCAAAGTAGGGACATTATTATTTATTAAAAAAAAAAACATGTTGCTGCTAAAGCTACCTGAAAAAATATAGTTTTTTTAAATTTGAAATTAATCTGATTGAGTCACTGCTGCTGTCTGTAAGCCAAGCTTGTAAGAGGGGCTTCGTGGGTGGCTGGTTTTGGTGCAAGAGCACAAGTCCTTACCGCCACTTCAGCCCTGTTAGAATACTGTCTCTCCAGCTGAGGCCGAACCCTCTGCCATTTTGTTCCCCGCTCCTTTCCATGGGCCTCTACAAGACATTCCCAGCCACAGACCTTTGTAAAAAGACACATTCAGGATCCAGCAGACACTGCTGGATCCTGAATGTGTCTTTTTTCCAGCTAATTGGGAATTTGCATTGAAATACTGTGTCAGAATCACAAGCCAAGCATGTGGCTTGTGGCTGCTGCACAGCCCCATTGAGCTCAACGGAATGAATATAACAATTTGTTTTTCCTGTTGGGCATAGTAATTCACATCCAGGAAAAAGATTCCTTTTGTTTTCTTTATGACATATCCCATGATCTGTCTGGTGTGGCGAGACCACTACTGTGAGTGTGTACCTCAGGAAAATCCCTGGAAATATTGAAGCTTCTGGAGCCAATTCCTTTATGAGTATTGTTCTTTGAGCATATGTATTTTGGAGCTGGTGTTGGTCTCTGTTATGGGGATCAACACATTCCGGTAAGGGGCCACACTGTATGGTGTTTGGTGGAGGTCTCTTTAACCAGCACATGGTGGATGGAATTTTCTATGAGGGTCTATCTATGAAGATTTTATATGGACTTTTAAACATTTGTTTTTATGTCAATATTCATTCTGTGTAAGATTCCAGGATTTTTTTTAGCTTTTTATGTTGGGTTTTCTGAGCGCTGCACCCCTTGTTTCTAGTTTATTTGAGTTGCGGTTCTACAACTTCATGTGCTTGGCTGCTAGTGTATACCTAACTTATTTCACCTTTAAGCGGAGCAATATTTACAATCATTTGGAGATCAGTAGCTATAGCAGTAGAGAAGCTCCCACTGACCAGCTGGATAAGTGCAGAGGCAGATCACCTGGCGAATGACATAGGCTCACCCAAGGCAAGGAGTCCAAGCACTAACCAGTGTTGGAGATGGGTTTTGCTGCCTGCTAGTACCAGGTTGCAGTCCTCACTATCACCCCACCAAGAGGTAGGCAGCCAAAAAATTCCTTTAATGTCTTCACAGTCAGGAAAACAAGACAGGACAAACTGTTGACATGTTTCACACCTAAATTACATGCTTAATCATAACCAAGGAAGTGTCAAAAGCACAGCTATTTAAATATATAGCTGAACAGCTTCTGCTGACCACTTGGACACAATCATTTAAAATCATTAATTGATATACATAGAAAAAAAAAAGAACAAAAATAAAAACAGCGCACACACATTGAGCAATACTGTAGTTAGTAGCCAATGATGTAGGAAAATCTTGTCCAAGAAGAGGTTAAAAAACAATGCAATGTCGTCCAATATTGAAGAATAAAAGTAAGTCTTTAATAGTTGTAAAAGTGTGTAACAATATATACAATAGTCGCCTACTGTTGGTTGCCTGTTGGTTACCCAGCATTCGCATACAACAGTGGTTTCGACCAGAGAACCCTGTGGGTCGATTACTAGGTAATCTACAACCACACTGTGTTCTCCACCTCCCACGATAAGATATTACCACGGGTCGGGTGAGAAAGTATTGATATATCAATGAGCCTATACCACCATATGGTGGTTGTTTTATATTTTGTTACACAACTGTTAAAATGTATTAAGACACATTTTTATTCTTCAATGTTGGACAGCGTTGCATTGTTTTTTAAACATTTTTCTAGATTTTCCTTCCTTTCCAACATTGGCTACTAACTTTTGTTCAATTTCAGTGTGCTGTTTTTATTTTTGTTTTTAGTGTGTATTAGTAGCGCTGGTGGGGATATGTTAGAGCACATAAAACATAAAACATATAATCTTCATAAGATGAATCAGATAATTAAGGATCTAAAAAAATAGCAGATGACAAACACACAATATAAAACTATGACTATGCCTAACAGAGTGTTATCTCAGTCAATGGAGGAAGTCCATGAAAGTTTTTAGAACACACTTGATGGCAGCACTTTTAGAGTGAAGCAAAGTGGTGATGCTTTCCATTGATGCCACTATCGGGCAATCTGGGTGGTTATCCAGACTCTTGTGTACCTTTGGGAGATGGTAAAAATAGGGTACATTATAAAACTCTCTGTGAAAAAAGAAAGCTTCAGATTTAGAAAGTATTCACTCTGATATTACTGAGGTTATCAAGATTGTTGACTCTCTGACAAACTCTGGGTGGGGGTCTGTCTTCAGTTTGATATAGGCGTTAAAATAAGAAAGAAAAGGGTGGGATTCCTTCAGATATGTGGCTCTATCCTGAATCATAATGCTCCCACTCTTGTTGTTCCTAGCAAAATTAAACCCACCAGATCATCTAGAGATTCAATTCAGTTGACACTGATCCCCTTAATTGGAATATACCAATGTAAAAAATCTTTGTGTCTGACATGTGCTCATGTCCAGCATGGAAAAAAAATAATTTAGTCACAAAGGTAGAACCTTCCATTTCAATACCATCCACAACTGCTCATCTATGTTAGTGGTGTACTGCCTTTTCTGCCCCTGTGGTATGCTATATGTGGGCCGCACTATTAAAACTTTGTGTGCTAGGTTTTGAGAGCATCGTAGATTTGTAGAGGCTGGTCTCATCAAAATTGCATAATTTTTACAGCAAACTCAATTTTAAGAAAATCACTCAAATCATGCCTACTTGCCTACATACTTTTTTAATGTCATAGACTTAGAAAGCATTATAAATACCTTTGTATTTAACACAAACTGTCTGGCCACTAATCTGGCGACTAATCCTTCCCTGTACACATTCAAAAGCTCAGATGTGCAGATGCAAGTATAAATTTCATTGTTAGGAAAACATGGCAAATCTGTTGATAGGGAGAACGAAAACGAAACCCTCTAAATGGGATTTTAACGGAAAAAAAAATTAAATTACATATATGTAAAAGCCAATATAAATATTTATTTGTTCTGATTAAAATCAGTATGAAAATCTTAACACACACAGTTGATGCAGTCATATAACATATTAGATATAGTTGTACATAAAAACCATAAAATTCTGTTTGCTGTTGGATGTTAGAGACAGAAAACACCCAACGCGTTTCAAGCAATTTGTTTCTACAATCTTTTCAAATAATTGTTTCATTATGAATGGCTGTGCGTTGCTGTACTCGTGTATACAACATTGCTATCATAAACATGGCTACAGCGAATGGCATACATATACAAAAAAATAGAATATTTTTGTTTTTCTCAATTGTGTCTTGATTGGTATACTGCAGAACTGGAGTGAGGTAATTTGGGCCTCATGGCGAACCAAAAAGCAGGAAATACACTGAACGTATTTAGTATGCAAGACTCCTTAATTTTGTTCATAGTTTAGAGTTTAACCACTTGCCGGCCGCCAGCAGTACATATACTGCAGCAAGTCGGCTCTGTCCCACGAAACGATGAAACTGTACTTCATTCCACGAGACAACTATTGGGGGTGCGCGCACACCGGCAGAAGCATGTGCACACGCTGATTGGCTACAAGAGGAGTCAATCAGCGGGTCCAGTAGCCGCAATTGTCACCGGGCACCCACGATCGCTCCCTGTGGAGAGAGAACAGCGATCTGCCATTGTAAACATGGCAGACCACTGTTCTGTCAGCTATTAACACAGGGATCCTGTGTTCCTCTTTTTTAGGAACACAGGTCCCTGTGTTCATGCAGCAAGCCCCCCCCCCACCCACAGTTAGAAAGCATCCCCTAGGGACACATTTAACCCTTTGATCGCCCCTGGTGTTAACCCCTTCCCTGCCAGTGTCATTAGTACAGTAACAGTGCATATGTTTAGCACTGATTATTGTAGTAATGTCACTGGTCCCCCCAAAAGTGTCAAAAATGTCAGTAAAGTGTTTGATCTAAATAAAAAAATAAAATCAGCGCAATCAAAATATCAAAAAATTAATTAAATCTCAATGGCAGCATACATACAGTGCTTGCACTTCACACAAATTAATACCAGTAGAACATAAATAATGCAGTGCCAAAGGCAGAGTAATGAATATAGTGAAAACTTACTAATAAATTACATGCAAAAAAACATGAATAAATCCCATAAATTCACATAGTGAAAAAAATTAAGGCAAAACCATTAAGTTATTAAGGATACCCTCCTGATGTGTAGATGAAAGAACTCAATACATCCAAAATATATTAAATCATGCATCATTTCCACTTGTATACATTTTGTGATGCACGATTTAAAGTGTTTGATCTGTCCACCACAATGTCGCAGTCCCGCTAAAAATCACTGATCGCCGCCATTACTAGTAAAAAAATAAATAAATGAATACAAATTACATAAATCTTTCCCCTAGTTTGTAAACGCGATAACTTTTGTGCAAACCAACCAATATAAGCTTATTGGGATTTTTTTTACCAAAAATATGTAGCACCTAAAACAATGAAAAAATTTGATTTTTAATTTTTTTTTTCTTGGGAATGTTATATACAGTATTTCACAAAAGTGAATACACCCCTCACATTTTTGTAAATATTTTATTATACCTTTTCATGTGACAACACTGAAGAAATGACACTTTGCTACAATGTAAAGCTTGTATAACAGTGTACATTTTCTGTCCCCTCAAAATAACTCAACACACAGCCATTAATGTCTAAACCGCTGGCAACAAAAGTGAGTACACCCCTAACTGAAAATGTCCAAATTGGGCCCAAAGTGTCAAAATTTTGTGTGGCCACCATTATTTTCCAGCACTGCCTTAACCTTCTTGGGCATGGAGTTCACCAGAGCTTCACAGGTTGCCATTGGGAGTCCTATTCTACTCCTCCATGATGACATCACAGAGCTGGTGGATGTTAGAGACCTTGCGCTCATCTTTCTTCTGTTTAAGGATGCCCCACAGATGCTCAATAGGGTTTAGGTCTAGAGACACACTTGGCCAGTCCATCACCTTTACCTTCAGCTTCTTTAGCAAGGCAGTGGCCGTCTTGGAGGTGTGTTTGGGGTCGTTATCATGTTGGAATACTGCCCTGTGGCCCAGTCTCTGAAGGGAGGGGATCATGCTCTGCTTCAGTATGTCACACTACATGTTGGCATTCATGGTTCCCTCAATGAACTGTAGCTCCCCAGTTCCGGCAACACCCATGCATTGCAGACCATGGCACTCCCACCACCATGCTTGACTGTAGGCAAGACACACTTTTCTTTGTACTCTTCACCTGGTTGCCGCCACACACGCTTGACACCATCTGAACCAAAAAGTTTATCTTGGGCTCACCAGACCACACGATATGGTTCCAGTAATCCATACCCTTAATCTGCCTGTCTTCAGCAAACTGTTCCTTCTGGGACGACCCCCACCCCTTCAACATCTGCAGCAATGATGGCAGCACTGATACATCTATTTCTCAAAGACAGCCTCTGGATATGATGCTGAGCATGTGCACTCAACTTCTTTGGTCGACCATGGCGAAGCCTAATCTGAGTGGAACCTGTCCTGTAAACTGCTGTATGGTCTTGGCCACTGTGCTGCAGCTCAGTTTCAGGGTCTTGGCAATCTTCTTATAGCCTAGGCCATCTTTATGTAGAACAAAAATTATTTTTTTCAGATCCTCAGAGAGTTCTTTGCCATGAGGTGCCATGTTAAACTTCCAGTGACCAGTATGGGAGAGTGAGAGCGATAACACCAACTTTAACACACCTGCTCCCCATTCACACCTGAGACCTTGTAACACTAACGAGTCACATGACACCAACGAGAAAAAATGGCTAATCGGGCCCAATTTGGACATTTTGACTTAGGGGTGTACTCACTTTTGTTGCCAGCAGTTTAGACATTAATGGCTGTGTGTTGAGTTATTTTGAGGGGACAGCAAATGTACACTGTTATACAAGCTGTACACTCACTACTTTATATTGTAGCAAGTGTCATTTCTTCAGTGTTGTCATATGAAAAGATATAATAAAATATTTACAAAAATGTGAGGGGGTGTACTCACTTTTGTGAGATACTGTAGCAGAAAGATAAAATATATATATATATTTTTTTTTTCAGAATTGTCACTCTTTTTTTGTTTATAGCACAAAAAATAAAAATCGCAGAGGTGATCAAATACCACAAAAAAAGCTCTATTTATGGGGAAAAAAGGACATCAATTTTATTTGGGTACATCGTCGCATAACCGCGCTCAGTTTAAGCAACGTAGTGCAGTATCGCAATAAATTGACTGGTCATTAAGGGGGAAAACCTTCCGGTCCAGAAGTGGTTAAGGCTCTTAATTAATTGGAAATTTTTTTGGATTAGTGAACTGGTAGCTAAAGTTAGATAGCAAAATAACATTTTGTTAATATAAACTGCTTATACAGCATTTGTTAATCAAGCCTTTATTCCCTATTTGTTAAGTATATAATGTGTTTACTCACAAAAATCAGCTTGTCTTTTTTTTTTGTAAAATGCTTATATGAAGAAACATAGAAATGTAATCCATAATTCAATGTGCTTAATTCCACTGAGAGCACATGATTTATTTTGCCCTGTCAATGTGTTTTAAAAAAAAAAAGGTACAGAAAACATATTTAAAAAATGTAGTACAGTATAGGGGGAATGTTAATGTCAATGTGAAGCTAGAATTGAGGCAGATTTGTTTTTGTACAGCTACAAATGTAGAAAATGTAGCTCATTTTAGCTACGTACATATTGATCACGTCAATTGCAGAGATGATCATTTTCATATTCTGGTCAAATTTAGCAAATATTTGTTGGTTTTTCACTATTAATTAGATTTTTTTTTTATCAAATCGACTAGATTAGGCTTCATTCATATGGCCGTAAAAATTGCATATACAAGTGTTTGTTAACCACCTCAATAGCAGACACTTTCACCCCCTTCCCACACTTTGAATGACAAGTACTTTGTCATGTAAAACTGTACCCAAATTACATTTTTATCTTTTTTTTTTTTTTTTTAGATGGATAGAGCTTTCTTTTGGTGTTATTTAATTGCCACTGGGTTTTTTATTCTTTGCTAAAGAAATGAAAAAAAGATCAAAAATCTTGAAAAAAAAAACCCACACATTTTTCTTCGTTTCTGTTATAAAAGTTTGCAAATGAATAATCTTTCTTCAAAAAAATAAGTCCAAATGTAATCTACTACATGTTTTTGGTAAAAAAAATAACCCAAATCAGTGTATATTATTTAGTCTGTAGTAAAATTATAGAGAAAAACTATGGTATATATATTTGAAAATGTATCAGTCCTGATGTACTGACAGCCCTAAAATGCCAGGACAGTACAAATACCCTCCAGATTACCCCTTTTTTGGAAAGTAGACTGTCCAAGATATTTACTGTAGTAAGAGGCATGGCGAGTTTTTTGAAGTTGTAATTTTTTTTTGGCACAATTTATTTTGAAAATGAAGAAATTAAATACAATGTGGGGTTTTTTCACAATTTTGTTTTACATACTGATAGTACTGGCAGTATTGGCAGTACAGCATCATCATAAAACTGGTGTGGTGGTGAGCAGGGACAATGACTGTTTATGCAAAAGAAAAAAAAATAATAGTTTTTTTACATTTTTTTTACTTTTTTCTTATTACATTTTGTATTTCTACGATTTTTGTTTTTCATTCTGTGATCAAAGTAGAACAATGTTACCATATTGACACTGATCGGGATTTTTTTTTTTTTTTACACGCTCTGATTGCTTATAACAGTAATAATAGCTGTTAAAAGCAATCCTTTTTTATTAATGGCATCCATTCATCCAGTGTGTACTATTGTGAAGTTGTGATAACATTAGGGGTGGCCAAATCTACAGTTTGGTACATTCTGAGGAAAGAAGAACACACTGGTGAGCTCAGCAACATAAAAAGGCCTGGACGTCCACGGAAGACAACAGTGGTGGATGCAGGGGAGGGCTGGCTTGCTTAGGCCTGGGGTGTAAGTCCAGTCAAGTGGCCCATTGAACCACCCAATTAGCTCACTATCCATGCCCCACCTGGTTTTATAATGGATATTGATGTTATGAAGCAAGACAAATATAATACAATGTGGTAACATAAATTATTGTTAATAGCAACAAAGCTGGTTTAACAAAAATAATGCATCATTGCAGTCTCACCAGTGCCCATCAGTGAAGCCTCATCAGCGCCCATCAATGCAGCCTGATCAGTGCTCATCATTGTAGCCTCACCAGTGCCCATTAATGCAGCATTATTAGTGCCCATCAGTTCAGCCTCATCAGTGCCCATCAATGCAGCCTCACCAGTGTCAATCAATGCAGCCTGATCAGTACCTATCAATGAAGCCTCACCAGTTCCCATCGATGCAGCCTCACCAGTGCCCATCAGCTCAGTCCCATTAGTGCCCATCAGTGCAGTCTCATCAGTGGCCATCAATACAGCCTGATCAGTGTCCATCAATGCAGCCTTACCAGCACCCATCAGCTCAGCCTCATCAGTGCCTATCAGTGCAGCCCGATCAGTGCCCATCAATGCAGCCTCACCAGTGCCCATCAATGCATCCTAATCAGTTCAAAAAACAACAATATCTCTCCTGTGCTCAAGTATGCGGGAAGGTGAATCTTCTAGGCGGTTTTATGACACAAATGAAGTGGTCTTGCTGCCCCCCTCAGGATCAAGGGTATCCAAAAGGCACTACAAGAAAAGGTGCGCCCTTCTCTTGTTGTTTTCTTGCATCCTAATCAGTGCCTATCAACTCAGCCTCATCAGTGCCCATCAATGCAGCCTCACCAGTGCCCATCAGGGTAGCCTCACCAGTGATCGGCCTTGCAAAGCAGGGACAAAACCAGGGACAGACTTGGTTCAGGAACAGTGTCCTCAGCCTGGAAACTTGGGACATCTGGTCACCCTAGGCTAGTGGCCAGCAGGCCCAACAGGCCAGCCTAACCCACAGACCCACAGGACCCACAGACTATTGGCAGCGGACCCACACAGCTTGTGGGTCCTGCTGGGAGCTGGCTGCTAATCTGTGGGTCCTGCTGGCCACTGACCTGTGCAAGGTCATGCAAGACAAGTTAATCACACTCTCCAGGAGGTAGGCGTATCATTGTCAAAGTCTACAATCAAGATGAGACTTCACAAGAGCATAGACAGAGGTTTCATTACAAGGTGTAAGTCATTCATAAGCCTGAAGAATAGAAAAGCCAGATTAGACTTTGCCAAAAAAACATCTAAAAAAGCCTGACCAGTTCAGGAAAAACATTCTTTGGATGGATGAAACTAAGATTATTCTGTACCAGAATGATAGGAAGAAAAAAGTGTGGAGAAGGATTGAAAAAGCTCATCATCCAATGCACACAATATCATCTGTAAAACATGGTGGAGGCTGTGTGATGGCATGGGCATGCATGGCTTCCAGTGGCACTGAGTCATTCGTGTTTATTGATGATGTGACAGAAGACAGAAACAACTGGATGAATTCTGCAGTGTTTAGAGATATACTGTCAGCCCAGATTAGGCCAAATGCAGCAAAGTTTATTGGATGGCGCTTCACAGTACAGATGGATAATGATCCAAAACACACTGCAAAAGCAACCCAGGAGCTTTTGAAGGAAAATAAATGGAATATTCTGCAATAGCCAAGTCAATCACCTGATCTCAACCCAATTGAGAATGCATTTTACTTGCTGAAGGCAAAACTAAAGGCAGGAAGACCCACAAACAAAGAACAACTGAAGACAGCTGCAGTTAGAGCTTGGCAAAGCATCAGAAAGAAGGAAACCCAGTCTTTGGTAATGTTCATGGGTTCCAGACTTCAGGCAGTCATTGCCAGTAAAGGATTTTCAACAAAATATTAATAATTAACATTTTATTTAAGATTATATTATTTGTCCAATTATTTTTGAGCCACTGATGAAAATGGGGGGGGGGGGGGCTGTGTAAAAAAAATTGTTGCAGTTCCTAAAATTTGTACTTTAAAATTTAATTTAAAATTAAAGCTAAAAGTCTGCACTTCAAATTAATTTGGATTGTTTCGTTGTAACTTTATTCTGGTGGCATACAGAGCCAAAAGTATGAAAATTGTGCCTGTGTCCAAATATATATGGACCTAACTGTGTATATATATATATATATATATATATATATATATATATATATATATATATATATATACACACACACATTTGTTTTATATTTGTTTTACAAATAAACATTTAATACATAACAAAATCTTCCCACAGCATCATGAGTTAGCTAAAGTAACAGCATAGTACTGATGCTTGCAGGGGTTCTGATTTGTATGATTAAAAGGGGGTTTGGACTGAGGCATCCAAAATTGACGATAGCTGAGATTAGAAATTCTCTTGTGTGTCCATGAAACAGCTAGTGAAACCGGTTTAAAAAAAAATAATGTTTGCCTACTTGGGAAATGAAAAATATCACACTAATAATCAAAGATACGTCTTTTTTTAAATGTATACTGGTACTGTTACATTGCAACGTGTCAAAAAAAATTAATTGATGTAGACTTATAAACCCCCTAACTGCCCATGAAGGCAAAATAATTAGAAATAGAAAAAAAAAACATAGAATTTGTCTGTTGTAGTGCACTCTGTGCACTTTCCTAATCACAGTAGGGACAGTTTGAATATAAGCCAATTAATTTACCACTTTTATTCTGGGCTGTTGAGAAAAAAAAAAAACTTTACTAACCGAGGAATATTTACATAGCCTGCAGACATAATTTACCTGGAGGGAAGTGATCTCAGGGCTCAAACTCTGCCAGGCAAGCATTGTAACCATTTAGCTAGCATACTCTCATTTTCAAATACTTGGGTTTTATATCACGTTTGCTAAATTAATGTGTCATGGGCACAGTACAAGAAAAAATATCAAAGCCAAATCCTAACAGCTGTGTAAGAAAACAAAGTCACATACTTTATTATAGAAATACAAATGGATAGAACTCAGCTGAAAAACATGTGCAGGGGTGTTAATTAAGACTGCAAAGACATAAGTGCTGAACATAAGCATGGTTTAAACTATTGTGCTGTGATAATCAGAATTATTTTTTGCTTTCTATAACTCTTCTCTTTTTAAGGACAAAGTGTCAGTAGACTAGGATGTGCTCCACAGGCAGATTGTAAAATCAATGGGTTTTCTGCTAAGGACTCACTGTTCATGTTCCTACCATGCAGCTCAGTATTTTTGCAGCTGTCCACGCTGAAACCATCTGTCTTTTTGCAGCTCTAGCAAAATCCATGACCCTGATGTATTTTGTACCTTAATAAAGCTGTGCAGCCTTTTAAAGAAATGCTAAAATATACAGTACAGTAAAATAAAACCTTGGATTGAGAGTTACTTGGTCTGAGAGCCTTTTGCAAGACAAGCAAATCTTTTTTTAAAAATTTTGACTTGATTAACAAGCGATGTCTTGATATACAAGTAGCGTCATGTCACAACTGAGTATAAAAGAGAAGAGAGGCACCTCTAAGTGTAGCAATATGGTTACATTTAGGTGTACTTTTATGAACGGGTGAATTTTTTTCTCTGTTGGCTTCTCTACAGTTCTCCGGGGAAAATGATCACATCTGGCACCCATTTTATGAATCTGAGAACTTCAATTCGCCCAGGGTGATCAGAGGAGAATGGTTTTCTCGGAGATCTGTGTAGAAGTCAATGGGACGTCTGTAATCTCGTGAGACAAAGCGAGATTACCGTAGTATGAAAATCCCTGGCGCGCTTTAAGAAGCAGAGATAAATTATCACTGCTGAGTACACGAGGTTAATAAATAATAGTCCCCTTACATAAATATATATAAATATATATATATATATATATATATATATATATATATATATATATATATATATACACTGAATACACACACACATACATTGTATATATATATATATACACATTAAATATATATCTACATGTATGTGTGTATATATATACATGTATATATATACATAAATATGGCAGGGGGACATGATTACTGTGTTGGGGGGTCTGAACGAGGAAGAAGGAAGTCCATAATCTTCCTTTTTCCCCCTCAGTTCTCCCCCGATTCTGTCTTCACTCCCCGCTTCACAAGCTCCAGGCTGGTGAACCCGGGAGCGTGAATTCTGACCCAGATCGCCAGTGAAGTGCGGGGATCGCAGCTTCATAGCCTGGCCATTTCTGTGTCTGTCAATGACAGATTCCCATGTGAAGAGATGATCAGCGGAGATTCTCCCCCGATCATTTCTGTTTCATAAACTGAGAATGATCGGAAATGAGCTGTGATCAGCAGGATCACTGGTCATCTCCGTTTCATAAAAGGACACCTTAATGAAGGTTCAACATTTAGCTAAAGCTGTATCTTGGCCTAGGCCTAAAGCGGCACTTTGCAGGGGGGCAGCAAAAAAGCTCACCCGCACAAAACAAACAGCCTGCTCTCGAACGAAAATAGTCCCTGCCAGCAGTAGTGTTGCTATGGGGGTGTGGATCGCACCCGGGTGACAACCACCAGAGGGGGTGACACCCGTCCACCGGGCCGCATGTCCTAATTACTGATTGTGGTGTGTGTCACTACGCTGAGGGGGTCATCTGCATGTTGACAAGACGGGCTAGGCGGAATCTGATTGGCCAACGCCATCCATGTGATGGTGCTGACCAATCAGAATGCCTCTTCTGCTGAGAGTTACAGATGTAGGTGATGCCACAGGGTTTTCATATCCTCTGACTTGTGAAGCGGCGTCCTGACAGCATGGGATCGCAGGACATTGGAACAGGGGCACTGGGGGGAAAGGGGAGGGTGTCCAGTGAACTTAGGCTTTAATGTCATGCTGAGATCCAAGGAGGGCAGAGGAAGGGAGGGCTGTGCTGTGTACACAGTGAATTATCATCACTGCTCCCTACCTGGGACCTGCTCTATCAGTCCTCCTCATCTGACATTGACACCACTGACATGGATCTCAGTGGGTTCCTCTCTGGGTGACCCTGGATGTGTCCCCCCCATAGGAGAAGAATGTGGGATGCCTGGTTTGGGGATGTGCTGCCATATTACATGGGCTCTCCTCTGCCTACCAGGAAAAATACCCTGTGACCAATCCCTCTCTCCTGGATCTTCCAGGATGTCTTCCAGCCTGTTGTGACCTGTTGGGATCTTCCAGGACTGGGAGTGACAGGAAAGTCCTGAACCCTCTCCCCCCATCATCCTTGGGAAGAGTATAGTTAGGACTCAGCACACCTGCAGCCCCCCCACGACTATGGCTGCGGCTATAGCAAGCTCTCTCATCCAACAGAAGAGACAGGCAAGGGAATCCAACAGTGATCAGGTGTGTACCCCAAAAAGAATCAGCAGCCCACAGCAAGGACGACTGATCTCTGTGCGAGAGATATGTCTGGAGGTATTCACTAAAGTACACTTCTGCAGTGGGGGGAAGAAGCCGGTCCGGAGAAAACCAGGTCAGTGCATGACAGCTACTTACACTCCATACATCCCTCCATATATCTGTCCCCCCATCCACCTTCCCTCCTTCTATTCATTCCTCCATCCCTAAATCTGTCCATCCTTCCATTCAGTCACCTCTTCTTCCATTCATCCATTAATCCCTCTATCCATCCATGCCTTCTTCCCTTTCTCCAACAATCTCCATTAAACAGACCCAACACCTAAAAAAAAATCAGATTGGACATTCACCATTATTATTACCAAAACCATGCAATATAAGGAAAAATCTAAACATACATTCACTCTGTATCCAATCAGGCAGGCCTTTGTACTACACATTTGATGGTAGCTCAAAAGGAGATTGTACAATCAGATTGTATAGAATATAGCCAGCTTAAGGCTCACCATGCATGTTACAAAAGGTGGGGCCTAAAGATGAAGGGGTGTGGTCTACAGGTGGAAGGGTGGGTCTTAAATGGGAAGGGGTGTGGCCTTGACAGAAAAGTGGGTTATATTTAAATTAGGGGGTGCAAGAGTTTAGTCAGGCCGAGGGCAGCATAAAACCTAAATACACCACTGCATTTAGCAACTCACATGGTTGATTATTAAAACAGGCACATCTAAGTATAAAGGCATACGTTGTCCATATAGACCATCCTCCGCACCGCCATCCATGTCATTCCTTCCACGCTGCGCTCCATGGCAGTGAGAGCTGGCAGCGCGGAGGACAGTGTATGTGGACAGCTTTATCCCGGATGCCTGCATACTTATATGTGCCTGTTTTAATCCTCAACCATGTGAGTTGCTAAATATTGTACCTTCATTAAATGCAACCATATTGCTACACTTAGAGGTGCCTCTCTTCTCTTTTATACTCCGTAGCTCCTGGTGGATTTTGGTTACAATTCCCTTGTGGAGGCTGTCATTTGTGGATGGACATGTTATGGTTACACAACCTATTACATTGCTATAATCTTTTTATATGAACTTTAAACTGAAGGACTTATGAATTAATGGTTGTGGAATGATCTGAGTTTCCATTATTTCTTATGGGGAAATTCACTTTGATATAAGAGTGCTTTGGATTACAAGCGTGCTTCTGGAACAAATTATGCTCACAATCCAAGGTTTTCCTGTACTATTATTTATACAAAACAGCTAAGCATCATTCAGATGCACGCTGCCTAGCTAATAATAACTAAAGCTAGCCATACACCTTGCTAATAATAACTAAAGCTAGCCATACACCGGTGGAATATTATTTGACTGTATGAAAATTCAAAAAAATAATTTGCCAGAGCATTTGATAGTAACATTATGAACTTAGCAAATTTCGTATGAAAATCCCAAAAACTGTTTTTCGATTGCCATGCCAATGTTTTAAATTCCATGTTTGATCTCAGCATGTACATGTATATAACAACAAGTACGATTTTTTTTTTTTTTTTACCAAAAAGCACATTTACAGGTAGAATTTAGTTTGTTTGACAAAAAATTCCCATCTTTTCCTAAGTTTTCCCCTTTAACTAAGTTCGAAAATGATTACTGATTGGATCCCATTAACTAATGGAAAATTGGAAAAGCATTTCTAAAACAAATGATTTTGAATTAAACTGATGTGGTTAACTTAAAACGGAACTGAGCCCATTTTAAAAAAGACTACAAGCAGGCATGCTAAAATCACAAAAGAGACATTCAATGTCTTCATATGCGCAGCTCAGCTTTCATCACCGGCAAAGTCCCTGTGTGCCTGGATGACTGACTCCTGCACAAGCACAGGAGTTGTGTCATCCCACGCTGACCAATGGAGATGCTCAAAAACTGGCATCCATGGGAAAGATGCTGGAGCTGGACCTGGACTATAAAAGAGGAGGTAAATATAATACCATTAGTTCTGCTTTACTCGCAATGTCACAGCTTCACTGCATGGCCTGTGCACCGTGTTAGTAGCTCTCAATGATAACACAACAGGCTCCAAGCTGAAGCCTCCCAACTTTCTGAGAATAGAAAAAGGGATGCATTTTAGCACAAAGGAAAGACCCCCTGTAGCACAGTCAATTTTTACCTCCACTTCCTTTATATCGGATTTTTAAAATAACAATTTAGTTTAGGGTAGCATAACACTTTTTGTAGCTAAATAGTGTATTTCTTTACAGTCAAACCAATCAAATACAATAAACCAGTCAAATACATCAAACCAAAAAAAGGGACTGAAGAGGAAAGAGGGGCAGAGGTATTTGGTTCTATAAGAAGGTCAGTCTCTTCAAATGAAGGGCATTTGGGATATATGGAGGGGAAGGGAATAAAATAGGTAACTAAAAGGGTATAATGGAATCGGCATATTGGGTAAGGTAATGTATAATATATGTTTTTGTGTGTGTTTTCGTCTTTGTTGTTTTTTGTTTCTGTCTTTGCTTTTGAAGGGCATTTGGGAGCTATGTCCAAGCTACATCCATAAGCCGAAGACAAGCTAGGAGCTTAGACAAGCTAAGAAAAAAAATGGTGTGCTGCCATGGTCAATGATTACATACAGTACTTTGCACCACTCTCACTAACCACTCTCACTAACCATGAAATATGCACCAGAAACAGTCTAAGCAGTTATAACCATCCCCCATTCAGTATTTAGGCTACAAACAAGTATAATATGCAATCAGGAACATGAGTTAAGGTAGATATTAGGGAAAAATATATATTTATTAGTTTATTTTTGATATAGTAAGCAGGTAGCTCAGGGACAGGACTCAGGAGGGCAAGAAATTAGAATGGGCAGGCACACAGACATGAACTTGACTCTCAGCCTGGGTTCACACTACTGCAATGCAGGAACCAGCGTGATTGGATGTTTAATTTTGAAAGCCTAAAGGTTTAGCGCTGAGCAGTGCGGGGCATACCAACATGGCCTCTGCCACCTTCCTACTGCTGGTGTCCAGCTTGTTTCAAAGTGTAACATCAAAACAGCATCACAGATGTCAATATAATATATTTATTCCTATGCTCTCAGTTTATTGCTAAAATTACTCTGAAATTCATGATGTAGCTGGGTGTCCACTGCTGCCTTCTGACTGCAGGTGTTCTGTCAGATTAGCAAACCTGGAAGCGGTGGAACGCATGCGCAGCTAATGAAACATCACTTCTGTTACCTAATCTGATGGGTTCACTACTCTGACAGAGCACAGGCACGCGGATGTTCTGCGCAGTTTTGAGCTGAGTGTCACAGCCATTTTTTGTATTGGCAACCTTTTCCTTTCACTGGCATTTACTGCCCGTTTTTACTGCCTGCCAGTAAAAATACTGACGGTTGGCAATACTGACGTATATTGGCTTTTTCTGTGAAGAATGCACACACTCACGACCTGCATTTAAAAAGTCTGTCAATGCTCGTCCATATCTACAGTATGCATCTGTAGCACTGTCCCCGTAGGGCTAGCTGTGTGATGACCTCTTTGGCCTCCTCAGATTACCTGCAGCCAGTCACTTAGGGACAGTTCACACATCCATCCTTACTTCCAATGGGTCTTTACTCAACAAATAGTCCAGGATTTTTGGTATTTATTGTGGAACTTGGATGGGAGAAGGGAATAGTGGGATACTCCAACCTGAACTATTTACAGTTGATAAGGACAACTCTCACTTGGTCTCACCAGGTTACTTCTGGAAGCAGCCACACTGCTTTAACCATACTGCCACTTGTATGGAAGAATTAAGTATTCTTGCTCTCTCCAGCAGCAGACTTGATGCACTACATTATCTTCAGGACACTCTCTAGCATCCCCTTTTCTGACACCCGTCCACTGACTCTTCTACTTGAAGGGGTGACCCTCTCAGGACAGGCCCCATGACACAGATCTGTACTCACTGTATGCAGAATCAAATCCTTTCCAGTATCTTCTAGTCAGCTCTGCTCTGTTCCTCAACTTCTACAGTGGAAGAGCAGCCGCCCCCCTCCCTCCAGGACCCCGCTCTCCAGCTGAAAGTCCCTGAGCACATGTATTCTTGGCATTTATACACTATCCCAGCATGCACCGAGCCACTTTCCACTGCCATTCACCAGGGTTGTACTAAATGCATGTGCACTCATTTGTTAAGTTTCCTCCCACTGTCCAATATGCCTTCCTATTGGACCAGTGTGAATCACTTCAGACAAGTTGAGCTGCACCTCAGCACCATGAGCAGACCTCACTAGCAGATCCTGCTCTCTGGTAGACAGAGAGCAACATAGATTTACCTGCAATCCCTCTGGTAAGCAGAAAGGATCCAAAACTATACTCTCTCTAGCACATACCTTAAGGTGACCAGATTTTTAAAATTAAATCTGGGGACATATTTTTATTTTTTTATTGACAAATGGTAAACTATTTATAAGCATATTTTCCTCATATTATATATGCAGTGTATGTGGTCTGTGTTTATGGAATGATTTTATGATATATACGTATTTTCTCACATTTCGTCCATGAGATAAAAAAAGATACTTCTTAGAATTTTTTGACATATGACTACCAAGATATAAAGATAAGATAGAGAAAAAACAGGGTGCAGAGTTCAGGACTAGATAATTGTATATGTATAGGTGATACCTGCGCTGTTAGAGGTGATGGATCCCTTTCTGAATGCTGCGCCACTAAACTGGTACCAGACACCAGTAAGTAAAATATTATATATAGGGGTGTGTGGCGCGCTTTTAGAAGTGGAGATGGTGATTAAAATAAATGTGCTTAGGATAAATAAAAAATAATATGTTCTGTGGTGAGGTAGGTGTGTTGGTTAGTTCTGCAATGCCTATTAAAACATTCAACTCAATTAAGAACTTTCCAAAATTAAAATAATTTTCCACAATAGTGCCAAGTGTTATCAATTGTAATCTCAATTAAGAACTTTCCAAAATTAAAATAAATTTCCACAATTGATAACACTTGGCACTATTGTGGAAAATTATTTTAATTTTGGAAAGTTCTTAATTGAGTTGAATGTTTTAATAGGCATTGCAGAACTAACCAACACACCTACCTCACCACAGAACATATTATTTATTTATTTATCCTAAGCACATTTATTTTAATCACCATCTCCACTTCTAAAAGCGCGCCACACACCCCTATATATAAGAGTTCAGGACTGTGTTACATAAAGGATGCAGAGCTAAGCTGTGCCCATCAATGCAGCCTCACCAGTGTCTATCAAAGCAGCCTCACCAGTGCCCATCAATGCAGCATCCCCAGTGCCCAGCAATGCAGCCTCACAGTGCCTATCTATGCAGCCTCACCAGTGTTCATCTATGCAGCCTGACCAGTGCCCATCCATTGCAGCCTGACCAGTGCCCATCCATGCAGCCTGACCAATGCCCAGCAATGCAGCCTGATCTGTGCCCACCAATGCAGCCTCACCAGTGCCCATCCAATGCAGCCTTATTAGTGCCCATCAATGCAGCCTCACCAGTGCCCATTTATGCAGTTAGATCAGTGCCCATTTATGCAGTTTAACCAGTGCCCATCTATGCAGCCTCACCAATGCCCATCCAATGCAGCCTGACCAGGGCCCAGCAATACAGCCTGACCAGTGCCCATGCAAAGCAGCCTCACCAGTGCCCATGAATACAGCCTCACCAGTGCCCATGAATAAAGCCTCACCAGTGCCCAGCAATGCAGCCTGACCAGTGACTAGCAATGCAGCCTCATCAGTGCCCATTCAAGGCAGCCTTACCAGTGCCCACCAATGCAGCCTCACCAGTGCAGGGAATCATAGAAGAGAGAAATAGAGCAGATGACCGCACCTGCTGTGTCAGCTTTAGTTTAAATCACCAGGCACCCGCCATCACACATCGTCCCGCCTCCTGTATCGGCTCCTACCTATGATAGACAGCACATGTCCTGGAATTGGACAATTGTGCTGTCTATCAAAGGAGTCAAACCAGGAGGCGGTCTTTGTGTGATGGCGGGCGCCTGGTGATTCAAATTGAAGCTGACACAGCGGGCATTGCTGGCCTGAAACCCCCTAGTGTGTGCCACCCGGGGCGGACCGCCCCCCTCTACCCCTGCACCTGGCCAGGATCGGCCCTGCACCTAGAGCTGCCACTGCAGTCCGGGGACAAAATCGGGGACAGACTGGCTCTGGGGACAGTGTCCTCAATCCTGGGACTATCCCCGGGAACCGGGGACGTCTGGTCACCCTAACCTACCTAGGAGGGTGCTACATATATAGAGCGTGTAAAATGAAAGTCACAAGGTACTCCCAGTCACCAAGTACTCCCAGGTACTAAGGTAGTCCCAGTCCAACTGTAGAGTACGGGTAAAGCTGACTGGGCAGTGAGGCAGCGAGACTGGGACTGGGACCGTGACAAGCTGCGGAAGCAGTGGCAGCGGCGAGTGGACGCTGAGGATGGAGGAGTGGAAGCAGAATGAGAGAGAGAGAGACAGCGGAGACTGTGAGCAGGTGCTGGGCTGATCAGGTGCTGGGGTGACGGGGATCACACAGGGAGCTCTCATGATCTGGGAGTACCTTTTTACTGGGAGTACCGGCAACTGGGAGTACCTTATTACCTGGTAACTGGGAGTACCTTGCGACTGGGAGTACCCTGCGACTGGGAGTACCGGCAACTGGGAGTACCTGGTGATTGGGAGTACATTGTGACTGTGAGTACCTTGTGACCTGGGAGTACCTGGGACTGGGAGTACATTGTGACTGGGAGTACCTTGGGACCTGGGAGTGGCCAGTGACCTGGGAGTACCTTGTGACCTGGAAGTACCTGGTGACTGGGAGTAACCTGTGACTGGGAGTACCTGGTGACTGGGAGTAACCTGTGACTGGGAGTAACCTTGTGACTGGGAGTACCTTAGTACCTGGTAACTGGGAGTGCCTTGCGACTGGGAGTACCCTGTGACTGGGAGTAGCGGCACCTGGGAGTACCTTAGTACCTGGGAGTACCAGGTGACGGGGAGTACATTGTGATTGGGAGTACCTTGTGACCTGGGAGTACCTGGGACTGGGAGTACATTGTGACTGGGAGTACCTTGGGACCTGGGAGTGCCTTGTGACCTGAGAGTACCTTGTTACCTGGGAGTACCTGGTGACTGGGAGTAACCTGTCACTGGGAGCACCTGGTGATTGGGAGTAACCTGTGATGGGAGTAACCTTGTGACTGGGAGTACCTTGTGACTGGGAGTACATTGTGACTGGGATTATATTGTGACTGGGAGTTCATTTTGACTGGGAGTACCTTGTGACTGGGAGTACCTTATTACTTGGGAGTACCTGGTGATTGGGAGTACCTTGTGACTGGGAGTACCTTGTGACTGGGAGTACTTGTGACCAGGAGCACTTTGTGACCGGGAGTTACTTGTGACTGGGAGTATCTTGTGACTGGGAGTACCTTGGCACCTGAGAGTATCTTGTGACTGGGATTACATTGTGACTGGGAGTTCATTTTGACTGGGAGTACCTTGTGACTGGGAGTACCTTATTACTTGGGAGTACCTTATTACTTGGGAGTACCTGGTGACTAGGGGTACCTTGTGACCTTGTGACTGGGAGTACTTGTGACCGGGAGCACTTTGTGACTGGGAGTTACTTGTGACTGGGAGTATCTTGTGACTGGGAGTACCTTAGTGACAGGGAGTACCTTAGTACCTGGGAGTACATTGTGACTGGGAGTACTCTGTGACTGGGAGTACCTTAGTACCTGGGAGTACCCTGTGACTGGGAGTACCTTGGTACCTGGGAGTGCCTGGTGACTGGGAGTAAACTGAGACTGGGAGTACCCTGGGACTGAAAGGCAGGTGCTAGGAGTGACTGTGAAATAACTGGGTAGGTTTAGTATTAGGGGAGCTTAGAGTAGGGTAGGTAACAAATTAGCAGATCGGTATCCTTATTGTTCCCATAGAATACAGGGTAATAATGTCCGACAGGATTGGGGATGTCACTCAGTGCAATTCTTGCTCCATGTATGCATTCCTTGATGAACCAATCAAGGGCAAATGCTGCTGTTCGAGATGTGAGCGACTTGTTTCTCTGGAAGCACAGATCCTAGATCTAGAAAACAAGGTGGCAACACTGCGCAGGATCAACAACCTGGAAAGGAGCTTAGACATTACCCAGCAGGTGCTGACAGGGGCCAGCATAGAGGAGGGTGGAAACATTGAGACACAGGTGCCGGAGGTAGGTAGTTGGGTGACAGGTAGAAGGAGGGGAAGAGGGAAGAGCTCTAGGGAGGCCAGTCCTGAGTTAGTACACTCCTACAAATATGCTAAGTTGCACGATGTTGGGGATATAAGCTCAGGGGTGGCAGTGCTGGAGCAGTCGCCCTCCCCTAGCTGCCAGGGGAGCAACAGATCCAGAAAGGGCGGTTGGAAAAAAAAAGAAAGGAGGGGGGCAGAGAACCAGGAAAGATTAGACAGGTAATGGTAGTAGGGGACTCAATTATTAAGAGGACAGAGAGGGCTATCTGTCAAAACGATTGTGTTTGCCGAACAGTATGTTGTTTACCGGGCGCTTGGGTTCGGCACATTGCGGATTGGGTGGACAAAATATTGGGCTGGCTGGGGAGGACCCAGCGGTCATGGTGCATGTAAGCACTGTAACGGATCTTTGTACCCCAGCTGGGCACATCCGCCGAAACTGTGTCTCCTGTCCTCCAAACGCACCCACAGCCTGCAGAGAAGCCATATCCAGCCCTTAACCCCTCAATCACGAGACAATCCACACAGGTGTTGAGGGTTAACCATGCAGAGCTTAAACTGTTTATTACATTCCAAGACAACAGTTTTACATACAGTTAGGGAAACTCCCCTTAGCCTTTCCACAGAAGGGGGGGAAGGGAACAGGGACCAACCAATAAGAACTGAACATTTGTACATTTGAAACATGCAGTCTTAATACACACCCCCTGCAGAGAGATGTCTCCAACTCAGACCATTGTCTGCCATGAATCCACACACTTAGACACAGAAACAGGAGGGGGGGGGGGGATGGGTTGTAACATTACATTACATTAACTCAATGCCATCAGTCAGTTGTTCAGAGGATGAATAAAGGGAAAATAAAATGCAATGTCCCAAACTCATAAGAAAATGACACAAAGGGGTTTACAATCCAGGGACAGGGTGATCCGTCACCCATAGTGACGGCTAGTACCGTCACATCTCTTCCCCCCAAAGGTAGACTAATCCAGGTACTAGACCTCCAACTGGTCTGTGCCTGAATTAGTCGGGTAACAAATCCCAAAGAGTCAATGTCTGTTTGCCTGGATAATTCGTCGGCGTTGCCGTTTTGCTTCCCAGGGCAGTAGTGGATGGTAAAGTCAAAAGGCTGCAGCGCCAAACTCCAGTATCTTCTGGCCCATAGTCTGTCGGTAGGAGGCTTGCGCACAGTCCCCTCCAAAACACACAGTGACAGTGGGTTCTGTCACATTTCTCCCCTTTTAAAAACAGACTAACGAGGTTCCTGACCCTCAAATGGTCTGGACCTGTGTTAGTCACAAACTTCCACCCCAGGCAACCAGGAAAACTAAAAGAACGACTCTGGCGCTGGGGAGCAACACCGCACATAGGGTCTCCCATGAATAAAAACAGCCGCTGCAGAGTGGGAACAGCTGTCTGCACTCCTCTGATCCAGGGCAGGGTTGCAGATATTGGGGGGAGCTGAATAATTCTCTGCCCTGATGCCAGCGCTTCCGCTGGTAGGGAATGTAGGCTGGTAGGGCTATGCATTTGGGGAGAAAAGGGTACTTGCTTTTCTCCTGGTGTAGTTACGAGCCGCTGAGAAGGTATCTTGCAGGGACTGTCTCCCGGATTCTTCATCTCTGGTTCTGATGCTGGGCAGAGACCATCAGCACTCTGTCCTGTAGCCAGCGCTTCTGCCGGAGGGATAAACACTGGGGTAGTGTCCAATTGTTGGGGAGGGAGAATTGCTTCCTCTACTCCCGGTGGGGATATCTGCTGTTGGGAAAACAGCTCACGCAGATCCTCTCTCAGACTCTCCGGATCCAACTCTTTTTCTGATGCTGGGCAGATGCCAGGGGCACTCTGCCCTGTAGCCAGCGCTTCTGCTGGGGCGATAAACACTGGGGTAGTGTCCAAGTGCTGGGGAAACGGCTCACTGAGGTCACCCCTCGGACTCCCTGGATCTACCTCTGAGGGTGGGCAGAGGCCAGCGGCACTCTGCCCCGTAGCCAGCGCTTCTGCTGGGGGGATAACCACTGGGGTAGTGTCCAAGTGCTGGGGAAACGGCTCACTGAGGTCACCCCTCGGACTCCCTGGATCTACCTCTGAGGGTGGGCAGAGGCCAGCGGCACTCTGCCCCGTAGCCAGCGCTTCTGCTGGGGGGATAAACACTGGGGTAGTGTCCAATTGTTGGGGAGGGAGAATTGCTTCCTCTACTCCCGGTGGGGGTATCTGCTGTTGGGAAAACAGCTCATGCAGATCCTCTCTCAGACTCTCCGGATCCAACTCTTTTTCTGATGCTGGGCAGATGCCAGGGGCACTCTGCCCTGTAGCCAATGCTTCTGCTGGGGCACCAGATGAGATACTCTGGACTTGCTGCTGATCACCATTTCCCAGCTTTCCAGCACCTGTCTCAACTCCCCCTTCTGAGACCTTCATGCTATCAGCTTGTCTCGCTGCCTGGTGGACCTCCAGTGCGTTCCAGCATTCTAGTGCTCGCAGTGCCCTCTGTATCATCGCTGCTTCTTCCATTGCAGTTAGTACGGGAAAACGCAGGGTCACCCCTGGCCCCATTTGCTTCTCATCTTCGTGACTGTCTGCTATTTCTCTCGGACAGTCCCAGGCAACGGGAGCCATGCCAGGCTGCTGATCACCGTCAAACAGCCGCTTGTAGGCAATCTCGAGCTCCCATTCCTGCTCAACCAGGAACTCCAATTCCTCCAGGTCACACGCCTCGTTGGGGAGGTCCAGCACCTCATCTCGGAAATCCAGAATGTGTTCCAGCCGCCACTCCTCATCGCTCCCAAAGTCTGGGTCTCCGTACATTTTTTTATGGAGCAGCCCCACGCCGCCATAGCCAATGCCTTCTGTTGGGCTGCCATCTGCTGTACCTGGCCACAGTTGAGCCGCGAACCACCGGAGGGCTCTGTAGCTGGCGTCCAGCCTCATTTCCACCTGGACCAATCTTCCGAGCTCCGTCTTCCCTTCATCTCGCGGTCGTTCCCGCAGAAACACCTCTCGCGCACGGTACTGCTTCCGGTACATCTCTGTGGAGGAGGGAAGAATCTTCCCCTGATGGTGCCACTCGTGGCTTATTGCCTCATGCCAGAGTTGCCGGCGGATCACATCCTCCCAGCCGAGCCTGGTGTGCTCTGTCGCTGGTCCCCGATGGTGCTTCCGCATGCCTTGCAGCCTCCTCCCGAACTCCGCTCTCATACTGGCTGGTCCCCGTATCACTCCTCGGCAGCTGCCCAGATCTTGAATCCTGGTGGTGGTTTGGATGTCCTGGACTGCAGGAGACATCCCACCGCTGCCAACCAATGTAACGGATCTTTGTACCCCAGCTGGGCACATCCGCCGAAACTGTGTCTCCTGTCCTCCAAACGCACCCACAGCCTGCAGAGAAGCCATATCCAGCCCTTAACCCCTCAATCACGAGACAATCCACACAGGTGTTGAGGGTTAACCATGCAGAGCTTAAACTGTTTATTACATTCCAAGACAACAGTTTTACATACAGTTAGGGAAACTCCCCTTAGCCTTTCCACAGAAGGGGGGGAAGGGAACAGGGACCAACCAATGAGAACTGAACATTTGTACATTTGAAACATGCAGTCTTAATACACACCCCCTGCAGAGAGATGTCTCCAACTCAGACCATTGTCTGCCATGAATCCACACACTTAGACACAGAAACAGGAGGGGGGGGGGGGTGGGTTGTAACATTACATTACATTAACTCAATGCCATCAGTCAGTTGTTCAGAGGATGAATAAAGGGAAAATAAAATGCAATGTCCCAAACTCATAAGAAAATGACACAAAGGGGTTTACAATCCAGGGACAGGGTGATCCGTCACCCATAGTGACGGCTAGTACCGTCACAAGCACCAATGACAAATTAAAAAGAGGGTGGAGGATGCTAAAAAATGATTTCAGGGACTTAGGGAATAGATAGAGGAAAAGGATTTCCAAGGTGGTTTTCTCTGAAATACTACCTGTACCTCGAGCCACACCAGAGAGGCAGAAGCAGCTTAGGGAACAGAACAAGTGGCTAAGGAACTGGTATAGGAAGGAGGGGTTAGGGTTCCTGGAGAACTGGGCTGACTTGTCAGTTGGTTACTGGCTATTTAGTTAGGACAGGCTGCACCTTAATGGGGATGATATGGCTCTATTGGGAAGAAAGATGGCCACAAAGTTGGAGGGGGTGGGGGGGGGGACTCGGAGGTAGTGACAGTTAGTAGTGAGCAAAGAACAGAAGGTATTAATGGGGTCAGCAGTGACAGTATAACCATAATGACAACTACTGAGGGGAATGAGTGGACAAACCAAAAACCTAGCAGAAATAAACTTAATGATAGATCACTATCAACTCCTACAACACTGATAGGGGTATACACAAATGCCAGGAGCTAGCAAAATTGAAGAATTTGATCTGTTAATACACAAGGAGGACATAGACATTGTGGGAATAACAGAAACTTGGTGGACTCCTTATACGACTGGCTGGCAAATATTGAAGGGTATTCTGTGTATAGGAAGGACAGGAAAGGCAAAAGGGGGAGGGGTATGTCTCTATAACAGAAATAATATAAGGGTGGTGAAGAGGTGTGACATTGTGGAAGGCACAAGGGCAAAGGTGGAATCAGTGTGGGTAGAACTCCATAGGGAAGATGTAAGGGGGAAAGTAGTAGTGGGGGTATGTTATAGGCCCCCCAACCAAAGGGAGGATGTGGAGCTGAAATTTCTATCACATTTGGGAATAGCAACAAAGCAGGGACAAGTCATTGTAATGGGGGACTTTAATTATCCCGATATTGATTGGGAAGAGGGGACAGCTTACTCATTAAAGCCCCATCATTTCATGAATGTCTTACAGGACAACTACATGTCTCAGTTGGTGGATTCTCCTACTAGTAAGAATGGATTGCTAGATCTATTAATAACGAACGACTCAGGTCTAATCCCAGATGTAGTAGTACGTGACAACTTGGGTTCTTGCGATCACGGGATGATCACGATTAGCGCAAACCATAGGATAACAAGGCACGAGGGGAACATAAGAACCCTAAACTTCAGAAGGGCAAACTTTCCTGAGCTATGCTCAATAATAGTGAACATAAATTGGGACCTAATCCTAGGAACATTGAACACGGAGGAAAAATGGGAATGCTTTAGGAACATATTAAACAAAAGTATCTCACAGTGCATTCCAATTGGAAATAAATATAGAAGAGCCAAGGTCAAACCAGGATGGCTAAATCCTAATGTAAAAATACTTATTAGAGAAAAAAAAATGGCCTTTAAGAAATATAAATCGGAGGAGACATTATCAGCTTCCCACCAATAGAAGGAATCTAACAAGAAATGTAAAAACGAAATCAGGACGGCTAAAAATTGAAAGACACATAGTGGAGGAGAGTAAAAAAAAGCCCTAAGAACTTATTTAAATATATTATTAGCAAAAAAGCAAGGTCAGAGCACGTTGCACACAAAATTAACGATCATGGGAGGATGGTTACAGAGGACACAGAGAAGGCAAATGTGCTAAATACTTTCTTCTCCTCAGTTTTTACACAAGAAAAGGAGGGGTATACTGACCATGACTGTATGGTTAGCAGCACATCACAGGACTTACCACTATGGCTAACAGAGGGTGAAATCAACAAAGACTTGATAACATTAACACAAATACAGTAAATCACCAGGACCAGATGGCTTGCACCCAACAGTACTCAAGGAACTCAGTAGGGTTATATTGAGACCGTTGTTCCTAATCTTTGCAGACATTATATTGACAGGAACTGTACCAGGTGATTGGGGGTAAGCCAATGTGATACCAATATTCAAAAAAGGGCAGAGGCATATAATGGGAAACTATAGGCCGGTCAGCCTGACGTCAATAGTATGTCAATTATTGGAAGGGATGATAAGGGACCAGAGATGTATAGTAACGAAGTAGAACTACTTAAGTACTGTACTTAAGTACCGAAATGCGGTATCTGTACTTTCCTAGAGTAGAATTTTTTTCTCCTACTTCTACTTTTACTTCACTACATTTTTTCGATGATTTCGATACTTCTACTCAAGTATTTTTTTTTTGCTGCATCGTTACTCGTTACTTTTAAAAAAAATTACCACTGCCAGAACAGTAGATGGCAGGTTACATAAAGCTCAAAAAAATGTGTATAATGTCATTTGTAAATCAGCGCATACGAAAATAAAGGCTGTGTATAATAAAAGCTGCTATACCAAATCTTTCCAATAAAAAGAAAATATGAAACAAACAAATAAATTGTGCTACAGCGCTTAAAGTGCATCAAGAAACTACTAACAAACACAACTTGGCTGTGCGAATAAATTCCTGTGCAATGGATATAATATCATCGTTGCCCCCAGTGTGCCCTGCCCACACTACACACAGTATCAAAAATAAAGTGACATGAATGTGCTAAAGCCTAAATGCAGTGAAAATAATTATTCCCACAATGTAACAGTAAATTCAATTCATATAAAAGATGACAATAAATCACAATAAAATAAGTTATGAAATAAGTTAGGTCAGGTTGAAGTGTGTAAACCTATCTATAATGAAAAGTCCATAAATGAATTCCAGTGTGCAAATCTAAAGTGTGACTTCACTTGTCAGATGCTTCCACCTCCTTCAGTGCTCGAGTGACCGACCAACACACTTAATGGTGGTGGCACTGGTGGATAGTGTCTGGGTGGCACTGGCACTGACTGCACTGGTTCAAAAAGCCATATATATTTAATTATTTCAATTCTCAATCTCATAGGTCCTCTCCTCATAAGATATTAATAATTTAAGATTAGGTGATGAACTTCTTGGCGGCCCTGGCAGGATGACGGGGACACCGGCCACTTCTGGAGCCGAGCCGCTGTGATTCCCCAACATGTGACAAAGTGACAGCCAGGAGATCTAGTGGCTAGTAGTGCTCACCAATACCGCTTTTATATATAAAAATGAAATAAAATATACTGACTCACAATTTAGTAGTAGGTAGCGTGTAGCAGTAGGCAGCACAACTCAATTCAATCAATCCCACAGCCTCGCTCGCGCCGCGGCCCGCGGGATCACTGTCATGATCATCAAGTTAAGACCGCACTGGAGGAGCCGTGCTGCCGTCTTCCCGCTCGAGATCTCCGCCTCTAAACGTGTTGTTTGTCACTCAGACTCCACCCCTTAGGGCCCTTACTGAGAGGAGTTGTGACACGGGCGGCGGGACGCGGGAGCAGGACTCGGAGCATTTTCTTCGTCATCTCATCTTCTTCTCTATGAGGTGAGTGAGGTGGAGCGTGGAGAGGGCCTAATCCTTGCCATGGCAAATGTGCCATTTGAGAATCAAATAATCAATATAAAATATTAATATATTATATACACACGGGTCATGGGTGGCTTTTTTGAACCAAGAAGAGTGAGACTGACGGCTATGAAGATTATCCGACCATCCATGGTCCATGGACCATAAGTGTTGTGTTGTGGTGGTGCCTGTGCTTCCTGCGGCCTGCCTCTGCCTGTGCGGCTGTGCCTGCACTGCAGTGGCCACTGGCAGTGGCACTTGACTTGAGCAAAGCAAATGAGCACTACTAGTGTGAAGGACAGGTGGTGGAAGCATGTTCTGACAAGTTCTTATAATGAAAATAATATAGACAGCTTTTTGAAGCAGTGCAGTGCCAGTGCTACTAAGGTGAGAGGCAGAGAGAGGCTATCCAGTCCACCACTTTACTTGAGCAGATCACAGAAGAAAGGTGGAAGCATCTGACATCAAGTGACAAGCACTTCTTATGCCCCATACACACGTGCAGATTATCTGCAGACTTACCTTTTCTATGTAGTGCAAGGGCCTGCCGGATTGCATACAAATTGAAAGTGTTTAGATTTGACCTCATATTATATGGTTTTGGTAAGTCTGCAGACAAAAGTCTGCAGATAATCTGCACGTGTGTATGGGGCATTAGATTGCACACTGGAATTCAGTTATGGACTTTTCCTTATAAAGTTTAGTTTACACACTTAAAGTTTCACCTAACTTATTCACAATCACAACTTATTTTATTGTGGTATTGTCATATATATTTTATATGAATTACATTTACATTGTGGGAATAATTTGCACTGCATTTAGCACAGACACTGTGATACTGTGGGCGATGATTTTGAATACAAGAAGAATATATATATATACTGTATGTATATATATAATTGCAGGCACTTTATTAGCATTTTTAGCACAGCCACTTTGTTAGTAGTTTTTGATGCATTTTTCACTTTAAGCGTTGTAGGTTTAATGAAGCTGTCCTGGCACATCATCATCAATTGAGCAAATCAAATCAAACCGCGATTAAGAAGACTGCGCATGCTCCTGTTCTGCCTTTTGATCAGCTGAAAAGATGGACGAACCAAAAACACCGCCTTCCACCCCTGGCCCTTCAACTTCAAGTGATCTGCCTGGCTGTGAGAGTGAGGAAGCTCAGGAAGGAGACCACCCCTGACTTTAAAAGGTGAATGCTTTAAAAGAGGAAGGGAGGGACTTTATCTGTTTTTTGTTTACAAAAAGTTACAGCCTAAGGAATTGTGATTGTCCTTTAGGTTAATCATTTGAATAAATCATTTAAAATAATAAAAAACAATATGATGTTCAAACTTTTGACTTCTTTCTTTAATAACTACATAACACAGTACTTGTACTTCTACTTTCAGTACTTGAGTAGAATTTTTTTTTCAAAACTACTGGTACTTTTTACTTTTAGTACTTAAGTAGCAAATTTTTTGAAAAAACTACTTGCAATACTTAAGTAAAAAAAATGTTGAATACTTTAGTACTTCTACTCAAGTAACTTTTTCTGCGAGCACTTCCACTTCTACTCAAGTCACTTTTTGATCGAGCACTTGTACTTTTACTCAAGTAGAAATTTCGAGTACTTTATACAAGTCTGTAAGGGACTATATCCAAGAATTTGCTTAGGACAACAAAAGGACGTTCTTGCCAAACCCAATCTGTTAACATTTTATGAGGAGGTGAGCTGTGAGCTAGATAGGGGGAGACCTGTGGAGTTGGTGTATCTGGATTTTGCTAAGGCTTTCGACACAGTTCCCCACACACGCTTAATCTACAAACTAAGGTCTGCAGGCATCGACCACAAGGTTTGTTCTTGGATAGGAAACTGGTTACATGGGCGTGTCCAAAGGGTGGTGATAAATAATGAGGACTCTGACTGGTCTGGAGTGGTAAGTGGGGCCCCCCAAGGCTCAGTCCTGGGACGAATTTTGTTTGATTTATTCATTAATAACATAGAGGACGGGATCATTAGCTCACTCTCAGTTTTCGCAGTTGACACAAAATTAGGGAGGGCAATAACTTCTCATCAACGTATAGAAATCGTACAGAATGACCTGAACAAAATAACAGAGTGGGCAACTACATGGCATATGAGGTTTAATGTAGAGAAATGTAAGGTATTGCACTTTGGGGCTAAAAACATAAACGCTAAATATACTCTAGGGGGGGAACCTCTGGAGGAATCCAGGATGGAGAAAGATCTGGGGGTTCTAGTAGAAGATAGACTAACCAATAGCATGCAATGTCAAGCTGCAGCTGCCAAAGCCGGCAGAATACTAGCATGCATAAGGAAGGGGATATATTCCAGAGATAAAGCTATAATCCTGCCACTTTATAAATCCCTGGTCCGGCCATATCTGGAGTATTCTGTCCAGTTCTGGTTGCCAATCCTTAGAAGGGATGTGCTGGAACTGGAGAGAGTCCAAAGAAAGGCAAATAAACAAATAAAGGGATTGGAGGGCCTTTATTATGAGTAATTACAAGCACCTAATTTATTCTCCCTGGAGAAGACGCCTGAGAGGGGACATGATAGCGAATTACAAATACCTTAATGGTGATCTCAGCATAGGAAAAAAACTATTCAGTCTCAAGGAGTGTAAGAGGACACATGGCCACACAATAAGATTAGAGGAGAGGCGGTTTACAATTAAGCTGCGTAAGGGGTTTTTCACTGTAAGGGCGGTGAGAATGTGGAACTCTCTTCCACAATTGGTGGTAACTGCGGGGAATATAGCTACTTCTCACAGATCTCACAGATCATAACATTCAGGGTTATGGGAAATTATCACGTCACTGACACACACACACCTGCACAGGTTGAACTGGATGGACCGTTGTCTTTATTCAACCTCAACTACTATTAAAGAAAGTGCCATATTTCCTAGAACTAAAAATGTATTTTACATAAACGTTACTGTTGTCATTGTATGTTTGTTTGTATTTAAATGGAAGAGCTAGATCTTTATTTCTGTCTGTCACTGTAGTGTTTTATTTGCACTCCTCAATAGCAATCCAAAGTCTATTACAGAACGCTCTTTCACAACGCTTCGCCTACTGAGGAAGTTTGTCCTGTACGGTTTTCCGTTCACGTGACATCAGAGTCGCTGGATTCAGAAACCGGAAGTGAGTGATCCGTGGTGTGCGGGGCTCGGTCTGCTGGCTGTTGTGAAGTTTGTGGTATTACGAGGGGCCCGGAAGAAGAAAAGAGGTACACGGAGTCCCGGGAGGAGTGTTATCGGCAGGAAGATCATCCAGCGAGGGTCACGGCGGGAGGAGGGAAGACATGAAGAGCAGTGTGGCCCACGTCAGAGTGAGTAGCTGTCCTGTACAAAAGTCAGTGCTCAGTTCATTATTACAACCATAGGTCCTCCGGAAACGGGTACCAGGTGCCTCATGGGATTATAAGTTCCTATGGCCATAGGGTGACACACACATTACAGTTGTAATATTAGCTGTACCTGTATAGAAGAGATAATAATGGCTCCCACAGCTGGGATGAAGACAAATACATTACTGACTCGTCTTGAAATGCTAACACTTCTGGGGGTATCAGTGTTCTAACCCCCCCCCCCCCCCACTGTACTCAATGGTTCCTCCCACCTACCCCTGTGTCTCTACAGTGTCCTGTACAAATGTGGAGATTGGTGGGAGGATCCACTGAGGGCAGCAGGGGAGGACTAGGAGATCCACACTTCCAGTCAGTATTTTGAAGAGTGGAGAGATGGTATTCTCTGGAGGTGTAATTTAGACATGAATGGCATGTCCCTGCAGCCACCTGAGATGTCCCTGGCATGTCCCAGGAGGTTGCAGAGTAGGGACGCACCAAAGCTGGAGTACAAACCTGGCAGAGTGTCATCTAGGGGCCGGCTGCAGGAACCAAGAAGAGACAGCTGGTGACCCGGAAGAAGACGATGGTGGTACCGGACTTGGCATGTGATAGCAGATCAGATTGTAGCAGGGCAGTATGGAATTCCCTGGGTTTGTATGTGAATTAACCACTTAAAGTGGAACTTTACCCTTAACAACTTTCTTCTTGCTGGAGGCTGCCATTTTATTGAAGCCCAGAACCTCCAGCAGTAAATCAAAAAGTGGAACTAAACCCATCCATTTAACAGTTTCAAAAAACAGTTACATTTCTGGAATCCCGGGATTGTAAACTCACATTTTCCTGTGTCCTCAACCAAACCCTCAAATGACTGGTGTCATAACTGATCACGTGCAGCACCATGGCAGTTGCAGATCAAACAGGAGATGCTTCTTGGCTGTAAAGAATGTGAGGGTTTAATTCCGTTTAACCACTTTTGCCCTGGAGGATTTGGCTGCTCAAAGACCAGGTCTATTTTGCAATTCGGCACTGCGTGACTTTAACGGACAATTGCGCGTTTGTGTAACGCTGTACCCAAATGAAATTGACGTCCTTTTTTTTCCCATAAACAGAGCTTTCTTTTGGTGGTATTTGATCACCTGTGCGATTTTTATTTTTTGCGCTAGACACAAAAAAGGAGTAACAATATTTTTTCACATTTTTTTTTTATATGAAATTCCCCAAAAAAATTTAAAAATCAAAATTTTTTAACATTTTAGGCCAATTTGTTTTCTGCTACATATTTTTGGTAAAAAAAAACCCGCAATAAGCGTATTTTTATTGGTTTGTGCAAAAGTTATTGCGTTTACTAAGGGAAATATTTATGTCATTTTTATTGTTTTTTTTAACTAGTAATGGAGATCTGCGATTTTTTTTTTTTTTTTTGCGGGACTGCGACATTGCGGCGGACAGATCGGACCCCTGACTAACATCTTTGATACTTTTGGGGGTACCAGTGACATTACTACAGTAATCAGTGCTATAAATGTGCACTGTTACTGTAAAAATGACACTGGCAGGGAAGGGGTTAACTTTATTAGTGATCAAGGGGTTAAGTGTGTCCCTAGGGGCGTGATTCTAACTGTGGGGGGGCGTGGCTTGTGATGTAACCACAGAGACATACGATTCTACATAGTAGGACCGTATGATCTCTGCAGTTACATCAGGGAGAATGACAGATGGCTGTGTTTACATCAGCCGCCTGCCTTTCTCCCTCTCCAGCGGGAGATTGCGAGTGGCCGGCGGACATCGGAGACGCTGGTCACACGCGCGGGGATTGCCGTGAACGAGCGGGGGCGCACCCTCGTGGAATGGTGACAAACTATGGTACTTAAAAATCCCCATAGGCGATGCTTTAAAATGTACCTGTTTACAGTTACAGAGGAGGTATAATGCTAGAATTATTTCTCTTGTTCTAACAATCGTTGCGATACCTCAGATGTGAGGCGGGAACATTGTTTACATATGTGGGCGTGACTTAGGTATGTGTTCGTTTCTGTGTGCAAAATTGGAGAGGTGCTTTAAATTGTTTACTTTTTTATTTTTAAACTGTCCTTTTTTTTTTTTTTTAATTTTTGATCACTTCTTTTCCTATTACAAGGAATGTAATCTCAGTTCTCACATTTACACTTAAAAGCAAAGAAAAAAAAAAAGTAATTTTACATTCACTAAAAAAAAAACATATTTGCCGTGGAAGTGACGTCCGACGTTGCTTCTGTCCTCCCAAGGGCTTAGAGTCGAGTGGGGGCCATCTTGCCCCTACTTGACTTCCCAGCTCACCTCACCCACTGCCTATAAAATTTATCCTGTGGTGAATTAACTGCTGGTGTTTTGCTGAAAACTCCAGCTCGCCAAAATTCCCAACCCCGTTACTTCTGGTGACTGTAAAGCAGCAGTAATTGGAGATTTAGGCAAGTTGCGGTTTTCACAAAACACCCTGCAGCCTATACACTCCGATACACAATATAATGAGTTGACATTGTTCGTACGCCCACTACTAACCAAAAACAACTTTTTTATGCTTAGCCAAATGTTCTGTCAAAACTCTTAACTCGTTGTGTACCAGAGTGTATAGGCTGCTGGTGTTTTGTGAAGACCGCAAATCATCAATCTCCAATTATTGCTGCTGTACGGTCACTGGAAGTGACGTAGTTGGAGATTTCAGCAGAAAAAGAGGATCGCCCGCTGAATAAAAAATACTTGGGTTATGGGAGCTAGCTGCTGCTATAACAGTATATAATGTCAAAGTAACGACGTATATATGCAGTGGTGGGTCCAGAAGTGGTTAAAGATAATCCTGCAAAAAAAGGTAAGCGGGCATAGAAAAAAAAAAGTCCAAGGGCGGGGGAAGCTGAACTCCAGCTAACACTTTTTAACCACTTAAAGGCCGCCCATAGCAATTTTACTGCTACATGTGGCTCTCCTGTGCAGAATCACGTATACATACATGATTCTTCACTTCCATCTGCGGGGGGGGGGGGGCGCCTCTGGCAGGCCAGTGCTGATTTGCAGGTGTCGGCACTGGATGTCTGCCGGCATCCACTGATCCTCGGTAAAACACAGGCCTGAGCTCTGCCTATGTAAATAAGGCAGATCTTCGTTCTGACATGAGAGAAGGGATGAAAAAAAATCCATGTCTTCCCTTAAGCCCTGTATACACGTACCGATTGTCGGCCGTAAATATTCGGCCGACGACCGATCCGCCGATTGTAGGCTTGTTAGTATGATACTTTCGGCCGAAAAGAATCTGTCGTGTAGACATTAAAATTTTTGTTGGCCAACACCAGAATGGCCGATTGTTCGCCAGTCAGTACAGAATTCGGCCGACAGACAGCAGATTTGCAAGACTGGGCATGCTCAGAAAAGAAAAAACACACGGAAAGTTAACCATCACATGACATCACTTCTGCAGTCGGCTGTTGTTGGCCGACAAAATTCGTGTGCAGTCTTTTGCAGTTTTCAACAGACACGACAGCCCTGGACAAAAGACGGCCGATCGTTCGGCTGACGATCGGTACGTGTGTACGGGGCTTAAGTAAAAGCACCCAACATATTACACAAAAACACTGGCTAGGCACACAGAAAATCCTTTGATCACCCTATATATTTAACCCTCTTTTCAGCTAGTGTCACTAGTACAGTGACAGTGCATATTTTTAGCACTGATCACTGTATTGGTGCTACTGGTTCCTGCAATTTGTCAAGTGTCAGTGCCCGATTGTCCACTGCAAAATCGCAGTCCTGCTATAAGTCGCTGAAAAAAGAAAAAAAAAAGTTTGTGGACACTCTAACGTTAGTTAAAAAAAAAAACTGGCTCCTAACTTTTTTAGTTGATATATAGATATATAGCTCCTAGATATATATATATTTTTTTTAATTGTATTATTTTTTCGTTTATAGCAAAAAAAAAAAAACTCGTGATAAAATACCACCAAAAGAAAGTCCTATTTATGGGAAAAAAAATTACATTTGTTTTACTTGGGTACAGCGTTGCTTGACTGCGCAAATGTCAGTTAAAGTAATGCAGCGCCAAAAAGCAAAAAATGTTCTGATCATGAAGGGGGGTAGTAAATCTTCCGGAGGTCAAGTGGTTAAGCAGAGACATTAACAGTTTTTTTTTTTTTTTCCTTTTGAGATAAAGGTTTTACATAAATGAATTAATTCTGCCATTGTATACACCGTAGCCAGTGTTAACGGAGATGTATGAGGTTATAAAAAACAAACATACATACTCCCCTCCATGCTGCAGCATTGGTGTGATTGCTGCAGCTGTCCTCCACCAGCTCTAAGCCTAAAGCCCCGTAAACACGTACCGATGGTCGGCATACAAATGTTCCTCTTTTCTCCCCGGGATGTCGGTGTCTGCTGAAAAGTGCAAAGACAGCACAAGGACAGCACAAGAATTTTGTCCGCCGACTGCAGAAGTGATGTCATGTAATGGTTAACTTTCCCTGTGTTTTCTATTTTCTGAGCATGCCCAGTCTTGCAAATCTGCGGTCTGTCGGCCGAATTGTGTACTGACAGGCGAACAATCGTCCGTTCTGGTGTCGGCATACAAAAATTTTCATGTTTGCAAGAAAGACTTTTGTCCGCGGATTGTGCGCAGACATCTGTCGGAGGCACCATACTAACACGCGTACAATCGGCAGATCCTTCGTCCACCGACGTTTGTATGCCGACGATCGGTACGTGTGTACGGGCCTTTAGAATTGAGCAATGACATGACTGCTGATCCCTCAGTTCTCAGAGCAGAGAGGTGACTATCGGTCGCCACTCTCTGCTCTGCCCCTCCAGTGCTCACTGGAGCACCAGGCAGATGAGGGGATGGGAGCGGCTGATTCATTATTGTCAGGGACCTTCCAGATTCTGGAGTGGCTCTGTAACATCAGCTGACAGCAGGCTTGTCAGTTTATTCTGGGTCACAGGAGAGCACAAGTATGTGTCAGGCATCATTGTTACTTATTTTCCCCAGAGCACTGCACTGCTTCTCTGGGGAAGTCATCTTAAAACTGAATCAAACCTATCAGGCTCCATTCACATTTGGTGTCCGAAATCCCAAATCACACTGCCATTACAAAACCCATGTTCAGGTGCCATTTAATTTCAAAGGCATCTCAACAGCTGTGATTATCGCTCTGTGGGAAGCTTGTTGACCGAAAAGGAGCAGGAGCTTCTTTTTGGCAACCAGCTTTGTGCGCTGCGGTTTGCAATTGCCTCGTTTAGGTGCTATTGAAAAATGAATGTCCCCCCCCTAACATGCATTTTGCGATCGATTGCAGTGTGATTTGAGATTGCACACAGTATTGCAGCGATTCTCCCCGGGATCCCAAAATGCCAAATATGAATGGAGCCTCAGTTTAACATTTTCAAAAAACAGTTGCATTCCCAGCAAGCTTGGATTGCTAACTGTCACATTGGTTGTGCTCTCAACTAAACTGTCAAACCATCAAATGTCTACTGTCATAACTGATCACATGTGCAGCACCATTTTCAAAAATGCAAGATATCACATGTGAAACTTATCAATAATGCCCCAAAACAAAACTAAATTTGCTTATAGTGCCACAAAATATAAATACAGGGCAGAAGTCCATAAACTTCACTTAAAAGTGCCAATAGTGACTATTTTAAAACAGTCTATAAAAAAGTGATACTCCTTGCTCCACACTTCATGCATCAATAATGTGCTCCTCCCTGATCCCAATCTTATCCCCTTCCACACTGGGGTTCACTAGATTATAGAACCCAGAAAAAGTGGGTTTAACATCGCTTGGTTTGAAGAGGAAGTAAAACTTCCTCTGGAACTTGTACCTATAGGTAAGCCTATGCTAAAACTTACCTATAGGTACTGTAAATATCTCCCAAACATGACCTGTTTACAAGATATTTACTTTACATGCAGCCATTGACATCACTGGTGCATGCTCTCTGAAGGAATGGCCGCCTGTGCATGCGGGGGGGTGACGTCATCGGGGCTCCAGGCAATCAGATGGCCGGAAGACGTGAACCCTGAACATGTCGGCTGTGTCAGCGGTCAGCCGGAGGCACTGCGGGGGCTCTGTTCTGAGGTAAGTATTAAATAATGAGCTAGTATGCCATGCATACTAGCTCATTATGCTTTTGTCTTTTTGGTTTTTATTTTATTTTTTGTAAGGTTTGCAACCTCTTTGCTTACACTACCTCCTCCCATTAGATCTTTAATGAGTGGGTAAAGATGATGCATGGGGTAAGGAAACACAATAAAGAATCATCATGCAACCTTCTTAATAAAGTCCCATAAAAAACATGCAAATAAAACTCTGCCTGTTTCACTCACATGTTGTGGTGCCTAGGGCCGGCACACAGTAGAATCGGTTGCAGATCAAGCAGAGGCCAAGATGGCAGCTTCCTTGGCTGTAAAGGATAGGAGGGTTTAGTTCCGCTTTAACTCTTAGTCATACTTCGGATTGGTTTGTCAAGATTCTTGCTTTTTCACAATTTTTGTGATTTGTATTTTCATACTGTACATGCTTTCCATAAATTTAAACCTGTGGTTTTTGTATGCGTTGTTAATTTTTTTTTCCAAGTAGAAGGGTAATTTCTGCTCTTTGTAAGCATAAAAAAGTTGACTTTCAACTTGAGATGAGCTTAGTCCTTCTCCAAACTTGTCTCTATTCTAACCTCCAAGTCGCACTTTTTATACTCCAGTCCACTGCGGGCCACATCATTCCAAAGCGGCTGGTGACGTCCATACCTTGGACACATACCCATATTTAGTTAATGTCCTTGGTCGCCGGTCTGCATTTACATTGTGCTGGCCCGGGTCCAAGCACTTGCATCATCACCTCTGCCAGCCAAACCACAATGATCCCTGCTTTCATGCTCCATGAGTGCTCAGTGATCTATGAGTATTCTGTGCTCAGACGCAGTTACCAATCACCTAAACGCATGGACCTTTAGAGATTCAGCTTGTCTTTCACACTAAACTGCAGTTAATATGCAGCCATGACCAAAGGTTTTGAGAATGACACAAATTATAATTTGCACAAAGTCTGCTGCTTCAGTGTTTTTTTTTTTTTTTCCAAATCAGGAGTGCTTTATTGAACAAACAGGAAAATACAGCTTAATAAGGCTCATTTACAGACTACAATGCCATAACTGTGTAGCAGTTGAATAAGGCTAAAAGACCCAACTGTATGTTGCCATAATGTATATACCTTGTACATTGACAGAAATAACAATGCAACATAATAAACAAAAAAGGGGGGGGGGGCAGGGGGAGATCCAGCATTCTTACATGGGGACACAGAACAAAAGCTGGTTAACCATCCATCTAACTGTCTAACCTTGAAGAGTAAGATGGAAATAGTCCGCATCATTCAACTAGAATACCAAACATTCTCATACATCCAGGAGCACCCCGATTTTATATGCATAAGTCTATACGTAGGTAAAGCTGCCTCCGCCATCGCTTCCCAGGACAACACAGGGGGAGTGGAAGAAGTCCACCTAAGGAGAATTTTTTTATTTTTTTTGCATAGTACAGGAGATATGCGATTAGTAGTTTCGTATGATAAGGCCGTTGCGAATCCCCAGAACTCTGGGGAAGGCGATAATGTGAACTGTAACCTAACATTAATCAGTTCAAAAACCTCTGATCAGAATTTAGCAACATTTGGACACGCCCAGAACTTGTGTAAATAGGATCCTAAAAGAAGCCGACACCGAGTACATTGCGGTTTGCGTGTCCGATACATCTTGTGAATTCTCGCAGGGGTGAAGTAAGTAAAAGCCTAACTTGAATCAATTTATCCCTGGAAGAGATCATCTGTTTAGAGCTACCCTCCAAACAGTCATTCCAGCTTTCTCTATCCAAGGAGGGAATGTCATCTCTCCACATCTCCCACACTTAGCTTAGGGGAGTCAGTATTGAGGAGCACCCCATATAGGTTGGAAAGTGGTTTGTCAAGGTCACCCTGATTGAGTAACTCCTCAATCGGGTCAGCATGAAGAAGGGGCAGCTGAGGAAATGGTGCCCTAATCGCGTGCCGCAGCTGGCCGTAATGAAATTACATCCACGCTGATAAATGGAATCGCTCAGCAAGCTGCAAAAAAGGACAGCAGGGTCCCTAAGGGCATAACATCTGTAAGAGTTTTAATGCCTCTACGCGACCACATTTGGGGGTCAGGGATGGTACGCAGTTGGGGAAGGAAGAGTCTACCCCGCATGGGTTGAGCAGGTGACCAGTGATTTAGAGGCAGAACAGTGTTGTATGCCTTGGGTCCTCTGTAGACCAGATTACTGAGGTCTGCTAAAGACCCCAGAACAGCGGCCTACAAACAGACAACAGGATGAGACCAAGGGCCCACAAACCACCAGTATACAGAAACTAGCATCGGCGCCGAGTAATATACCTGAAAGTTAGGGAGTGCCAACTCCCCCAAACTAGTAGGTAACCACAGGGTGGAGTCAGGAAGCCTGGGCAGTGATCCATTCCATATAAAGGAGCTCAAACATGTATCAACCTCACGGAAAAAAAGAAGCAGGAGCATCATTTTGACAAGGTTGATGCGACCAAGAAGGTTTAAACAGGAGCCAAGCCCAAGATGAACATTGAGATTTAGGACCCGATAATAAGGGGACAAGATTACGATTGTAAAAGCGAGGAAGGTCGCAGGACACATGGAAACACAACGCAAAGGACCGGCAGAGGTGACGGTTCCCTGATCCAGGGGGATGCGTAACGTAGCGATGGGCCCACATTATTAAGGTATAACGTAAGGCATTGTCTGCATTAGGGGTGCACCGATCCGACTTTACTTGTCTCGATACCGATATCTGGCATTGTGTATCTGCCGATACCGATCTTTTACATTATATAAAAAAAAAAAAAAAAAATTGGAAAAACTTTTACTGTTTTTTTTTTTATTCATTAAAGTGTATGAATTGCGTTTGAAACACTGCTGCGCAAATACAGTGTGACATAAAATATTACAACAATCACCATTTTATTCTGTAGGGTCTCCCTGTGGGGGTTCGAAGTACTTTTCTAGCAAAAAAAAAACTGATTTTATCTTGCAAGCAACAAGTGTCAGAAAAAGGCTTAGTCTTTAAGAGGTTAAACTTCCCTCCTCTGGCAGACGGAAGGAAAAGATGCATTGTATGCATTGTGTTTATACTTCACTGGGAGACTGATGTTGATAGGCATTTGCGGGAGGCTCTTTTTGTTTTTGTTTTTTGGACAGCTGTTCTCTTCTCCCCTCACAGCTATGTAAAGAATCAAGCAAATGTCATGTGCTCTACTACTACACCAAGTAAGGGACGGCTGAGCCAAAACCGGATCGGCCGTGGATTGGTTAATTTTACAGATTCCCCCGATCCAGCTATTGTGGCAGTATCGGCGCTGATATCCGATCCTAATATTGGATCGGTGCATCCCTAGTCTGCATACAATATTATCTTCTCCTCTAACCTCCTCACTCGCAAGCCCTGAACCTTAGGAAACCCCCAAATTAAATTGCCAACGGTTCCAAGGCTAGGGCAAACAGGCTAGGAGAAAGTGGACAGCCTTGACGCATGCCACAGTATACAGAAAAGGGAGTGGGGCCCTGACTATTCCCTGTCCACTCTTTCCCAGGCAACCGAGTCTCTCCTGCAACATTGCTATAGAGATGGACTCGTATGAGGGGGGCTGCTGCACACTGAAGTTGTTGTGGTTTTTTTTTTTTTTTTTTTTTTTTTTTTAGAATGCATTAAGATAGATATATATAAAAAAAAAAAAAAAAAACTTTACAATCACTTTAAGTTTTTGCAAAGAATCAATATTTGCAGTGTTCACCCTTCTTTTTCAAGACCTCTGCAATTCGCTCTGGAATGCTTTCAATCAACTTCTGGGCCACATCCTGAGTGATGGCAGCCCATTCTTGCATAATCAATGCTTGGAGTTTGTGTGTTTTTTTTTTTTTTTTTTCACACACCTCTTGAGGATTGACCACAAGTTCTCAATGGGATTAAGTTCAGGCCGTTTCCTGGCAATGGACCCAAAATTTTGATGTTTTGTTCACCAAGCCACTTATCACTTTTGCATTATGACAAGGTGCTCTCTCATGCTTGAAAAGGCACTGTTCCTCGCCAAACCTTTCTTGGATGGTTGAGGAGGATGTTTTGTACCGTTCTTTATTCATGGCTGTGTTCTTAGGCAACATTTTGAGTGAGCCCACTCCTTTGGCTCAGAAGCAACCTCACACATGAATGGTCTTAGGGTGCTTTACTGTTGCCATGTCACAGGACTGATGGTAGAGCTCACTATTTCTTCTCAGGACAAGTTTTTTTTTTTTTTCTGGATGCCCCAAACAATCAGAAAGGGGATTCATCAGAGAAAATGACTTTACCCCAGTCCTCAGCAGTCCAATCCCTGTACCTTTTGCAGAATATCATTCTGTCCCTGATGTTTTTCTGGGAGAGAAGTGGCTTTTTTGCTGCCCTTCTTGACACTAGGCTATCTTCCAAGTCTTTGCCTCACTGTGCGTGCATATCCACTCACACCTGCCTGCTGCCATTTAGCATAGCAAGCTCTGCACTGTTGGTGCCCAATCCTCTAGCTGAATCAACTGTAGAAGACAGTCCTGGCACTTGCTGGACTTTCTTGGGCCCTGCAGCCTTCTTCACAAATACAGTGGAAATGTTTTTATGGGTTTAACTTCATTTTCATGGAAAGAGGGACTTTGCAATTAATTGCAATTCATCTGGTCACTCTTCATAACATTCTGGAGTATATGCAAATTGCCGTCCTAAAAATGGAGCCAGCAGACTTTGTGAAAAATATTTGTGTTATTCTCAAAAGATTTAGCCACGGCTTTATGTAAACCAGCCACATAGTGAAGAATGAGATTTCTACTTGATGTGTATTTTCATGCAGCAAAATGCAAGTTTTGCTGCATCATAATGTACAAGTATGAATAGGCCCTAAGAAAATCTCTAGATAAATTTGTCAATCTCAGACAGCCTAAGGAAAGTCATAGTAAATTGTACATTATGAGTATAAAACTTTATCTGTCTTTTTGTATTTGCTTTAAACTTTATTTTGTATTGTTTCAAACTGTTCTTTTTTTTATATATAATGAATCTTTTTTTTTCCAAATGTGTACATTCTGATTGACCTTGACATCTTTACTGAATTTCAGAGTTCCTCCAGTTATGACAAGCATGACTCCTACAGCTCTCGTCGAAGTTCCTCTCCAGAGGACAGGTATGCAGTATTACTTATTCTGTATGGGCTGTGTGTTTATCATCCTGAATAAGATATACCTTTTCTAGGCAACAACCCCAATGCTGAAAAATGTTCAAATTAGAGGGTTTTAGTTAAAAATAAAAAATTATACTCACTTAGGTGGATATAGCTTCGATTTCCCCCCCCCCCCCCCCTGCCACTTCTAAGACTGAGAGCCAAGCAGCCAAAGACCGTTGATTGCTCAGTTCTCAGTCTTCACTTAGCACAGAGTCAGTGTCAGTCACCAGCTTTCTGCTCTGCCTCTCCAGCGCTCACTAGACTGCTGGGCTGTGGAGAGGGCAGAAACATCGTAATCAGGCTCTTAGCAGCTTGCTTGAGGGACTGATCCAGCAGCCAGTCCAGGCATCTTTTCTGTCAGAATCTTCCTAGAGGCTGGACCGGCTTAGTGACATCAGCCGACAGTGGGGCTTTTGCCCACTGTCAGCTGAAAAGGGGGGTCACAGGAGGCAGAATACTTTGGCCATACTTCACCTTTTCAATAAGGTTAGGTTCACATTTGTGAGATGCAGGAATGCACGCAAAACCACATGCATTCCTTCAGTGCATAAAAAAACTTGCATTCATTTTGAAGAGACATGCTGGTGCCGATAATTGTCAATGGCTCCCCAACACACCTTGCCTGAAGGGCATGAGAAATTGTGTGACAAAATGCATGGTAATAAAGTACTATGCATCTTGGTTTTGTACGATTTAAATAAAAGTCATACACTTCTTTGGTGCCATTTAGATGCAGTAAGCAGTTCATTCAAATACGCAATGCACTGTAATGCTTGGGGGGGGGAAGTGCAGCAACACATGACTGCAATTGTGTAGTTGGGTTGCTTAGAGCCACTGTCTAAAATGTTAAACGCTCATTGATGCTCCATTTCTGATGCTCTTGCCATGGTGCCATTTATTTAGAAAACCATGTGGCATCTAATTCATTTTGTGCTGGCAAGTGTACCCCCCTGTTTTACTTTTGTCAGTGGATAGTACAGCATGACTGTCGATTTGCCTTCATGGGCATACATGTTTGCTATTGATCTCAAACTGCAACTGGTATTACTTAGTTTTCCTAATGCACTGATCTTCTCCCTTGGAGGGCTGGAGGTTGTGTCATCACTCGGAGGATATCATATTGGGGATATCTTCTTGGCTTCTCCTCAGCATTCTTCTAAGTCCCTTCGTTTACTTTACTTCTCATTACTCACTCTATTAATTGCTCCTCTCTCTGCATTATCATGAGGCTAGATGATGTCCCTTGGTAATGACAGACAGCTTCAGTAGTCCCTCACAGAAGTGGGGTCTTATGCTAGCTGTACACCCTGTGGCTGAAGGAGAGAAATCACTTGATTTCCTCATCCACGCTAAACAGTGTAGGTAAAGGAATCTGTTGTATCCAGACAGCCTCAGCACCTGTGGCTGCTAAACGCCTGGACAGTGACTGAATCTGATCTGATTGGCCAAAAAATTTCCACCCAGCTCCTTCGATTTTTCTAAAGAAGTTTGGGGTTTCCAAAAAAAAATGTGTACTCACCTAGATGGAGACCGTATGGATTCCCCCGCTGCCTCTGCACTGAGAACTGAGCAAACACTGCTGATTGCTCAGCTCTCCCCTCCACTCTGAACAGAGAGCTGTGCCTGTTAGTATTGGGCCCTTTGCTCTACCCCTCCAGCCCCTCTGCCCAGCTGGAGCGCCAGGCTGGGTAAAGAGTGGCTGGTTTAGTCTCACAGTGGTACAGCAGAGAGGCTGAGCCAGCTGCCTGTCCAGCCATCTGGGTGGATCCCGACCTGGGCTGGTTAAGTGCACTTCGGTGATCCAGGAAGTACAGTCAAAAAATCTTTGGCCATACTTCTCCATTGATTGAAAGTTGTCAAGCTGGGTAGTGCTAACAGGGTAAAGCCTAGTGCACACCATGAGTTTTTATTCGTTCAATCCAGCGGGTTTAACGAAAAAACCTGGAAGCTCTAGTCGAAACTGCTGTACTAACAATCCGACGTTAGTACAACGATCTCTCCCACGGAGCTGCTGTTCTGAGGGGGACGGGGGGGGGGGGTGAGCATGCTGATCGGGAGCCAGTCGACTGCTGGTTTTTCAACATCCACGTCGGCCGGCTTCTGTCTGACAGGCTGCCACACACTCAGACCGAATTTTGGCCGATTTTTTTTTTTATTGAACCGGCCAATGTCGCTAGACATTCGTCCAGTGTGTACTAGGCTTAACCCACAGTTTGAATATCTGTCAATTCAGCAGGAATCTATCAAAATTTGAGCTGTGTATGACTTAAACTGCATTGTGTGAAAGGATTGTAGATAATATTGTTTTGACTTCAGCATAGTGGCCTGCATACAAGTGGGGTACACACTAGTAGAAAATCTGCCGAAAATTCCCATCCGAGGTAAAATCGTACGATTTTCAGCTATTGTGTACACAACTTTCAGCAGCTGATGCCGACATTTTCAATGAAAAAAAACGGAGGAACAAACACCAACATTTTTATCGTCCGTCCCCAGCATGACCAATTTTCGTTTAATGTGTATGCAGTACGTCCGTGAAAAATCTGATACGAAAGACCGCGCATGATCTGAAGTTGCCGATGACCCGGAAATCTAGGTACAAACGTCCCAAAAAAATCGGACGAGAAATTTTGTGAACATTATGCACTGTCAACTAAAAACGGTTATGACCGCTGAGCATGAGAGAGAAAAATCAGAGGATATTTAGTCCGGTTTTCGTCAAGTGTGCACAAGCCTTTAACAGGTCATTGATTTTGTTTGCTGCCTGGAACTTCTCTTTAAATATGCATCCCAGCACATCATTTAGACCAGATTCTCAATAAGGTTGAAGAGTTTTTTTTTTATGCCAAAGAGAGATATATGTTAACTTTTCAAGCTAATTGTGAATTCTGGGGATGGAGTGTAATGTGATAATTGAAAACCAATCATTCTAGCATTAAGGAAGATGTCTTTTATGATACAACTGTCAGATCTTAGGTAGAACAGATTTACAGGGCATGCATTACAGTGTTGCTTTTTTTATTTAACTTCCTAAAATTTCTTGCAGGTATCGAGACAGAGATCGGTCACTCTCGCCATATGATAGAGGTTACTCTGATCGTGACCGATATGATGATGAGCGGCCCAGAAATGGGAGATATGACCGGTCAGAGAATGCAAGGCAAGTTTTTGCTTCTTCTTTCCCAAAGCAGGCAATCTTTGTAATGATTCCTAGTTTCTCTGCTATTAGATTGGATTAGGTATTCCTGGATGTGTAGGATGATAATTTGGTAATGACGAAGGTCTTTGTAGTAAGTCTGGATAATTATTTAAATGTTCAAAAAATGTATGTTCCTTAAAGTGTTTATATATTGTTTCTCTGGTTTAGTGTACATTAATGTTTATCTTTCTGTTTTGTAGTAGGTTGAAGTCAAGGGACAGGGAGTATGACAGATCGAGAAGAGATGATCTAGGGAAAGACCCTGAGTGGGACAGATCAAGAAAAGATACAAGTAAGGACTATGAACGAGACAGATCAAGGCGAGATCCAGATAAGGACTTTGAGCGAGACAGATGGAGAAGAGACCCAGACAGAGACTCTGATAGAGACAGATCAAGAAGAGATCCAGACAGGGAGTGGGAAAGAGACCTCTCAAGGAGAGGCCCAGAAGCAGACTTTGACCGAAAACGGAACAATAAATCTTCACCAACTGAGCAGAGATCAGAAGATCCAGGTTCAGCAGAGCCTCCAGTAAAGAAAAAGAAAGAGGAACTGGATCCCATCCTTACCCGGACTGGAGGAGCTTATATTCCCCCCGCCAAGCTTCGTATGATGCAAGAGCAAATAAGTGATAAGAGCAGGTAAGTGCTTCTTTTCAGTGAATGTGTTGCCTGCATAAAGGGAGTTTGTGTAAAAAAAAAAAAAAAAAAAAAAAAAAAAAAAAAAACATACATAGGGCTCTTCCTATATTCAATAATCCCTTAGCACCACACTATACATATACTGACACCACTTTCATCATCTGAATGTTCAATTTAATATAGCTGTTTGGGTGGAAGAAGATTAAAATGCATCTAAACTTATGAACAGCTTTTTCTGCCAGTATATTTGTGTCATAGTTGGATCCAGCGATGTGGCATTCTGGAGCTCCCCACCAGATGCTGACATTTTCCGACAACCTTGATTACCGGCTGCTTTCATTGGCTGGGCAGGGTCACCGGAAGTTAATGCTGGCAACTCCATCTTCCTCCCCACCGGCTCCACCATCTTTAAAAGTCCTGCACATACACAGATGTGATGAAGGGCTCTGTCCGGCTTCCATGACCTTCTATATGCAGCACAAGTGTACACACCTGTGTTTACGGGCACATTGAAAACAATGGTCTGCATTTACGTCTGTAAAAAAAAAAAGATTGCATGCCAAAAGTGCTGCGTTTTTAGGGTTCCTGGAAAATGGCATCAGGTTTCAGAGAATTCAGAATATAAAACTGCTTTTTCAGAAACCTGTAACATATATTCACTCACAAGTCCGATTAAAGTCGTGAAGTTTCACATTTTTAATGTTATTTTCAATGCCTAAACCATAAAAAAAAAAAAATAGGTCCAATAAAATTGTGGCTGTTTTTATGTGTCTGTTGTGCTGCTTTTTCTTTGCATTCACTCAGAGCAAAAAAAACAAAGATCCACCACTTGATAGTGATAGAAACTCACGGAGTTGATTGCCCTTTTAATTACACAAGAATCTTTATTTCTCTATTGTTCATCGACAGACGCAGCTCCATAACTTCATTACTATTGGGTTATGCTCCTCCAATCAGGAATAGACACTAGGCAGGAAAAAACTTTACCTTTACCACGCCCATGGGTGCTGTCCCTGGAGGCATAACCCCACACACTCTGCTTCAGATTGCAGTTTGTTTCTGCCTAGTTTTAGGAATAGGACCTAGCTCCCTGCTGTAAATAGGGAATTTTTATTTTGTGATTTTTTTTTTTTTTTTCGTATTTTTCACTAGTTAGTTCCTGGAGAACTACAAGCATACTTAGACGATCTTCTATATAGATCAGACTCTTTCAGCCCTGATGGGCAACCTAACAATCTCTATGCAAACCCTGCAGACGTTCAGGTGGACCATCAATTTCAAGAAATCCACCATGATACCTTCCTCGAGACTGGATTATCTGGGCCTGACTCTGCCTTTGCGATGGTCTTTTTTTCCCCTGGACAAATTACAGGAGGCGATTTGGTTGCTGTTGGGATCCGATCTACCCTCTCTGAGAACCTGCATGTGGTTATTTGGTCTGATGGTATCAACCTTCGAGGCAGTTCCATTTGCTCAGTTCCTTGTCAATTGGAACAAGGATCCAAAGTCCTTGGACACTGATTCGGTTGAGCCACAACACACAGTCTCCTCTGTTGTGGTGGCTTCAGTCACCAGCACTATGCCAGGGCAAGTCCTTTTTTCCGTTGTTTTGAATGGTGGTAACCACGGACGCCAGCCTGTCAGGCGGGGGCGTGGTGCTCGGGAAGCTCTGTGCCCAGGGAACCTGGACAACAGAGGAGTCTAAACTGTTGATAAATGTTTTGGGGCTCAGAGCGATTAAAGCTTTGTCAGAGACAATGGACAACTCGTCTGCAAGATTGTCCAGTTTGGATTTAATCGGACAATGCCACAGCTGTGGCTTACATCAATCACCAGAGGGCACCAAGAGTGTCTTGGTAGCCAAGGAGGTGGCTGAGATTCTGGCCTGGGAGGTAGAGTTAGTTCCAGCTCTTTCTGCGGTGCACATCCCAGGTGTGGAAAACTGGCAAGCGGATTACCTGAGTTGTCAGGTATTGGACCAAGGGGAGTGGTCCCTACACCCGGAGGTGTTTCATCTCCTGTGTGTTCGGTGGGGGGCGCCCGAGGTCAATCTGTTTCCTTCTCGTCTCAAAAAGAAAGTGCAGAGGTTTGTAGCCAGGTCTCGAGACCCCCTGGCCGAAGCCACGGACGCACTGTTGGCTCCTTGGGGGTCAGTATTGGCTGATTTATACCTTCCCTCTGTTAATACTTCTGCCAAGGCTTCTACGCAGGGTAGAGATGGAAAGAATTCCGGTCATTCTGGTGGCCCCAGACTGGCCTCGCTGGTCTTGGTATGCAGACTTGGTAAGGTTTGTCGCTGATGCTCCTTGGAAACTTCCTCTCAGGGAAGATCTGCTGTCTCAAGGCCCGATCTTACCTCCTGCTTTACAGTTGCTGGCTTTAACGGCATGGCTGCTGAAAGCCAGGTGTTGAGAGATAGAGGTTTTTCTGACTCTGTGATTCCTAAACTATTAAAGGCTAGGAATTTGACTTCCAGGAAGATATATCGTCGTACGTGGAAATCGTACATTTTATGGTGTGAATCGCTGAAGGTGCACCCTTGCTTGTTTTCCATTGCTAGGGTTTTGGCCTTTCTACAGAAAGGGGTTGAACAGCGGTTGGCTTTGGGTACTATCAAAGGCCAAGTGTCAGCTTTGGCTATATAATTCCAATGCCTGTTAGCCACGCATACCCTGATTCGTCCTTTTCTTCAGGGAGTACGCCATGTGGCTCCTCAGAAACCGTCCCCGCTGGGGATCTCAATTCGGTATTATCTGTTCTTCAAAAGTCTCCTTTTGAGAACATTCGGGAGATTTCTCTGCTTTCGTTGTCTCAGAAGGTTGCCTTTTTGGTGGCTATCCCTTCTGCTTGCGGAGTATCTGAAATGGCGGCGTTGTCTTGCCGTTCACCTTATCTAGTGGTCCACAGAGATAAAGTGGTACTTCGACCTAATCAGTCTTTTCTTCCTAAGGTGGTTTCTGATTTTCATTTGAATGAAGACATTGTGTTGCCTTTACTCTGTCCCAAGCCTAAGCATTCTAAGGACATTGCTTTGCATTCTTTGCATGTGGTTCGGGCGATCAGGGTTTACCTGGAGGCCACTGAGTCTTTTAGAAAATTAGACGCTCTTTTTGTCCTTGCCGAGGGACCTTGTTAAGGATTGGCTGCGTCTGCTGCGACCATATTCAGATGGATCAGGCAGACGGTGCTTCAGGCTTATTCTCTGAAGGGTCAGATTCCTCTTTTCCCTGTGAAGGCGCATTCTACTAGGGCGCTGAGTGCCTCTTGGGCTTTTGCCATCAAGCATCTGTGAAACAAGTTTGCAAGGTGACAACTTGGTTGTCTGTGCATACTTTTACAAAGTTCTACAATGTAGATGTGTTGGTATCTTAGGCCGCAAGCTCCGGTTTTTCCTGGTTGAGCTCCTTTTTTTTACCTTGTTGGCTAAGTTTAGCCTTTGGGGAATTACTTCTTTGCGTTGTTCTCCCACCCCTCATGACAATACTGCTTTAGGACATCCCAATGGTAATGAACTTATGGAGCTGCGTCTGTCGATGAACGATAGAGAAAACTGGATTTTAGTTAGAACTTACCGTAAAATCCTTTTCTCTGGACTTTATGGACAGACGCAGCACCCGCCTATCTACTTTTGAGTGTATGGGGTTTTTTGTCTTCTAAACACTGCTTGCAACCAAACTGCAATCTGAAGCAGAGTGTGTGGGGTTATGCCTGCAGGGACAGCCCCCGTGGGTGTGGTATAGTGTTTTTTTTTTTTTTCCCTGCCTAGTGCCTATTCCTGATTGCAGGAGCATAACCCAATGATAATGAAGTTATGGAGCTGCGTCTGTTCATGAACTTGCGAGAAAAGGATTTTACGGTAAGTTCTTACAAAAATCGAGTTATTAGAGATCCAGATGCAATCTGACAATTTTTCTTCCTTCAGCCTTCGTTTCCGGGATCCCATAATATAGTTGATCGTAATGAACAGAAATAGACAGGAAACAAAACCATAGCATAATTCTTGCTGTTTAAATGAACAGTAAAAGAAAACGGGCCCACTCACTGAAGGCAAGTGCACCAAGCACTGTATATCACAGATAAGGCTATGTACCTGGCAGCATCCACGGAGACAAGCTCTCAGACTGGCTGTTTGTAGTGCACACAACTCCACACTTCCAGCTCCCTTCCTAGCCAGCCAGATCTCCTGTCAGTTCCACCTCTGCTCGTCTTGAACAAATGCTGGGAGCTGGAGATGGGCTCTCACTAGCAAAGAAGCCATCTCCCTGCTAGCTGCAGTGTTAGGTGGCCATGTGTTGACCAGAGGTACCCGGTTTTAGAGCCCTGCGGGGGAATGTTTTATTAAACCCGCACCCGCTGAATGTATGACCAGGACCGCCCGCACCCGCAATGTTTGTGTCCATTCCTGCGGTTTTGCCCTATACTCGCCGTATAAGACTACCCCCTCTTCTGAGGCAACACCATTTCATAACATCAGTGGAGCCATCACGTCCCTATTAACTATTTTAGCCCACTGGAGAGTCACCGGAAGTGACATGGTTGGAGATTTCGATGAGTTTGCTGTTTTGACAGAACACTGGCAGATTTAAAAACGCTGGCTTTTTTTTTTTTCCCCCCTTATCTCAGGATTTTCAGCATAGAGGAAAGATGTGGGGACCTTTTTAGACCCCATATCTCTCTGTAAAGAGACCTGTCATGCCCTATTCCTATTACAAGGGATGTTTACATTCCTTGTAATTGGAATAAAAGTGATCAAAAAAATAAAGGGAAAGTGTAATAAAAAAAAACAAAAAAAAAAATTTAAAGCGCCCCCTATTCCCACGCTGAATCGAACGCATACGTAGGTCGCGCCCGCATATGTAAACAGTGTTCAAACATGTGAGGGTATCACCGTGAATGTTAGAGCGAGAGCAAAAATTCTAGCACAAGAAGTCCTCTAAGTCTAAAATTTTTAAAGGTTACCATTTTAAAGAGTCGTCTAAACGCAATTTTAATCGCAATTGAAAAGTTGCTGCACAAAATACCGTGCGACATAAAAAATTGCAACGACCACTATTTTATTCCCTAGGGTCTCTGGTAAAAATAAATATATATATAATGTTTGGGGGTTCGGAGTAATTTTCTTGCAAAAAAAAGACGATTTTTACATGTAGGAGGGGAATGCTGGAAGTGGTAATTCATTATGCATTCATTAAGATGCTTATACTAATGACGGACTAGTGGCAATGTTATTTTGATGAAATGATGCTGTTATATAATGTGCTTTGTAACTCGTCATATCCCTTTTTGATCCTATAAAATTTTAAAGGTTGAAGTCTAAGTTCACCTTTTGCAGCATGTTACACATTACACCCATATTTAGGGTGTAACATACTCCAGATTAGGGCTGCAACTAACGATTAATTTGTCTGTCGACTAATCTATCGATTTATTTTTTCGATTAGTCGACTAATCTAACGATTATTTAAGTTTTTTTTATTTTTTTTTGCTTAATCTACTGTTCTTTCTTTGATTAGTTAAATCATCCTTTGAATAACTTTACAAAAAATTATACATACAACTTCTAATATAATATTTCAACTTTTATTAAATTTTTTCCAAAAATACTTCAATGTGGTTGAAGTTTAAGTGGCAAAAATCAAATGTAAACAACACTTTAACATCAGGCACGAATAATGCCATTAATTCAGAACGAAAAGCATTCAAAATGCCATATAAATAAAGCACTGCTCAACACTGTGTGTGCAAAAATACAAGAGAGACACATAAAGTGCCAAACACTTTAGGGCATCAGGCATGAAAATGCCATATCTGCCTAACACTTTAACTTCTTTAAACTACAAGTCAGCTCTCTGCCTTCAGGTAATCTTTTGCTGTATTGGCCATTATTTTTGGCCATTACTTTTGCACAGTGTTGAGCAGTGCTTTTGTTGGACTAGTTGGCTCCTTTAACCACTTTACCACTGGAGCATTTTGCTGTCTTGCGTCTGGGCCACTTTTTGCGATTTGGCGCTGTGCGACTTTAACTGACAATTGCGCGGTCGTGCGACGCCGTACCCAAACAAAATTTACGTCCTTTTTTTTTACTTTTTGCGCTATAAACAAAAAAGCGCGTTTATTTTGAAAAAATAACAATATTTTTAACTTTTTTTTTATATGAAATTCCCCCCCAAAAAAGATGTAAAAACCAATTCTTTTTTAAATTTTTGGCCAATTTGTTTTCTGCTACCCATGTTTGGTAAAAAAAATCACAATAAGCGTATTTTGATTGGTTTGCACAAAAGTTATTGCGTTTTACTAACTAAGGGAAAGATTTCTGTCATTTTTGGTGTGTTTTTTTTTTTTTTTTTTAACGCGTAATGGCGGTGATCTGCGATTTTTTTTTTTGCGGGACTGCGACATTGCGGCGGACAGATCGGACCCTTGACTGACATTTTTGACACTTTTAGGGGTACCAGTGACATTACTGCAGTAATCAGTGCTATAAATATGCACTGTTACTGTAAAAATGACACTGGCAGGGAAGGGGTTAATTTTATTGGAGAGGGAGGGGTTAATGTATGCCTGGTGCTTACTGACGTGTGTGGGGGGAGGTGACTGAGTGACACAGGGACAGATCCAGGGTTCAGCTATGCTGAACCCTGCAATCTGACCCTGCCTGTCACTTAGGAGATCCGCCCGCTTGTGTTTACACAAGCAGGCGGATCTCCATACTAGATCCCCGACGATCGGGGAAGAGCGGCGGCGATCGCCGCTGCTCCTCCCCTGGCCCGACTCCCGCTGTGACTGAATACAGCGGGAGGGAGCGAGAAAGGGGAGTGTCTGGCGACGTAGTACTACGTCGTCAGACGATAACGAGCCGCTCTGCCGCAGTAATATTACTGCAGGCAGACGTAAAGTGGTTAAAACTAGGTTACTTTTTAGGTATGTTTTTACATTTACATATACTGTGTTTATTGTTGACCAGTATTTTTTTGGTGTTACTTGTACACAACACTTTATGGCATCATCAGGTATGAATAATTATGCCATCAAAATAAATTCTGCCTAACACTTTGCAAAAGATGCATTCTGAAGGCAATGCATTTGCATTATGTGGTGGTTAAAGGAGTAAACCTTACTACTTTAACCATATAATAAGTGTCAACAAAAACACTATGATGTAAAACATACCTAAAAACTAACATAGTTTTAAAGGAGCCAAGTCCAACAAAAGGCAATCACTGCTCAACACTGTGCAAATTATAATGGCCAATAATGAGGAATGATTACCTGAAGGCAGCCATCTTGTAGTTTAAAGAAGTCCAACATTATGCAACCCAAGAGTGCAACAGGTACAGGTTGGGGGCCTGTACCTATAATATAGCATTGCAATGGAGGAAGGTTAGCATATCGCAAATGCTCTGCAGTTAGGCTTGCTCTTTTTTTAGTCACAATGTTGCCAGCAACTGAGAAAAGAATTTCAGATGGGGTTGATGTTGTAGGCACAGACAAGTAACTCTTTGCCAGCATGGCCAAGATGGGAAACCTCCCTTCATTTTCCTTCCACCATTTCAGTGGATTTTCTTCCTTTGGACTGGCCTGCTCACTAAAGTACATGTGTATCTCATTCCTCACAACTTCACTGTGAATTTATTGATCTTGAATGTGACCAGTGTCATCCTCACCATTACTGTGGTGTTCATCTGAATCTGAACCAAGCAAAGAGTCCAACATAGACACTTGCCTCTTTTCTGAAAGTTTCATGTCTGCACTGGCTGACTGAACCTGTTCCTCACATTGACGTTGATGTGTTTGCTCTTCCTCGTATCTTCTTTTCTCTTCAAGAGCAAGAGCTTGGACCTTGAGGTGAACTTTTAAACTATCCTCTGCTGCCAGGAATTTTAGTTTGCGGAATCTGGGGTCCAGGGCTGCTGCAATAAGACATATATTTTCTCCTCCGTCATCTCTGAATTTAGTTTCCCTCTCCCATCTTGAGGTCATCTCCTGTGCAGCAACACTTTGGAAAGCCTTGACTGCAGCTGTCTCGCAAATTGTGCTCTGTATGGATTTCTGGAGGCCTTTTACCAAAGGAGGTAGAGCAGAACCAGTCACATAGGACTCTCCACTCCTCAAGAAAACAGTAGCACACTCAAAAGGCTTCAGGACTTGTTCCACTTCCTCAAGTAAGCTCCACTGATCATGTTTTAAATCCAGGAAGCGCTTCCCTCGTGGTGTGACATCAGGATCGGAAAGTGTTGCAGTGACAGGCCACCTCTGTTCAAGCAGGTGACTGATCATGTGTAAAGTACTGTTCCATCTTACGGATACATCATTTATTAGTGCATGATCAGGGGTACCCATTTGTTGTTGCTTTGCTTTAAGCTTTGTAGTGGCCAGCTCACTTTTTAAAAAATGTTCCACAAGGCACTTCGCAGCCCTCAGTGTCTTGCTGATCTGGGGATCCCTCAGGGCATGGTTGACAACTAACTGCAATGTATGACCAGCATACCTGAGAGAAGAGATACCAGGATGCTTTTCTTCCAAAATACGCAGAGCAGCGACAACATTTGCAGCATTATCATGGACAACTGCAATTACATTGGCCATGGATATCTCAAACTTCTCAGCTGCTTTTTCCACCCAGTTAGCAATGTTTTCAGCTGTGTGGCGATCTTCAAGTGGCATAGTGGTCAGATTGTAGGATGTAAGCTTCCAAGTATGCCTCTGTGGCTATACTGGTCCATGCATCTGTGGTGAGAGCTATTTTGGATTTCACATCTTTGATTGACGCTTTCAATCTGTCAAAATTCTCATATTTCCTCTCCATCAGCTTAGTGAAATGGGACCTGGAGGGAAGTGTGTATCCTGGGTAAAATGTGCTGATCATCTCACGAAATCCTTTTACCGTCTACAATAGAAAGAGGTCTCATATCTTTTACAATCATGTTGAGTATGCTATTGGTAAGTGTAATGGCCACTTGGGGTGTGCAAGCAGTGACATCCTTTTTATGAAAGAAAAAAATCTTGTACACAGCTTCGCCTCTTCCTGAGAAAAACAATAATAATAATAATAAATAATAATTAATTACATCAACGCTAACAATTATGTTTAATGATTACTTTGATTACAATATTAATTGTATTTTTTCTAGTAGAAGTTTGAGATATCCATGGCCAATGTTGTAATTAATAATGCTGCAGTCAGTGCAAAATATGTTGTTGCTCTCTGCGTATTTTGGAAGAAAAGCATGGCTGATGGCATCTCAGGTGTGCTGGTGGTCAGATCATTGCACTTGTCAATCATGCCCTGAGGGATCCCCAGATCAGCAAGACAGACACTGAGGGCTGCAAAGTGCCTTGTACACATTTAAGTGAGCTGGCCACTACAAACCTAAAGCCCTGGCCCGGCCTGAGCAATCATCAGCATATATCCGTAATTACCTAGCAGCTAACATTCATTATATTGTTGTTATTAGTAGTACTAGTACTTACAAAGATGGCTTGTCCTTTTGAGGTCTGAGTGCGCCAGGATGTTTTCTTCAGAGGTGATCTTGCATAGCAGTTGTGCTGCCATGTTACGCCATTTCAGTTTTGCAAAGGGAAAAAAGGACCATTTTATCTGGCCTCTGTTGAAAGAATTCCCATACCCTTGACGATCGTGATCATGCTCTCGCTGCTTTTTGTGGTAGACTGCTGCTGGAACTTTCTCCCCCAGGAGCAGAAGTTGCCATTACCGCAATTTACATGCAACGCGCGCAAGATGGGTGTGACGTCACCTCACGTGCTGATGCGTCGACGCCTTTCACGCACGTCGACGAATTTTCGTAGTCGACGAATCGTTGCAGCCCTACTCCAGATCCTGCACCCCCTGATCCCCCCCCCCCCCCCCACTGATTTGTGAGTGCAAAGGTTTGCAATCTCTTGGGGGAAAAAATAATCATTAGAAGAGCCACTGTAGGGAGCAAACAATGAGAGAATTAAAATATTGTTCAAGAATATCATTAACTGTTTAATAGGGGCCTTGTTGCTGCATATTTGGTTTTCACACAATGTGATGTTAATGACATTCTGTTTGTGAATAAACACCTCATTGGCTGTAAAGGGAAAACCGTGAAACTGATGTTTTAATGGTTTCTGGCTTGAATGCCATTTCAGCACTTTGTGCCATTAAGAAGACATGAGTAATATTGATAAATACACCATGTGTATGTCAGATCTAATATAGGAATACAGATTATGCAATAAGTGTATTGAACCAAAAAAGAGCCGTCATTTCTATGGACTATATACATATTGAACTGGTTTTTTAAGTTCTTGAAATGTATATAAAGAAGTTTTAACCACTTTAGCCCTGGAGGATTTTCCTGCTTAACGTCCAGGCCGCTTTTTGCAACTTGGCACTGCGCGACTTTAACTGACAATTGCGCGGTCATGCAACGCCGTACCCAAACGAAATTTACGTCCTTTTTTCCCACAAACAGATCTTTCTTTTGGTGGTATTTGATCACCTCTGTGCTTTTCATTTTTTGCGATCTTAATAAAAAGAGCGAAAAAATTTACATTTTCTACCTCGACAGTTAAAAAATATCCAATGTATTCAATTTTTGTCATATATTTAGGCCAAAATGTAGGCCCGTGCGCGCCGCCGAGAGAGGGGAGAGTCTGGTGACATAAGTCTACGTCGCCAGACCTTAACAAGCCACTTTGCCGCAGTAGCAGCACAGTGAGCAGTGGGCAAGTGGTTAAATGATGTGTGCATTGCCCATTTATTTACTTATACAGTAAAACCTTGGTTTGAGAGTAACTTGGTTTGAGAGCGCTTTGCAAGACAAGCACATTTTTTAAAATAAATTTTGACTTGATATGTAAGCAATGTCTTGATATACAAGTAGCGTCATGTATATAAAAGAAGAGAGGAGCCTCTAAAGTGTAGCAATATGGTTACATTTAATGAAGGTTCAATATTTAGCAACTCACATGGTTGATGATTAAAACAGGCCCATCTAAGAATGCAGGCATCTGGGGTAAAGCTGTCCACATAGAGTAGACCGTCCTCTTCTGCACAGCCATATTCATCATCCCTTCCCCGCTGCACTCCAGGAGTGATTCAAAGCCTCACTTTCAGATCACTCTACTGCAGGCTATTCTTCCCGGTCACGATTGCAGACTGACAGTGGTGAGAGTCGGTGGTTCAGAAGACGGTCTATGTGGACAGCTTTACCCCGGATGCCTGCATACTTAGATGTGCCTATTTTAATCATCAACCATGTGAGTTGCTAAATGTTAAACCTTCATTAACCACTTGCCTTCTGTGCACTTAAACACCCTTCCCATCCAGGCCAATTTTCAGCTTTCAGCGCTGTCACATTTTGAATGACAATTGCGCAGTCATGCTACACTGTACCCATTTGAAATTTTTATCATTTTTTTTCACACAAATAGAGCTTTCTTTTGGTGGTATTTAATCATCTCTGGGTTTTTTATTTTTTACAAAAAAAAAGAATAAAGACAAATTTTGAAAAAAAAAAAAAAAAAAAAGTTTTTCTTATTTTCTGCAAATAAATTTTGAAAATAAATTTTTCTCCTTCACTGATGTGCGCTGATGAGGCGGCACTGATGGGCACTGATAGGCTGCACTGATGGGCACTGATGAGGTGGCACTTATGGGCACTGATGAGGTGGCACTTATGGGCACTGATGAGGAGGTACTAATGCGGCACTGACAGGCGGCACTGCTGGGCACTGACAGGCGGCACTGCTGGGCACTGACAGGCGGCACTGCTGGGCACTGACAGGCGGCACTGCTGGGCACTGACAGGCGGCACTGCTGGGCACTGACAGGCGGCACTGCTGGGCACTGACAGGCGGCACTGCTGGGCACTGACAGGCGGCACTGATAGGCGGCACTGATGGGCACTGGCGGATGGCACTGATGAGCGGCACTGATGGGCAGCACCATCAGTGCCCACACTCAGTGCCCATAGTGCTGCCAGTCAGTGCTCATCAGTGCCTAGATGAGCAGGCACTGATGGGCACTGACTAGCAGCACTATGGGCACTGATTGTGGGCATTGATGGCGGGCACTGATGGCGGGCACTGTGGGCACTGATGGGGGGGCACTGTGTGTATGTTTTTACCTTGTGTAATCAGGGCACTGGTGATCGGTGCCCTGATTACATTCTCCTGTGTCCCCGGCGCTGTGAGGCTCCCCCTCCTTCCTCACACTGCAGGCTCCGTGTGAGGAAGGAGCGCCGGCGATGAGAGATGATCTCATATGTTTACATATGAGATCATCGCTCATTGGACGGCCAGATCACGTGGTGAATGGCCGCTGTGATTGGCCATTCACCACGATCTGTGATCGGCCGTGTCCAAGGGACACGGCCGACACAGATTTTCCCCGCAGCGCGCTCGCGGGAGCGCGCTGGGGGCGTGTCACTGGGAGGCCGTTTAAAAACGGCCTCCCGAAAATTCGAGTCCGCGCTGCAGCCGTATATAGGCTGTAGCGCGGATGGGGGGTGGTTAAATGTAACCATATTGCTACACTTAGAGGCACCTCTCATCTCTCCTATATTCTGTAGCTCTGCTAGATTTTGCTTCTAATCCCCTTGGGAAGGCTGCATATTGTGGATGGACATTTTATGGTTACACAACCTATCACATTGCTATAATCTTTGTATGTAGACTATAAACAGAAGGACTTGTGAAACAAATCATCTGAGTTTCCATTATTTCTTATGGGGAAATTTGCTTTGATATGAGTGCTTTGGATTACAAGCATGTCTCCAGAACGAATTATGCTCGCAATCCAAGGTTTTACTGTATATGTAAAAGCAGAAATTTGACCTGACAATAGCATCAATGCTTTGTTGAGTGGTTACAACTACTTAACTGCTTCAATACCAGGCACTTTTACCCCCTTTCTGCCCAGGCCAATATTCAGTGCTGTCACACTCCTTCAATTGCGCGGTCATGCAACACTGTACCCAAATTACTTTTTTTTTTTTTTCTTCACACAAATAGAGCTTTCTTTTGGTGGTTTTGAATCACCACTGGGTTTTTTTTTTTATATTATTAGCCAAACAAAAAAAAGACCAAAAATTTTGTTTAATCATTCTTTATGAATTTCAGCCAAGATGTATTCTGCCACATTCAGTGTATATTATTTATTCTGTAGGAAAGTCTTTTTTTATAGTATTCACAAACTATGGTGTATGTATATTAGGGATTGACCGATTATCGGTTTGGCCGATATTCACTTTTTTGAAAGTATCGGTATCGGCCACAAACTTGGCCGATATGACCAATATTTTCTTAAGGTAGGGCTGCCTGGCAAGGGGAGAGGAACCCTGCTCTGTGTAATCAGGCAGCAATCTAATCCCCATGCACTGGTCACTCTGCATTGGATGGGGGCACTGGTCACTCTGCATTGTTGTGGGAACTGGTCACTCTGCATTGTTGTGGGAACTGGTCACTCTGCATTGTTGGGGCCACTGGTCACTTTCCATTGTTGGGGCCACTGGTCACTCTGCATTGTTGGGGCCACTGGTCACTCTGCATTGGCTGTGTGATTGAATGTGCAGAATATTGGCCGATACTGATACGTTGTGACCAAAATATCGGTATTGGTATCGGCCCTGGAAAAACCATATCGGTCTATCCCTTATGTGTGTGTATATGTGTATATGTGTATATATATATATATATATATATATATATATATATATATACATACATACATACATACATACATACATACATACATACATACATAAGAGCTGCATGATTAATCGTAACAGTATCGAGATCGCGATTCACTCCCCCTGACGATCTTAACATGACACTTGCTCGATTCTTTACATAGCTGTGAGGGAGCAGCTGTCAAAAAAAAAAAGCCTCCCGCAAAAGCCTATCAGCATTAGTCTCCCACTGAACTGTAAACACAAATGATTACATTGTATCTTTTCTTTCCCTCTGCCGGAGGAAGGAAGTTTAACCTCTTAAAGACTAAACCTTTTTCCTACACTTGTTGCTTGCAAGTTAAATCAGTTTATTTTTCCTAGAAAAGTAGTTAGAACCGCCAAACATTTATATATATATTTTTTTTTAGCAGAGATCCTGCAGAATAAAATGGTGATTGTTGTAAATTTTTATGTCACACTGTATTTGCGCAGCAGTCTTCCAAACGCAATTAATACACTTTAATGAATAAAAAAATAAAAAAAATAAAACAAAACCGTAAAGTTATCCCAATTTTTTTTTATAATGTAAAAGATGTTACACAGAGAATAGTGATCTTTATTCCAAGCAAAAAAATCGTGACTCTCATTTTGGCCAGAATCGTACAGCTCTAATTAATATATATATATATGAAAATCCTTCCGTCCTGATGCCCTTTTTCATTTCTTGAGGCCTAAAAACCCCAAGACAGTACAAATATCACCCAAATGACCCATTTTTGGAAAGTAGACAGTCCAAGGTATTTAGTAAAAGGCATGGCGAGTTTTTGAAGTTGTCTTTTTTTTTTTTTTTTTTGTCACGATTTTTTCAAAAATAAGAAATTTTAAACACATTTATTTTTCAAATTTTTTTAAAATACTGCCACCAGTGCAGTACAGCATCATCCTATAACTGGCGTGGCGGTGATCACTGACACTGACTAGTGACAATATGTTGTGGTTTGTTTTTTTTTTTTCGTTTTTTTTCATTACATTACATTTTTTTTTTTCTAACCTACTGTAACCAGAGCACTACGGTGTTACCATAGTAACACTACTATTTTGGGGAGGTGATCAGGATTATTATTTTTGTATTTTTTTATTTTTTTTACACACTGATTACTTACAACAGTGAATTTCACTGCTATTATTAACCATTTATTCTAAATGAAATGCATTAATTCAGTGTTTACTATTGTGATTGGCCACAGCTAATCACATGGTACAGATGGGCTGTGATTGGCCCTGCCTGAACCATGTGATGACTGTGACTAATCACAGCTAGCAACACAAATGTACACAATGAATGAAAGCCATCCATTGTATACAATTTTCATGTGTCCTGCTGTGATTTGTCTCCCAGTGCGGGAATGCCCACTTTAAGAGTGAGGCTTCGACTGTAAAACAACCCTCAATCCTCATGAATTTCCCACAAAGCTGAGAAGATAGACAAAGTCTGCACAGCCATTTTTGCTGTTGGTCTTCAATGTTCTGGTTACCAAGTAAGAACATGCGTTTTTAATCTGCCGTATGATTTCTGGCTACCTGGTGGAAGAACTCTCTTGGCAACCAGTCCATTACAAGTCCGTAAGGCTAAACAGCCAGGGCTTTGGATCTCATGTCTGCAGGGAATGTCTGAAACTGTGGACTGATTTACATAATACAGCCAGAGATGTATTTCTAAAAGGATGCCTTTTATATACATACACATCAAGAAAGGCAATCTGCAGGAAAAGAATTGTAGCACTAAAGTGTGGGTTAGAAGGTGACTAAGGTTCTCAGCGAGAGCAGGTATTAAGATTAAGACAGAACACCTTTCACAGTATATTTTTAACAATGTAAGGAATGAATTCCATCCCTGCATGAGGCATACATATTAGTTGTAGGCTTTACTTTTTTTTTTTTTTTTACTGAAAAATGCAATACCTTTTCTAAACATTCACATATACCTTTGTCTTATTTCAGTTAACTCCCAGTGAGGAGGCAAGATGCAGTAAAGGGTAAAAGAAAATAAATTTAATGACCACGGCTTGGCTCTATGCTAATGCTTTAATTGAGGGTAGAGGTGGGTGGAAAAGGAAAGTGAACAGGAGTTAAACAAAAACATGCCAGCTGGTGGCATGTTAACTTCACGGAATGACGTGGCATACATTGTAAGAAAGTAGCTATGCTCTGAAGAAAGGAACGGTTTTAGAGGAAGCTTCAGTCTTGGTTTAAAGTGGAATTTAGTCAAAACCTAACTAACGCTAAACCTAATCTTAGCCACATTCTAAGCCTAATCTATCTAGCCTTGTAAAGAAAAAAATCTCTATACATGCCTATTCTGTAGCCGCTCTGATCCGGTCTTCAGCGGCGGAAGCTTTTTGTGTGCAGGAGAGAACCGACTATGGCTGTAAAATTCCTGGGAAGTGACATGACATCACTCATAGTTACTATGAGGCTGCCTCTCCTGCACGCTAAAGCCACTGCTGGGACCAGACTGCAGTAACTGTAACTGCAGCGAGAACAGCTCCCCCCTGTCTTTGCTGAGCTGGCGGACCAGCTGGTCCAGGGGCTGCAGTTTATCTGTGATGCCTCTTTGGATGTGGCTCCCTTAGTTGCTTGGCTCTCGGTTTAGGCAGTGGTCCTTCGGCGTGTCCTTTGGCTCAAATGCTGGTCTGCAGACCAGAGTTCTAAAAAGGCCTTGACTGATCTCCCTTTTCAATGAGATTGCCTGTTTGGAGCTACCCTGGGTTATATCATTATGGATCTCACAGGGGGCATGAGTACCTTTTTTCCGCAGGCTACTGAGGGCAAGGACCCTTGTAGTAGACGTGGGCCCTCGTTTTGGGCTCATACGTTTTTTTTCATCCCCAAGGGTCAACTGACAAGGGCTCAAAGCCTTTCACGGCCTCCTCTGGAGGATCCAAACAAACCTGGTCTGGCAAGCCGAGAGCAGGCTTCTCCAGACCCGTGGACATGGCTCCTTCAGCATGAAGAGGCCTCCTCACCCGTATCGGGGGTGGAGGGACATCGTCGCTGGTTTCTGGTCCCGTGGACTTCCCTGGTACAAGACAAGTGGGTCCAGGAAGCCATTCGGTCCGGCTACAAGATCGAGTTTCGCTCTTGTCCCCCGGCAAGGTTCTTTCCTTCCAACCTGCGCCTGTCCCCGGACTGCCTACAGGGTCTGTTTGGGGCGGTACAAGACCAGTTACTTCAAGGGTTGATTGTCCCGGTTCAGACTTTGGAATGTTTTCAGGGTTTTTACTCAAACCTGTTTACGGTTCCCAGGAAGGAAGCATGGTGCGTCCAATCCTGGACTTCAAAGAGCTGTACTGCTTTGTTTGGGTGCAGAAGTTTAGGATAGAGCCCATTCGCACTGTGGTGGCATCCCTGCATCAGGGATTTTCTTGCTTCTTATCGACATCAAGGATGCTTACCTTCACCATGTGTCGGTCACCAGCGCTTCATCCGCTTTGTGGTGGGAGAGGAGCTTTATTTGTTTGTGGCGTTACTCTTTGATCTCGCCTCTGCTCCTCGGGCCTTCACAAAAGTGTTAGCCCCGGTGTTAGCATTGTTAGGCCAATGAGGATCACGGTACTGGGCTACTTGGACAAACTCTTCTGCGAGCGGAGTCTCCTACTGCTCTTATGGAAAACCTGGAATTCACTATATGAACTCTGAGGGAGTTCGGGTACATTCTGAATTTTCAGAAGTCTGCTCTGGTTCCGTCCACAAAGCTTGACTATCTGGGTCTGACTTTGGACTCGGCCTTGGTTAGAGTGCTCCTTCCTTTGGACAAACTCAAGAAATTGTAATAAATATTTAGTGTTAGTCACTAAATCGCCTGCGCAAAGGTGCTTATATATGAATGTGTTAAAGTGAGATTGGGTGTGAATAGATCTTAAGAATTAATTTATTTGTGAATTTAAATTGATACAAATATATATTATAAATAATAATAATAACAGTGTATGTGAGGATTATTTCCAACAAATGAGCTGCAATGTATAAAAGCGTGAGTAAAACGCCCAATAAGTAGAAAATATGAATTAATAACTGCGCTCAAACAAGTGACACATACATAATTGGTGTACACAAAGTGAAAATTAATGTGCAAAAACGTGAAAAATAATTAATTGAAAGTCCTCTGTAGTGAGTAAGCCACAGAGGATATCTCAATCTCAAGATAATTCCTTTGGGGAAATCTGCTGTGGTTCATGCAGGTATATTGAAGCTTCACCGTGGGACTTTCACCCAGTGCATACAGGGTCTGCTTACCAGACAGATCGGACCCCTTAATTACAGGCGGTCAGATCAGGCGATGCACTCAGTAGGAGCGCAGTTGGAACGCGGAAGCGGCATCCCCTGCTGGAAACCGCGAATGATGCCTATTAACGGCTTACATTGAAGAGTGTTGTAGTAACTGCAATTTTTACCTCTAATAAATAATATTGTGATACTACACCATGAGAGTTCCTTTGCTTGTCTCTCCCAATACATTTATGCCTGTCCGAGTTTGAGCCATCGGCTGATTATACCACACTGAGCGGGAGTCCTATCCCAGAGAGTGTACCAGCCTGAATCTTGCGGTGGTGTGTTGAATTACTTGAAGTGCTTTCCAACCAGGAATATCCTACTGAGTACATCGCCTGATCTGACCCCCCTGTAATTAAGGGGTCCGATCTGTCTGGTAAGCAGACCCTGTATGCACTGGGTGGAAGTCCCACGGTGAAGGTTCAATATGCCTGCATGAACCACAGCAGTTTTCCCCAAAGGAATTATCTTGCGATATCCTCTGTGGTTTACTCACTATAGAGACTTTCAATTATTTACTATAGAGACTTTTAATTAATTAATTTTTCACGTTTTTGAACATTCATTTTCACTTTTTGTACACTAATTATGTATGTGTCACTTGTTTGAGCGTGGTTATGAATTCCTATTTAAACTTCAGAAATTGCAGGCTACAATTCGTCTCCTGCTGTCCAGCAGATGTTCATCCCTCCGGACTTGCATGCGGGTGCTGGGCCTGATGGTGTCTATCTTCGAGGCGGTTCTGTTTGCACCGTTCAATACGAGGTCCCTGCAAAGGGATATTCTGGCCAAGTGGGACAAGACTCTGCAGTCTCTGGACAATCAGATTCGGCTGAGCCGGGGATCAAAGGAGTCCCTGATATGGTGGCTTTGTGCTTCGGCTGGGCAAATCCTTCCTCTCCTGTGTATTGGACAGTGGTCACCATGGATGCCAGCCTGTCCAGCTGGGGAGGCGTCCTCGGCAATTCTGCTCCGGATCTGGACTCTGATGGAGTCTAGACTACTGATCAATGTTTTAAAACTCCAAGCAATCGGACTGTGCCTGGACCATTGGATAGATCATCTTCAGGGATGTCCAGTGCGCATTCAATCGGCCAATGCTACGGCCGTGACTTATGTCAATCACCAGGGGGGGCACAGGAAGTGTTCTGGCAGCTCTGAAGGTAGCCAGCATTCTACGGTGGGCAGAACGTTTAGTTCCAGTCCTCTCTGCCGTACACATTCCTGGGGTGGAAAACTGGCAGGCAGATTATCTGTCGGCAGGCGTTGGACCAAGGAGAGCGGTCCTTTCATCTGAAAGTGTTTCATCAGTTGTGTCTTTGGTGGGGCGTCTTCGAGGTGGATCTGTTGGCGTCTTGACTCAACAGAAAGCTGCAGAGATTTGTGGCTCGGTCACGTGATCCTCTGGCAGACGCCGCAAACGCGCTGGTGGCCCTGTGGGGTATCGTCTGATTTACTTCTTCCCTCCTCTGAAGCTTCTGCCAAGACTTCTCCGCAGGATCGAGGCAGAAGGGATTCTGGTCGTCCTAGTGGCTCCAGGCTGGCCTCGCCGGGCTTTGTACGCCGATCTGGTGCGGCTGGTCACCAAAGTTCCTTGGAGGCTTCCTCTCAGGAAGGATCTGCTGTCCCAAGGACCAATCTTCCATCCTGCTTTACAGTCGCTGGCTTTGATGGCTTGACTGTTGAACGCAGGTGCTGATGGATAGAGGTTTGTCTGCATTGGTGATTCCAATGCTGTTAAAAGCTAGGAAGATCTACCATCGTATGTGGAAGACGCACATTGCCTGGTGTGAATCTCTTGGGGTTCATCCTTGCTCTTTCTCGGTGGCTCGGATCTTGGCCTTCCTTCAACAGGGGGGTTGAGCAGACACTGGCCTTGAGTACTATCAATTTGGTGCTCTCAGTCCTTCAGAAGCCTCCTTTTTTAAAGTCTTCGGGAGATTCTCCTGCTTACGCTGTCCCAGAACGTGGCTTTCTTGGTAGCTATCATTTCTGCACACAGGATGTCGTAATTGGTGGCATTATTCTGTCGTTCACCTTACTTGGTGGTTCACAGAGATAAGGTGGTTCTTCGTCCCTGTCCTTCTTTCCTTCCAAAGGTAGTCTCTTATCTTCATTTGAATTAACACATTGTGTTGCCTTCCCTGTGCCCCAGGCCAAAACATCTGAAGGAAATTGCTTTGCATGCCTTGGATGTGGTCCGGGCGATTATGGTGTACCTGGCAGCTACAGAGTCTTTTAGAAAATCAGACTCCCTATTTGTGCTTACGGATGAACCTCAGAAAGGGTTGTCTGCTTTCTCTGGGACCATTTCCAGATGGATCAGACAGGCGGTGATTCAGGCCTATTCCATCAAGGTCAGGTTCTTCCTTTCCCTGTCAAGGTGCATTCTACTCGGGCGCTCAGTGCCTCCTGGGCCTTCTGTCATCAGGCCTCAGTGATGCAGGTTTGCAAGGCAGCCACACAGTGGATGTGTTGGCATCTGCGGATGCTTTCTTTGGCCGCAAGGTCTTGCAGACTGCTGTTGACCTAGTCCTCTTTGAGGGTGTATGTTTGTTTTTTTTTTTTTTTTTTGTTTTTTTTTTCAGGTGAGCTCCAGTTTTTTTGGTTGAGCTCTTGTTTACTTAGTTGGCTATAGTTAGCCTTGGGGACATCCCAATGGTAAATAAGATCAGGAGCGGTGTCCATCAATAAACGAAAGTGAAAATTGGGATTTTTGACTTACCGTAAAATCCATTTTCCCCTCTGTGGAGTTGTAATTCTTCTGGCACTGCTTGTACAAAACTGAGTACCTATAGCCGAGAGAGGGAGTATACCCCCTGGGACTGCCCATAGGTGTAGCCAGACTTTTTTTTTCTGGCTAATGTCCTGCTCCTGTAGGGGGCAGTATAACCCAATGGTCATGAAAATCAGGAGCTGTGTCCGTCAATGAACATCAGAGAAATGGATTTTACGGTAAGTCAAAAATCCAATTTTTGCCCTCTTGGATTGATGTGATATGTTATGATGTGATGATCCAATTCTGGTTCGTTCATTCTATACATTTTATTCAGTAAGACAAATAAATTTGCTGTAGCCTAAAACTTGACCCATTAGTCATAAATCGAACCGACAGCTGTAAAGTTAGAGTCATACACTCCAAATATTGGTATAATCCGAAGTTTGTTCATGTGCTTTAACAAATTAGATGATTTTACTATTTCGTAATGGTTGATACTGTAGAGGTAATTTCCTGAGCAAATTTAACCACTTAACGACCGGTCACTGTGCCTCTACTGCGGCACAGTGGCTCGTTATCGTCCAGCGACGTAGACCTACGTCGCTGGACTCCTCCCCCTGTAGGCGGCGCTCGCGCGCCGCCGGAGGCGCGCTGGGAGTCGGGCCAGGGGAGGAGCGGTGGCGATCGCCGCTGCTCTTCCCCGATCGTCGGGGAATCTAGTTTGGAGATCCGCCCGCCTGTGTAAATGGAGCGGGCGGATCTCCTAAGTGACAGGGAGTGACAGATCGGAGTGTTCAGCATAGCTGAACATCCGATCTGTCCCTCACTCACTCAGTCACCTCCCCCACCACACGTCAGTAAGCACCAGGCATACATTAACCCCTCCCTCTCCAATAAAATTAACCCCTTCCCTGCCAGTGTCATTTTTACAGTAACAGTGCATATATATATATATAGCACTGATTACTGCAGTAATGTCACTGGTACCCCCAAAAGTGTCAAAAATGTCAGTCAAGGGTCCGATCTGTCCGCCGCAATGTCGCAGTCCCGCAAAATAAATCGCAGATCGCCGCCATTACTCGTTAAAAAAAAAAAAAAACGCCAAAAATTACAGAAATCTTTCCCTTAGTAAACGCAATAACTTTTGCGCAAACCAATCCAAATACGCTTATTGTGATTTTTTTTTTTTACCAAACATAGGTAGCAGAAAACAAATTGGCCAAAAATTTAAAAAAAATTTGATTTTTACATATTTTTTGGGAGGAATTTCATATAAAAAAATGTTAAAAATATTGTTATTTTTTCAAAATAAACGCTCTTTTTTTTGTTTATAGCGCAAAAAGTAAAAATCGCACAGGTGATCAAATACCACCAAAAGAAAGCTCTGTTTGTGGGAAAAAAGTACGTAAATTTTGTTTGGGTACGGCGTCACACGACCGCGCAATTGTCAGTTAAAATCGCACAGCGCCGAATCGCAAAAAGTTGCCTGGACGTAAGACAGCAAAATCCTCCGGTGGTAAAGTGGTTAAAAGTGGTTACTCCCTTACTAGAATAGTATTATTATGAGAGTCCTTCCATGGCTTTAGTGTTGGTCTGTAGGGATGTTGAGTTGTAGTGATGGTTGTGTGGCTCTTGAAGCTGCGTTGATTTGTTGGAGTGGCCTATGATGGGTCTAGTGGTTGACACTCCTTTTTGCTCATTTGATAGTTTCTCCTGCATGTAGTGCTAGCTATCAGTCCGAGGGTCTAAGGGTGGTCCAGTCCATTTATTTTGTGATCGCTTGTTTGGCCACTTATTTTTTAAAGGAGTTCTATGGCCACAGCATACACTTTCACTTTATAACATCAGCATTGTAATAGCAATACAAGCAGTAGTTTTTATTGCAATCCAATGTAAGCCTAAAGTGGTTGTAAAACCTTATGGTTTTTCACCTTAATGCATTCTATGCATTAAGGGGAAAAAAACCTTCAGTGCTGCAGCTCAGCACCCCCCCCCCCCTTTCTTAACTAGGCCCGATTTGATCCAGCGATATGCACAAGTGCAGCGGCTCCAGCTGCTGTCACTCCATTAATTGGACAGATTGATAGCAGAAGGAGCCATTGGCTCCCGCTGCTTCTAATCAAAGGCTTTGAGGCAGGGGCAGGGCTAAGTCCCACTGTCTGTCAATGGACGCAGCAGTGGGATTTGTGAGCAAGCTTGCACGGGTGTCCCCATGGAAACGGGCACCCAATAGAGGAGGCGCCTGGCTCAACAGCGGGGGACTCCAGAAGACGTTTTTTTTTTTTTTTTTATCTCCTTTTTATGTTGTGAATTCAGCCTGTCTGCTAGCTATCTTTTTCTGCAACTTTCTGTATTTCCTACATGCTTTGCAGCTGCTCTCCTTTTACTCTCTAGAGACTATATATCCCATGGTACCTTACTGCCTGCAAGCAGTGATTCCTTACGGACTCCACCTTCTGAGACTCCTCCTCCCAGCACCTCTAGTTCAGAAGGCAGGCTTGTTGAATTCTGTGATACAGCAGTGCCTGCTTAAAGATCTTTACATCTAGATGTCTGTTTTAGTCTACTGTTTTTATTCTTTGTCATTGGTATCATTTACTGATCTTTTTTAGAAAACACAAGAAATTGAAAAAAGGAACTATGAAAATGGATTGCACTTTTCAATCACAGGCCAAAAAGAGAATTCACAGTAAATGTCAAATGTTTCCCTTTTTATGATCAGGATTAAAAAAAAAATCTAATCTTTATGTCTTACTGAGGTAAACCTAAAATATTGCATGCTCACTTAAGATAAGATTTAGTAATGAATGGACTTTTCTAAACGAAAACCGCATTTGCTGTTAGAAATTAATTTGTTCAGGAAAAAAAATTCCATTCTGCTCCTTTGATATTTCTCATCACTGCAGTCAAAATGACTGTTGATTTTACCCCACTAATGATAAGAAAAATTAAACATTTTCAAACAAAATTCTCCTTCTGTATGCCCAGCTTAAAGGGGTTCTAAAGGCAGGTTTTTTTTATCTTAATGCATTCTATGTATTAGGATTAGCAGCAGCAGCCCACCTAATACTTACGTGAGCCCCCTCTCAATCAGCGATGTTGCACGAGAGCCTCAGCTGTCTGGGACTCTCCCTTCTGATTGGCTGAGACAATCAAAGTCAGTGAGCCAATGAGAAGGGAGATGGACACACAGAGCAGCGGCTTGGTTTGGGTGCCCCCATATAGCAAGCTGCTTGCTGTGGGGGCACTTGACAGTAGGGAGGGGCAAGGAGCATCGGCGAGGGTCCTGAGAAGGAGGATCTGCGCTGCTCTGTGCAAAACCGCTTCACAGAGCAGAAAAGTATAAAATGTTTGTTATTTTTTAAATGATGAAAAGCAAGACTTTAATTTTTAAAGTGTTACTAAACCTGGAACCTGCATTCACTATATCTGGTCTCCCACAGTACACAATTGCAATTATTTTAGTAAATCTAAACTGCTAAATATCTTTTCTCGTCAGCCATATATAGCAATTTTGTGACTTGCATCAGTCTCTGCTTAAATCTTTAGGAATAGGATAATCGGCGCACGTTTGTATCCTTCCCTAATTTTACTGAATCCAATATTCTAAAAAATAAAAGTGCTACTCTGCAAAGTATGAAAACTATGTATCACAAGGTGGAATATACATTCCCATAAATATGGTGATACAGACTGAAAAAATATATGGAAATTATCTTCTACAAAAAAAAAGGAAAAGTGCTATGTGCCAAATATGTACGATACAATTAAAAAAACAAAATATAAAATAGAAGCTCCTATCCAATTATCTAAGAGAAATACAATACATATATATAAAAAAGAATTCATATAAAATAGAAGCTTCTGTCCAAAAAGTGCAAGTGCAAACTGTACTGAGAGACGTGCTGAAAAAGAAAAAAAAAAAAAGGCTCCATGATGCCGACAAACACCGCAACACAGTTGACTGTGACAAAAGGCACTTTGGGCCCAATTTCACTCACTTTTGTTGCCAGCGGTTTAGACATGAATGGCTGTGTTGAGTTATTTTGAGGGGACAGCAAATTTACACTGTTATACAATCTGTACACTCACTACTTTTCATTGTAGCAAAGTGTCATTTCTTCAGTGTTGTCACATGAAAAGATTTAATAAAATATTTACAAAAATGTGAGGGGTGTACTTACTTTTGTGAGATACTGTAGCTATCATGCGATGTATGTGTATGAGGAGTGAGTAAGCACTGAATTTAGTGCGAAAGTCATCACCTTTTTAATGTTCCAGTCATATCGGTGATGTCCTTTAAATGCTTCAATAAAGATGCCAAGAAGTGGACTAAAAAGTAGAAGTTTTTCAAACAAGTAAATATGACCTATTTTCCTATCTATTTACTAATAGCAGCATAAGGATTAAAAATAGTCCATGTTGATTGAGAGAGTAAGAGCCGGTACACATTGCAGCGACCCGACTTGCCGGGGCGACCTCGGAGCGGCCGGCACGGATTTCATATCATTGAAGTCAATGCAGGTCGCTCCAGGTCGCCCCAAAGAAGCTCAGGACCCTTTTTCTAAGTCGGAGCGACTTGTGTCGCTCCTATTAGAACGGTTCCTGTGCTAATCTATGGCAGGCGACCAGGTCGCCTGACAAGTCGCCCCAGTGTGAACCGGCTCTGAAGCTACTCTTAAAAATGTGAGGGGAGAGTTTAGCAGCTATAGAAAGCTATCGGACTTTACAATCTATATGACTATACTTTTAAGCACATTTTGCTTTAAAACATGGTCTTCCCTGCTATGATTATAAATTTTGTATTTAAAAATGAAGTCAAATAACTTTAACCACTTGCCGACTGTATATATACGGTGGCAGAGTGGCTCTCCCAGGCAAAACCACGTATGGATACGTCATTTGCCTGGGAGGAGCTAGGGGGCTTCCGCCCCCGCTCGTCAGCGGGGAAGCCGATGCGTGTGTCAGACGGCTCCTATTGCCGCCTGACACTCTTGATCGTTCCCTGCTGAAAGGGAAGGACGGGGAGCTGTTGTGAACAGAGCCGAGCGTCCTTCTCCCTGAAATGATCAGAGCTCATGTGATTCAGCTATATAGGATGTCTCTGTGATCGTTTCACAAGTCCAACCCCCATACAGTTAGAATCACTCCTAGGGTCCCATTTAACCCCTTGATCACCTATACTGTTAACCCCTTCCCTGCCAGTGTCATTATTACACTAACGGTGCATATTTATAGCACTGATTACTGTAGTAATGTCACTGGTACCCCCAAAAGTGTCAAAAATGCCAGTCGAGTCCAATCTGTCCGCCGCAATGTCGCAGTCACCCAAAAAATCTCAGATCGCCGCCATTACTAAAAAAAACATTAAAAATGACATAAATCCTTCCCATAGTCTGTAGATGCGATACATTTTGCGCAAACCAATCAAAATACGCTTATTTCGATTTTTTTTTTTTTTTACCAAAAATATGTAGCAGAAAACAAATTGACCTAAAATGTTAAAAAATTAGATTTTTAATTTTTTTTTTTTTTTTTGAAGAATGTCATAATATAGCAGAATGTGAAAAATATATATATTTTTTTTTCAAAATTGTCGCTTTTTTTTTTTTTTTTTTGTTTATAGCGCAAAAAATAAAAATCACACAGGTAATCAAATGCCACCAAAAGAAAGCTCTATTTGTGGAGAAAAAGGGCGTCAATTTTATTTGGGTACAGCGTCGCATGACCGTGCAATTGTCCGTTAAAGTAACGCAGTGCCGAATCGCAAAATAGGGCCTGGTCGTTAATACAATGGTGAGGTTGTGTGTTGCTAGATAATTTACGAAGGACAGGTATTCTAGCCACTATTTGGGTGGCATAACTAGGTCTCAGAGGATCATTATGTTAACAGAACTTTCTACCGCACATTTAAGCGCTTAAATGCGTTCAGGGGTGGATGTGTGTTTCTGGACACAGGTAGTTGACATCCAGTGTCGCATGCAAATGCTAATTTCTCTTACGTCCTCCGACAGTCGCCGCCCACTCACAAGTCTTCACCAATGGGTATTGACCTTTGTTCCGCAGGAGTAGCTAGGCACAAAGATTTGTTAATAACAAAAGCTTTTAGCATAGACACACCCCTAGGGGCTGTCCCCTTAGTCAACACCTCCCTGCACCAGCATTCCCAACTCAGTTTGATCTTGCCTAGCTTAGGAGTAGCAGGCTTTCCTGTGCTGGGGCTTCAGTCTCAGCCTTCTACCCTTTTTTTGATTTTATTTCAGATGTTTTCTCTTTACTTTACTAGCTGTTTTTTTGTCAGCTCTTAGGGATCTTCGGATGAAGATACATCGTGCGGAGCTGGGTCTCGGACTGGCCGCCCTGGATCCCAGGGCTGAGGGCCAGATGGATCCCCAGCCTGCCATCGAACGTTCAGCTACGGTTCACCCTGGCGCCATGAACGACCCATCCCCTGCTCGCTGCAGGGATGCTGCCTGTGAGGTGGCTACCTCACTGGACGCCATTCTGCGGTCTTGTGCTGCGGTCCGCTGCGTCCCGGCTGCGACTCTCCCTGTCATGAAGGATATCGGTTTGTTCGCTTGGAGACGGCTCCCCACGCCATCCGGCTGCGTCTCCCACCCCTCATGTCTACACTGCTTTGGGACATCCCATTGGTGAAGACTTGTGAGTGGGCGGCGACTGTCGGAGGACGTAAGAGAAAACTGAATTTTTGTAAAATCTTACCGTAAAATTCCTTTCTATGAGTCCTCCGACAGTCGCCGCCCCCCCGCCCCTCTTTTGGGGTTTTTGTGTACTCTTACTGCTATGCTACCAAACTGAGTTGGGAATGCTGGTGCAGGGAGGTATTGACTAAGGGGACAGCCCCTAGGGGTGTGTCTATGCTAAAAGCTTTTGTTATTAACAAATCTTGTGCCTAGCTACTCCTGCGGAGCAAAGGTCAATACCCATTGGTGAAGACTTGTGAGTGGGCGGCGACTGTCGGACTCAGATAAAGGAGTTTTACGGTAAGATTTTACAAAAATTCCATTATTTATTGTATTGGTTATTTTTAAAGGTATACTTTTGAAACTGATGTTTTATATATGCATTATTTTGCTATGCATATACCATCTTTTTTTTTTTCCCAATAATTTTATCTATGAAAAAGGATTCTCAGAACACTGTGGGTTTTCTAAAGAGAGCACCACTGCTAGTTTTCTCCTTTCAGGCATGATGCTTCTTGCTGACCCACCCATAGGATTGTTGGAAAGGAGGGGGATTTGTTACTGCTCTGACTCAGTGATTTTTGTGTGTAATTTTTTAGATTGAGTTAATCTCTTTAGGACCGGGCCTTTTTCTGACACTTGTTTACAAGGTAAAATCATTTTTTTTTTTTTTGCTAGAAAATTACTTAGAACCCCCAATCATTATATATGTATTTTTTTTTCAGCAGAGATCCTAGAGACTAAAATGGAGATTGTTGCATTATTTTTTTTATCACACTGTATTTTGTAGCAGTCTTACAAACGCAATTTTTTTGGAAAAAATTCAATTTTTGTGAATAAAAAAATAAGAAATCAGTAAAGTTAGCCCAATTTTTTTCTACAATGTGAAAGATAATGTTACGCTGAGTAAATAGATACCCAACATGTCATGCTTCAAAATTGCGCACGCTCGTGGAATGGCGACAAATATTGGTACTTCAAAATCCCCATAGGCGAAATTTTAAAAATGTCTACAGGTTACCAGTTTAGAGTTACAGAGAAGGCGTGTGTGCTTAAATTATTGCTCTCGCTCTAACGATCGCAATGATACCTCACATGTGTGGTTTGAACATTGTTTACATATGTGGGCGGGACTTGCGTATGTGTTTGTTTCTGCACGCGAGCTAACGGGGACGAGGCGCTTTAATTTTTTTCCTATTTATTTTATTTTTACACAGTTTTTTTAAAAAACATTTTTTGATCACTTTTATTCCTATTACAAGGAATGTAAACATCCCTTGTAATAGAAATAAGCATGACAGGACCTCTTTAATGTGAGATCTGGGGTCAAAAAGACCTCAGATCTCATAACTACACTAAAAAAGAAAAAAAAAAGTAATTTTTTTTTTTCATGGTGTAAAATAATGGGCTCTTTAAATCTGTTGCTAGGAAGTGACGTATGACGTCGCCCCGGTCCTCCAAGGCAATAGTCGAGTAAGGGCCATCTTTCCCTCACTCGACTTTCTGCCTGAGGGGACAGCAGATCGGATCGTTTTCCCCGCTACCGGCAGGTCTGTAAGCGGGGAAAACGACTGGGAAGCAGCGGGAGGGACACACACACACACACACACACACACACACGCACACACACACCACGCACACACCTCTCCAACCGCCCATAAGAGTAATTCAGGTGCGAATTCGCTGCTGGGACCACCCTTATGGTAAAGTGGACCGCCCACAGTTTAAAAAAATATATCAGGGTTTTGGCAGCTATCTGTAATAATAAATGGCAATATGGACAAAATCACTATACATTCCCTTTAAGTATTGACAAGTTAACAAAAAAAATGGTACATCTATATAGTAGCATTTTTTGTTGTATACATTGGAAAGTTAAGTAACAACTGTAAGCAAGTCAAGCTATGTCTATAGAATACTGCTTTATAAGTACTGAGGTTTAAATTGTACAATTACTTTGTTGTTCTTGTGTGCTAATGCTTTGTTCTTTTTCAACAGCTTAGCTTATCAGAGAATGAGCTGGGAAGCATTGAAGAAGTCAATTAATGGTCTCATTAACAAAGTCAACGTGTCTAACATTGGGAATATTATCCAGGAGCTCCTTCAAGAAAACATAATTCGCGGACGGTATGTACTAATTCCCCCCCCCCCCCCCCCCCCCAGTTTTTAATATCACAGTTACAGTGTAGAGGTCCTGCACATTCAGTTTTAATTTTGTTGACTAAAATGTTTTCGTCTACTAAATTAACACAATTTTAGTCGCTTAAAATACGACTAAAACAATTCAGATGACTAAAATACGACTACAACTAAAATGGCATTTTAGTCATAAGACTATAACTAAAACTAAATTGAAAATTGAATTCATCAAAATTAACACTCCTCTGCTGGCCACAATTCCATTCAGAACCTGTAATAATAGCACATTAAAGTTTAAACATGTATTGCACCATCGCATAAGCATAAGTAAAGGGCATCTACTAAGCTGCTGAAAACTAAAAACAATAAGAAAAAGGCTTTTCTTATATTTTTCCCTAATATTTAATGTTGGTAATATATTCAGGTAATATGTGCAATGACATTACAGCCAATGGAGTTTACAGTTTTTTGGGTTTTTTGTATTTTAAATTTTGCACTTCGGTTTGTCAAAAAGCAATATTTCTGTTTGTTTATGAAACTTGGCTTTATTTATAAAGATGTTGTATATCACAATGGCTAAGACCCCGTTCACACTGGGGCGACCTGTCAGGCGACCTGGTCGCCTGACAGGTCGCCGTAGGTCGCTTGCCCATAGAGAAGCTGTGGACCCGTTCTAATAGGAACGACACAAGTCGCTCCGACTTAGAAAAAGGGTCCGGAGCTTCTTTGAGGCGACCTGGAGCGACCTGCATAGACTTCAATGTTATGAAGTCCGTGCCGGCCGCTCCGAGGTCGCGGTGCGAGCAGCGCGCCGCGACCTATGAGGTCGCCCCGGCAAGTCGGATCGCCCCAGTGTGAACGGGGCCTAAATCTGTGTCTGTAGTGCGTGTTCAAACCTTTATAATAACATATTATTCGATTTTTTTTCTCCAGGAGTATACAATTCGTTTGGAAATGCTAGAGAAATGTTTAATGCGTTACAATTAACCTAAACTTATTCGATTTGTAATTGACTAAAATGTATGAGATTTTATTCGACTAAACGGTACTGGAGATTTTAGTCGACTAAAATATGACTAAAACAATTCAGATGACTAAAACCGCATTTCAGTCAAAAGACTATAACTAAAACTAAATAGAAATTTGCTGCCAAAATTTACACTGTGCACATTAAAGCCAAATTGGACTCTGTTTACATCTGCTAAATGCAGTGGTGTCCAAACTTTTTTTCAAAGAGGGCCAGACTTGATGAAGTGAACATGCGTGAGGCCCGACCATTTTGCCTGACATTTAAAATTAAATGCAATCATCAGCGCAGTGCCCACGATGTGAAGGGAGCCAGTGATGTGAGGAGGAGCAGTGCTGTGGGGGAGGGGTGATGTGAAGGGGTGTGAGGTCAGGTGATATGAAGGGTGGCAATGATGTGGAGGGGGTGGGTGCAGGTGATGTGAAGGGGAGCAGTGCTGTTGGGGAGGGGTGATGTATAGGGTGAGGGGGACAGTGCTGTGGGGGGAGGGGTGATGTGAAGGGGGTTGGGAGCAGGTAATATGAAGGGGGGCAATGCTGTGGGGGGTTATCTGGGGGGTCAGGTGATGTGAAGGGGAGCAGTGCTGTTGGGGAGGGGTGATGTATAGGGTGAGGGGGACAGTGCTGTGGGGGGAGGGGTGATGTGAAGGGGTTTGGAGCAGGTAATATGAAGGGGGGCAATGCTGTGGGGGGTTATCTGGGGGGTCAGGTGATGTGAAGGGGAGCAGTGCCGTAGGGGGAGGTGAGGTGAAGGGTGGGCAGTGCTGTGGTGGGGCAGATGATGTAAAGGGGGCAGAGCACACTACTGTGTAGAGGGGGGGAATTTGTGATGTGAGGGGGGTGGGTAATGTGAAGGCGGCAGTGCTCTTTTGGGGGGGGGGGGGAGGGACTGAGGACAGGACTGTGGGTGGTGATGATTTATAAGGGGGGTGAGAACTGCTTTGATTAAAGGGGTTGTGTTATGTAAAGGGTATTCAGTACACTACTGTGAAAAGTGTGGGGGTGATGTGAAGGGGGCCTGAGAACACTACTTTGAAAACTGTAAAGTGGAGGACTGTGATGTGCGGAGGACTAAGGACACTGATGTAAGAATGGGATTGTGATCTAAGGGGGGGGGGGGGGGGGGTTGTGATGTACAGGAGTCTTCGCACGAACGTGCGATTTGGACCTCTATTGGAAGAAAATTTTACTATTCGGACCTCTGTAAAATTTAATTCTGTACCCCTGCTATACAGCAATGGTGATAACCTTGGGTCCCCAGTGTGGGCTAACATGGGATCTGAACTGTGCACACACAATACCTGAGTAGGGGCCATGGTAGTTTCCAATTCTTTCTGATACCCTGTCCTGGAGATAACAGCCACTAAAAAGTTGAGAAGTAGAATCCTCATTCCTCTGTCGTCTCAGGCCGCCCGTCCCTGTCCTGCAGCAGGTGTATCACAATTACCAGGAGCAGAAGCCTCTGGGCAGGACACCGAAGGTGGAGATTGATGCCAGGCACTGTGGCAGCTCATACCAAAGGATGCAGGGCTGTGCAGCGCTCATTCATGTACACAATATTGCAGCAACAGATTACCCTTACTCAGGGGGGTCAAACTCCATTTTATCACGGGCCTCCTCAGCATTATGGTTGCCCTCAAAGGGCCGGATGTATCGAAGACTAGATGTGCAGAGTACCCCACTCCCCTTACATCAGATGTCAAGAGCTCCTGCCCCCCCACCATCTGAAGTCGAGTCCCCCACCCTTCCTTACATCACAGTGAGGAGGGGGTTCTGTGGCTGCACATAGAAATGCAAGATCTGTAGGAGGAGTTCTGTCTTCCACTCTGCTGCTGCTGAGATGGGGGGGACAGATATGAGCCTCTGTGGCTGCATGGAGAACTGAAAGTTCTGTCCTCTCTGCTGCAACAATGAGGGGTGGTGCAGGAGGGGTGAAATGGCCTGGATTCAGCCCTCCGGGCCTTGTGTTTTGACACATGTGCCTTAGACCTTTCACTCCTAACATGATCATCCACCCTGCCCTCCTCTGTGTCAGCGAGCGGTTGTAAATAAACATCAAGCCTCTTCACTCACCTCCTGCAGTGCAACGCTGCTGCCCAGTTTTTAAGAGGCTATGGACCGGTATCGGTCCACGGCTTGGGCGTTGAGGACCCCTGCTTAAAGAGGTTGTAAACTTTTTTTTTTTTCTTTTTGCAACCTGAAAGAGAAACCCATAATGAGCTAGTATGCACAGCATACTAGCTCATTATGAAATACTTACCTTAGAACGAGCTCCCGCCGTGCCGTCCCCTTACCTGTATGACGGGCGACATGTCCAGTCGCCCGTCTTCCGGGATCGCGGCATCCGGCCATCTGATTGGCCGGAGCCGCTGTGACGTCACTCCCGTGCACGCGCGCGGGAGCCGACGGTCACGGCACGGGGCTCTGAAGAAACGGCACCAGCGCCCGTTCCTTCAGAGCACATGCGCCAGTGACATCACTGGCTGCATGTAAGGTAAATATCTCCTAAACGGTACATGTTTAGGAGATATTTACAGTACCTATAGGTAAGCCTTATCATAGGCTTACCTATAGGTACAAGTTACAGAGGAGGGTTTACTTCCTCTTTAAAGGCACACGCACCTTGTCAAAAATTGCATTACATTATTGCATTGATGTGAAAGGGGTACTTAGAGAATAATATGATTTCCACTTTCACAGACGCAGGAGAAATCACACCAGTGTAAACTGAGCCTTAAACATTGTAATTCACAAAAACTTGCCTTGGAGGAAGGGAGGGAAGAGGGATGGATAACTATTAAATGTTGTTTCTGTTTTGCTCGACAAATTTGTTTTTGTCAGTCCATAAAAGTCCTACATTTATTGAACTTTCCCTGTGGAAGCATTGTAGTATCATGTAGTCATTGCATCCTATACTTTCTTAGAAATGTTATGGTTATTTGAGGTCTGTACTTAGTAACTAAAGATGGGCTCAGGCATGTTCGGGATCGTAGTCCCAACCCACCTGAGCAATCCTGCCAGGAAGCAGTCACTGCACACTGCCAATCATAAGCAGCATGTGTATGTACAGCTGCGGGACGGGAAATGCCTCACTGCCTATGATTGGGCAGGACTAGGATCGGAACACGCCTGAGCCCATCCCTATTAGTAACCAGTTACTGCAGCAAGGTTACCCGTAGAATTGAGATAGCAAAGTTATAATAACAACTTTGGCAACCATTCTGTCTGAGTATCTGTTGAGCATATAGGTCCAGATCTTTTACTGCTTTTAGCTTATTTAGGCAGTGTAGGGAACAAGGTAATGTGCTTATAGGAATGGAAATTAAAAACACCTATCTGGAATCAATAGATTTTTCTTTTTGACACGCTTTGAAATTATTTGAAGCAAATGTATTTGCATGAAAAATCAATACACTATATGGCCTTTTAATTTACAGCAAAACCATTTATGATGTGAAATGTTTAATTAAAAAGATGTTTTATGGATGTTTAAGCCTATACAACTTGACCTGTTGGTTCTTTAATATTTCAAACCTAATGACAATTTTTGGTGTTGCTGCTTGTCTAGGGATAGCTGTAAGGAATTATCCTTGTGTAAAGAAATTACATTTTTAGTTATGCTCATGAGGGATTTGGCTACATATTGCCTGGCTGGCTGTCATATTGCCCTTGAAGATAAGCAATTAAGATATTGTATCCTATTGTATATGATAGACACCACACCATTACTTTAGAAAAAGCAGCATTGTCTTCTGAAACCGCTGATTGTTCAGTTCTAGTGCGACCTACACAAGGTCAACCTTTCTGGTGCCCTTGGTTGGTATTGGAGGTATATGCTATGTTAAAGTAGTTCTTCAAGCATATTATTGTGTTGTAATAATGACAGATTGTAACTGAAGTCATACCACAGGCTGTTCCTACCATCCCCATGCTTTGCTGTCCATCGGGTCTGTGCTAGGTTCACTGGCTTACCTTGCTTTCTTGTATCTAATGAACGAGTCTGTCCACTCCTCTCATGTCTGTGATTTTGTGTTTCAAGATATTTCAGACATAAAGGCAGTTCAATTACTCTTGATCCTCCTACAGCTATTGAGGGTTTGTCTTCTGTCAGTTCCTTATGCAGATCTGTTGATGGAGCAGACTTTGAATACATAACTGAATGAACCCCCTTTATTTTGAGCTACAAATATTGAATATGAAATGCATGCAATCCAAAGTAGTTTTTATCAAATAAAGGCTCTAAGGGCAATTGGACTTTAAGGCCTTACACATGCTGGACGTTTTTTAACACTGTTAGGAGCGTTTGGCATTTTTTTCCTGCCTTTAAATGCCCCTGAATGTTAGCCTATGTGTCCATGCATACATAGGTGTTTAGAGGCAGGAAAAAACCCCACAGCCAATGTGTGCAGGGGCAGCAAGTTTTTGGCAGAAAAAAAAAAACACTTGACACCCTGTCGTATACACTATGAAGAAAATCGGGCGAACATTTTCATCCAAAGAATTTTCGAACGATTTTCGTATAGTGTGTACACAACTTTCTGCAGCCGATTCTGAATTTTCGTGCGAAAATTTTTTCTCGAAGGGACAAACTGCAAAATTTTTCTCGCACTGGAAAAAGCTAAAGATTTTTGTTTAATGTGTACCGTTTCTGTACGATTTTTGTACAAGAAAGGAAAGACTGCGCATGATCAGTAACAATAAACAAAAAAAAAAAAACCTTTGTCGTACCTGATTTTTCATACGAATTTTTGTTCATCTGTTCCAATTTGCTGTTAAACAACGAGGAAAATCTGACGATCCTTTGCCCAATTTTCTTATACAGTGGTGATCGAAAGTTTGGGCAAGTTTGGGCAAAGTTTGGGTTTGGGCAAAGAAGCCAAGGAAAGATGGAAAAACCTCCAAAAGGCATCAAATTACAGATTAGACATTCTTATAATATGTCAACAAAAGTTAGATTTTATTTCCATCATTTACACTTTCAAAATAACAGAAAACAAAAATATGGCATGTGTAAAAGTTTGGGCACCCCGCAGATTTAATATCTTGTACTGCCCCTTTTGGCAAGTATCACAGCTTGTAAATGCATTTTGTAGCCAACCAAGAGTCTTTCAATTCTTGTTTTGAGGTATCTTTGCCCACTCTTCCTTACAAAAGTCTTCCAGTTCTTTGATTTCTGGGCTGTCTGTCACGCACTGCTCTTTTAAGGTCTATTCATAGATTTTCAATTATGTTGAGGTCAGGAGATTGTGAAGGCCATGGCAAAACCTTTAGTTTACGCCTCGTGATGTAATCCCCGTGGATTTCGAGGTGTGTTTAGGATCATTATCCATTTGTAAAAGCCATCCTCTCTTTAACTTCAGCCTTTTCACAGATGGCATCAAGTTACCATCCAAAATTTGCTGAAATTTTATTGAATCCATTTTTCCTTCTACTCGTGAGATGTTCCCTGTGCCACTGACTGCAATACAACCCCAAAGCATGATTGATCCATCCCAATGCTTAACAGTTGGACAGAGGTTCTTTTCATTAAATTCTGTGCCCCTTCTCCAAACGTACCTTTGCTCATTCCTGTCAAAAAGTTCAATTTTAACCTCATCGGTCCACAGAACTTGTTTCCAAAATGCATCCAGCTTGTCTATATCAAACGCTAATTTTTGTGGTGAGGATGTAGAAGAGGTTTTCTTCTGATGACTCTTCCATGACGACCATATTTGTACAAGTATCTCTTTATAGTGGAATAGTGTACCACAACTCCAGTGTCTGCCAGATCTTTCTGGAGGGATCGTGCAGTCAAACGTGGGTTTTGGGGCAAGGTCAGATGAGTCTGGGCATTTAAAACCTTTGAGATTTACATCACCTGGTCTTCCCAGATGATGATTCAGAACAATCCATGACACTGGCAGGTCTCAGCCTAGCAAAGGGGGCAGTGCATGCTATAAATTCTGCAGGGTGCCCAAACTTTTGCAGATGCCATTTTTTTGTTTTCTGTCATTTTGAAAGTGTCAATGATGGAAATAAAATCTAACTTTTGTTGACCTATTATAAGGATGTCTAATCTGTAATTTGATGTCTTTTGGAGATTTTTCCATCTTTTCTTGGCTTCTTTATGCACATTAATACAAATTTTTACCTGGGGTGCCCAAACTTTCGATCACCACTGTAGTGTTTACCCCCACTTTAATGCGCGCTAGCCATGTTTAGGGCTTGAGTGTTCATTGATTATAACGGCCAGAATAAATTATTATTTTGGCCAATGAAATGAATGCACAAGGTTTGATGCGCCTAAACGTGTTACACGCATCAAGCTTTTTTTTTTCTGCCAAACACTGCTGCCAGGAGAATAGGAGTGTAGGAGAGTTGGCAAAATATCCAGCAGGGTGCATAAGGCCTAAAGCTGAACTCCTTCAAAACAGCTAAATACACAGTTGAAGTCCTTGTGTGAATTCTGTTTTACAGTGAGGCCGTTAAGCGTTACAGTTTGAAGCAGGGATTGTTTGAGATTCGAACCACCTATGGGCAGGCTGAATGTACCCAAGTTGATCAATGAATCAACTTGGGTACAACCAGCCTGTCAGATTTTTTTCATACGAATATATATATCTATTAATACTTATTGTGGCTCCCCCCGCTGGGAGAACACAATAGCTCTGCAGGAGGGATTCCCCCATCAACACTGCCTGTGTTAATGTGGAAATCAAGAGATTTTTTTTTTTTTTTTTTTAAGAAAAATCACTCCATCAATGGCCAACTTTAGTAGGTCAAATTCAGGTATCTACACTAGGTGATTAAAAAAAAATACGCTTAGTGATTTTTAATGAGCCAAAGCCTATGAATTGGTGTTTACCTTAAGGTCTGCTTTAAAAATTACTTTCACACACATGGTAGTGTAAGTTTCATCTTTAGACAGTGAACTTTAAAGACCCCTCCTTCATTGTAAGCCACCAGAATATCCCTGAAAATGTCCCATAGCAGCAAGTGTTTTATAAATGTAAAGGTTTATGTGAAGGCATCACACCTAGAAGCAAGTCAGAGTTAATATGCTTTCAGATTCTTCTGATCAGCTTTGTCTGGTATCCAAGTTGCTTTCATTTGCCTTTTGAGATGACTGAGTTGCTTCTGGCTTCTTTTAGTTGCCTTTACATTATCATTGATGTGTCGAGGAAGAAAAACATCTCTAATGCAAATAAAAGCCTGTGTAATTTAGGTCAATTTGTGAAGAAAATCCTATAATAGTGTGATTTTGGCACAATGGTTTTTATCTTTTTCTTAAAAGGGGCCAATAGCTTTTTAAATATTTTATAGATCCATGTATGTGGTTACGGTCTCCTTAGGGCCCAATCACACTATGGGGTTGATTTATGAAAACTGGTGCAGTTCTGCATGGTAGCCAATCAGGTTCTAACTTCAGCTTGTTCAATTAAGCTTTGACAAAAAAAAAAAAACATGGTAGCTGATTGGTTTCTTTGCAGAGCTGCACCAGATTTTACTCTCTCCAGTTTTAGTAAATCAACCCCTGTGCGTTTATGGTAACTAGCACCAATACACATTCATTGCCTTAGTGTGATGTGGTGCTGTTTATTCTGAATGGCACCCCAACACATCTTGGCTGGACATGCATTGTAAAGCACTGTATGTGCATTCCCATGTGGTGCTATAAAGCGGTGCCAAATTTTGGCATTGCGCCACAATGCATGTGTTAGTGTGTTGACGTGTATCCATCAGCAAGGTGCGATGATGTGCCCTTCAGAATAAGTGTAACTGAACCCAGGACCCTGCATTCACTAAATCTGGTCTCCCACAGTACACAGAATATGGAAATGCAATAATTTTAGCCAATAGAAACTGCTAAATACCCTTTCTCATCAGCAGTATATAGCAGTCTTTTGTGACTTCTATCATTGTTAGCTAAGCAATAGTTGAAGCTTGTAGCGGGAGTTTTTCATGCACTGAGTTGTCCTTTCAGGATGCAGGACTTTTGACCCTTTGTCTGGACAGTGCTGATTGGCCCTGTGCTGATCACACGCACTCTCCCAAGAAAAAAAAAAATTCTCTAGCAATACACACCAAGCTGAGCATGTGCAGCCTTACTCCAAAGGCTCGGTCTTATCTGGACATGTTCTGGAGTCAGTTTAAGAAGGGGAGGATCTGTGCATACAGGATCAAACAGCCTTTTGACACAATGCAGAGGATTAACCCCTTAGGTTCCACAGTGAGTATAACAAGCATGCTTTACTGCATAGATCGACTGATTTTACTGTTGTGGGTTTAGTAGCACATTAGGTAAAATACACAGAATACAGTGAATACTCTGAGGTGGCATTGACATTTTAAGGTAACCTTTTTAGTAATAGCTCAAAATAAGTACTTGCCATATTGTATTAATTATGTTTCTCTCTCTTAGTGGCCTACTGGCTAGGTCGGTCCTTCAAGCTCAGAGTGCATCTCCCATCTTCACCCATGTGTATGCTGCTGTAGTGGCAATCATCAACTCCAAGTTCCCTCAGATAGGGGAATTGATTCTAAAGAGACTTATCCTAAATTTCCGTAAAGGATACAGGAGGAATGATAAGGTAAGAAGCAAGCTTTCTGTTTTTTTTTTTTTTTTTTTTTGGGTGCATTGCTAGTGTTTTTCTTTTTTATATTTCATGCTTTTTGCTTTTATGCTTTTTCAGTAATTGATGACTTCCCATAAACAGTTATGAATATATTTAAAAAATAAAAGCTATAAAATAATTTTTGGATAAACAAAGATTTTGCTTTTATTCTTGACACCTTGAAACCAAATCTTAAGATTTGCACAATTTGGATACTGTTAAACTGTATTAAACTGTAAGAATACCTGCTACTTATAACAGTCAAATTTGACCTTTCGTGTACAAATCTGCACTGAGAACTAATATCGGATTGGTTGGTGTAGGCAGCACGAATAAGTCTTCTCTGATACATTTTTATGCATGATGATGCTTTTAGTCCATTAGTGGGCAAATATATGCTGGTGAGCCATCATTTCCCTTTCATTCATCGACTGACACAGCTCCTGATCTTCATAACCATTGAGTTATACTGCCCTCTACAGGAGTAGGACATTAGGCAGAAAAAGAATCTGGCTACGCCTATGGGCAGTCCCAGGGGGTGTACTCCTTCTCTCTGCTATAGATACTTAGTTTTTTTTCTGCCTAGTCAGGAGTAAGGACCTAGTTCCTTGCTGGAATCTCTGGTCCTGGCAATTTTTTTCTTTTTAGATAGAATTTTTTTTTCTTCTGGTTTTTCCTGTGAGATCTAAAATCAACTGCCTGACTTGGCGACAGGTTGGATAATCTAGATCCAGTGGTCACACCAGTCTGGCCAGCGAGCGCACGCAAACCTAAGCTCCGAGCTAGGTCAGCCGCGACTTAGCCCCACTGAACAGGGGCTGGCCTGTTAAACGTCTCGCGAGGTCGCATACGACCGTGTCTTGGCCCATGTTGCAACGTTCCTCCTGGCTAACAGTCCCCCATTTCGATGGCGAGGGGTTCTGTCTGGAGCAGTGTCCACCTGGTTCCTGGTATGGTGAGTAACTTTCCCCCCTCTCCCCCTTCTTGGGATGGTTGGACCCCCGGGTTCCCCTCCTTCCCATCAGGCACCCACCTTTCATCTGTCCCCCATCCTACCCCCCTCCCCCACATATGCTGAGGCTGTGTAGATGGTATGGTCCAGGGCGCTTTGCTGGGGGTGGGCCACCGGCATCCAGGCGATCGGCTGTGCGGGGGGGGGGAATTGTACCTATTGAGAGCTCCTGCCAGGGGCCCCCTGTCCTGCCTGAGTCTGCTCCTGATGCCACGTGGGGCCGCAATTTCGCTGTAGCCTGTGTGTTTCTATGCATGGCGGCCATGTTTGTGTAGCCCGGCAGCCATTTTGCGGTGGTTTGCAATTGAAAATAGCGGCGGCCAGAACAGTGGAGCCCTGTGGGCAGTGATTTTGGCAGTGGGAGCCCCTCCTCATCCCCTGGTGTGGACTCCTAGATCCTTTTACTTCCTGATCACTGCGCATGGAGTGCAGATTATCCTGGTGGCTGCAGGTGCTCCCTGGTACTAGTCAAGTGGGTCCACAAAGTAATTCGGTCCGGCTACAAGATCGAGTTTCGCTCTTGTCCCCGGCAAGGTTCTTTCCTTCCAACTTGCGCCTGTCCCCAGACCGTTTTACAGGGTCTGTTTTGGGGCGGTACAAAACCTGTTATACTTCAAGGGGTGATTGTCCCGGTTCCGACTTCAGAAAGTTTTCAGGGTTTTTACTCAAACCGATTTAGAGTTCCCAGAATGGAAGGCAAAATGCGTCCAATCCTGGACCTCAAGTCGCTGAACTGCTTTGTGCGGGTGCAGAAGTTTAGAATAGTCTATTCGCACGATGGTGGCATCCCTGCGTCTGGCAGAGGAGCATTATCAGATTGTGGGGTTACCCCTTGGTCTCCCCTCTGCTCCTCGGGTCTTCACAAAAGTGTTAGCCCCGGTGCTAGCTTTGTTACGCCAATGGGGAATTGCAGTTCTGGGCTACTTGGTCGACCTCCTTCTGCGTGCGGAGTCTCCTACTGCTCTGGTGAACAACCTGGAAATCCACATACGAACTCTGTGGGAGTTTGGCTGGATTCTGAATTTTCAGAATTCTGCTCTTGGTCTGTCTCTGGACTCGCCCTTGGGCAGAGTGCTTCTTCCTCTTGACAAACTCCAGAAATTGCAGGCTGCGATTCATCTCCTGCTGTCCAGCAGATGGTCATCCCTGTCATCCCTGTGGACTTACATGTGGGTGCTGGGCCTTATGGTGCCTACCTTCGAGGCGGTTCCGTTTGCACAGTTCCATACGAAGTCTCTGTAAAGGGAGTTTCTGGCCAAATGGGACAAGACTCTGCAGTCTCTGGACAATCAGATCCAGCTGAGCGTGGGAACAAGAGTCTCTGATATGGTGGCTTCATTCTCTGGTGCTTCGGCTGGGCAAATCCTTCCTCCCCTTGTATTGGACAGTGGTTACCACGGATGCCAGCCTGTTCAGCTGGGGAGGCGTCCTCAGCAAAAATTCTGCTAAGGGAATCTGGACCCTGGAAGATTCCAGACTACCGATCAATGTATTGGAACTCTGAGCGATCTGTGTCTGGACCATTGGATGGATCATCTTCAGGGATGTCCAGTGGGCATTCAATTGGACAATGCCATGGCCGTGGCTTATGTCAATCACCAGGGGGGCACAGGAAGTGTCCTCGCAGCTCTGGAGGTAGCCAGCATTCTAAGGTGGGCAGAATGGTTCGTTCCAGCCCTCTGTCATACACATTCCTGGGGTGGAAAACTGGCAGGCGGATTGCTTAATCGGCAGGGGTTGGACCAAGGGGAGTGGTCCCTTCATCTGGAGGGGTGTTTCATCAGTTGTGTCTCCGATGGGGCTTCCCCGAGGTGGATCAGTTGGGCTCTCAGCTCAACAGAAAGGTGCAGAGGTTTGTGGCTCAGTCACGGGATCCTCTGGCAGATGCTCTGGTGGCCCTGTGGGGCTAGTATCATCTGATTTACGCCTTCCCTCCTCTCAAGCTTCTGCCAAGACTTCTACACAGAATTGAGGCAGAAGGGATTCCGGTCATCTTAGTGGCTCAGGACTGGCCTTGCCGGGCTTGGTACGCTGATCTGATGTGGCTGGTTGTCAACATTCCTTGGAGGCTTCCTCTCAGGGAGGACCTGCTGTCCCAAGGACCAGTCCTCCATCCTGCTTTACAGTCGCTGGCTTTGATGGCTTAGCTGTTGAAAGCCAGGTGCTGAAGGATAGACGTTTATCGGAGTCGGTGATTCCTACGCTGTTATAAAAAGGAAATCGAATTCTAGGAAGATCTACCATCATACATGGAAGACAGACATTGTGTGGTGTGTCTCCTGGAGTTTATCCTCGCTCCTCGGTGGCTCAGATCTTGACTTTCCTTTAGGGGGGGGGGGGGGGTTAAACAGAAATTAGCCTTGAGTACCATCAATGGCCAGGTGTTGGCTTTGGTGGTCTTCTTCCAATGACCCTTGGCCACACACTCCCTGGTGCGTACCTTTCTTCAGGGTGTCCGACATTTGGTTCCTCCAGTGTGGTCTCCGTTGCCGCCTTGGGCCCTCAATTTGGTGCTTTTAGTCCTCCAGAAGTCTCCCTTTGAAAATCTTTGAGACATTCCCTTGCTTTTATTGTCCCTGATTTTCATTTGAATGAAGACATTGCGTTGCCTTCCCTGTGTCCCAGGCCTAAACATTCAAAGGAAATTGCCTTGCATGCCTTGGATGTGGTCTGGGCAATTAGGGTGTACTTGGCAGCTACAGAGTTTTTTAGGAAGTCGGGCTCACTACTTGTGCTCACGGATGGGCCTCGGAAAGGGTTGTCCGCTTCCTCGGCGACCATTTCCAGATAGATTAGATAGACGGTTATTCAGGCCTATTCCATCAGGGGTCAGGTTCCTCCTTCCCTGTCAAGGCACACTTTTTCTCAGGCGCTTAGTGCCTCCTGGGCCTTCCGTCATCAGGCGTCAGTGACGCAGGTTTACAAGGCGGCCACCTGGTCGCTGGTGCACACTTTCACAAAGTTTTATAAAGTGGATGTGTTGGCATTTGCTGATGCTTCTGTTGGCAGCTAGGTTGTGCAGGCTGCTGTTTAGAGGACCTGATCCCCTTTGAGGATGTATCGTTTTTTTCAGGTGGGCTCCAGTTGTTTTGGTTGAGCTCCGGTTGCCTGGTTGGCTACAGTTTTGCCTTGTGAATTTTTTGTTGTTCCCACCCCTCATGTTTAACACTGCTTTAGGACATCCCAATGGTTAAGATCAGGAGCTGTGTCCGTCAATGAATGAAATAGAAAATGTGAGTTTTGACTTACCATAAAATCTGTTTCTCTGATGTTCATTGATGGACACAGCACCCACCCCTCTGTGGAGTTGTAATTCTTCTGACACTGCTTGTATCTATACCACCTGGGACTGCCCATAGGCATAGCCAGATTCTTTTTCTGCTTTGTATCCTCCTCCTGTAGGAGGCAGTATAACCCAATGGTTATGAAAATCGGGAGCTGTGTCCATCAATGAACATCAGCTAAATGGATTTTACGGTAAGTCAAAAATCACATTTTTAAATTCATTGAGTAGTAAACGTAACTAATTTCTCCCAGGCCATCATTCCTAATAGTTTTGCATATAAACATCTAAAAATACTGATTTTCATATCTGGATGGAATAATGTCTTTATTTTATTTTTTCCCCTACAGCAACTTTGTTTGACAGCTTCAAAATTTGTTGCCCATCTAATCAATCAGAATGTGGTAAGTCAAGTTTTGATTCTGTATTTACTGATTTAGGAACTAAAGTTCATTTATTACTATTAACCACTTCAATACCGGACACTTTCACCCCCTTTCTGCCAATTTTCAGCTTTTAGCGCTGTCACACTTTGAATGACATATCATTAAAAAAATAATTTATTTCAGTAATTAAATTCAAAAAGTGAAACTCCTATATTTTTTATATGTGTGTGTATGTATGTATGTATGTGTATGTATGTGTATGTATATATATATATATATATATATATATATATATATATATATATATATATATATATATATATATAATATGCATTACACACAGTGTGATATATTTCAAGCATTTATTTCTTTTAATTTGGATGATTGTGGCTTACAGCTAGTGAAAACCCAAAATTCAGTATCTCAGAAAATTAGAATATTACAGGAAACCATTAAAAAAAGGATTTTTAATACAGAAATGTTGGATTACTGATAAGTATGTCCATGTACAGTATAGTATACACTCAATACTTGATCGAGGCTCCTTTTGCATTAATTACTGCATCAATACGACATGGTATGGAGGTGATCAGCTTGTGGCACTGCTGAGGTGTTATGGAAGCCCAGTTTGCTTTGATTGTGGCTTTCAGCTCATCTGCATTGTTGGGTCTGGTGCCTCTAATCTTCCTCTTGACAATACCACTCAGATTCTCCATGTGGTTTAGGTCAGGCAAATGTTGCGATTCATCTCCTGCTGTCCAACAAATAGGCATTTCTTCGGACTTGCTTGCGGGTGCTGGGCTTGATGGGAAACCAAAGGGTCTCTTGTCTGGTAGCTTTGCTCCCTGGCTCTGCGACAGGGCAAACCTTTTCTCCCCTTGTATTGGACAGTGGTCACCACAGATGCCAGTCTATCTGGGTTGGGAGGTGTCTTGGGTCTGAGCTCTGCTCAGGGTGTTTGGACAATGGAAGAGTCCAGACTGCTGATCAATGTCTTGGCGCTCTGGGCTATCAGGCTGTGCCTGGATCACTGGACGGATCAATTCCGGGGGGCTTCCAGTGCGGATTCAGTTGGACAATGCCACGGCGGTGGCTTATGTCAATCGCCAGGGTGTAACAAAGAGTGTATTGGTAGCCCTGGAAGTAGCTGCCGTTCTCCAGTGGGCAAAACTATTTGTTCCGGCTCTCCCTGTCATACACATTGCATGAGTGGAAAACTGGCAGCCGGACTATCTCATTCAGCAGGTGTTGGACCAAGGGGAGTGGTCCCTTCATCCTGACATGTTTCATCAGTTATGTTTCCGCTGGGGCACCCCCGAGATTGATCTGTAGGTGTCCCAGGTCTCTGGATCCCTGGCAGACGCAGCTGACGCTCTGGTGGCCCGTGGGGCCAGTATCATCTGATTTACTCTTTCCCTCCTCTCAAGCTTCTGCCGTGAATCTTGCGCAGAATCGATTCAGACAGAATTCCAGTCATTCTAATGGCCCCAGACTGGCTTCACCGGACTTGGTGGTACGCTGACTTGGTGCGGCTGGTTGCCGACGTCCCTTGGAGACTGCCTCTCAGGGCGGATCTCTTGTTCCAAGGGCAAATTTTCCATCCTGCTTTACAGTCGCTGGCTTTGACGGCTTGGCTGTTGAAAGCCAGGTGCTAAAGGATAGAGGTTTGCCTGGGTCGGTGATTCCGACACTGCTGAGAGCTAGGAAGTCTACCACTAGGAAGATCTGCCATCCTACGTGGAAAGCGTACATTTCGTGGTCTGAGTCGATTGGTGTTCATCCTCATTCTTTTTCGGTGGTTCGGATTTTAACCTTCCTTCAATGGGTGTTGAGCAGAAATTTACCATGAGTAGCTCAAGGCCCAGGTGTTGGCTTTGGCTGTCTTTTTTCAGAGACCTCTGGATACACACTCCCTAGTTGTTACCTTTTTATTTAAATAGTTCAACATCTGATCTGGCTCTACCGGTGCGGTCTCCTCTACTGCCCTGGGATCTGAACGTGGTGCTTTCAGTTCTCCAGAAGCCTCCCTTTGAAAATATTCGGGAGATTCCCCTGCTTACGCTGTCCCAGAACGTGGCTTTTTTGGTGGCTATCACCTCTGTTCGCTGGGTGTCGGAACTGGTGGCATTATCTTGTCGTACCCCTTACTTTTACTTACTTGTGGTTCACAAAGATAAGGTGGTTCTTTGCCCATGTCTGTTGTTCCTTCATAAGGTTGTCCCGGATTTCCATTTGAATGAAGACCTCATTGTGTTGCCTTCCCTGTGTCCCAGGCCCAAGCATCCTAAGGAATTTGCTTTGCTTACCCTGTATGTGATTCGGGCGATTCAGGTGTCTATTCGGAGGTCAGATTTAGAGTTTGTGATCACGGATGGGCCAAGAAAAGGGCTGTCTGCTTTCTCTGCGACCATTTTAAGATGGATCAGACAGCGACTCAGGCCTATTCGATCAGGAGTCAGGTTCCTCCTTTCCCTGTCACTGTGCATTCTACTCGTGCGCTTAGTGCTTCTTGGGCCTTCCATCATCAGGCATTAGTGGCGCAAGTTTGCAAGGTGACCACTTGGTCGTAAGTGCACACTTTCACTAAATTTTACAAAGTGGATGTGTTTTCATCTGCGGATGCTTCTTTTGGCCTCAAGGTTTTGCAGGTTGCTGTTTAAGAGGTTCTGTGACCTCTTTGGGGATGTGTTCTTCAGGTGGTTGTTTTTTGTTGAGCTCCTGTTTACCTGGTTGGCTATTGTGTTTAGCCTTGGGATTTTTTTTGTTGTCCCACCCCTCATGTTTGGCACTGTTTTGGGATGTTCCAATGGTTCAGAATCCTGAAGAGCTGTGTCCGTCACTGAACGAAAGAGAAAATGGGATTTTTGACTTACCGTAAAATCCATTTCTCTGCGTTCATGGACTGACACAGCACCCACCCCTTTATGGAGTTGTAATACTTCTGACACTGCTTGTTACAAAACTGAAAACCTATAGCAGAGAGGGAGTATACCACCAGGGACTGCCCAAAGGGGTAGTAGAGCTCTTTTTTTCCTGCCTAGTGTCCTACTCCTGTAGGGGGCAGTATAACCCAGTAGTTCAGAATCCTGAAGAACTGCGTTACATAGTTACATATAGTTACATGGTTTGTGAGGTCGAAAAAAAAACAGTCCATCCACTTCAACCTATGGTGTGTGTGTGTGTGTGTGTGTGTGTGTGTGTGTGTGTGTTTTTTGTTAACCGTACATTGTATACCCCTGTATGTTGTGGTCTTTAAGGTGCCCATCGAATAGTTTTTTGAAACTATCAATGCTCCCTGCTGATACGACTGCTTGTGGAAGAGAATTCCACATCCTTGCTGCTCTGAAAAAACCTCAAAAAAAAAAGTTGGTGTATAATTTAAAGTTCTTGAATATCTATATGCAGTGGTAAATATAAATATCCAGCTATATAGTTGGATATTTATTCCACTCTGTATTGTTGGAGGTTTAAATGTGGTACATATCCGACTCGGAGATCAATATTTTTAAAAGACCTAAAACACTGTTTTGCTAATTTTCAGACTGGATTGGTATATAATATTCATGTAGACTCCTTTTTAATAGGCAAGTAGCTTGATACAAGCTCCCTGCGCCTGCTGTCACTTATGCTGGCCATACTACATTTTTTAAGAAAAGTTTTAAAAACAATCATCCGATTTCCTGATTCATTCATTAGTGGGGTGTATTCGGTGTTCGTTGTCAACCACAGCGACAGGAAAATTTGAAGGAGCAGAATAGAAAACTTCTCGATCAAACGAATCTTCAAATAGTGTATGTGGTTTTTTCTCAGAAGTTATACTCTATTTCAAATTGAATGTTAAAAGCAAGTGGAATTTTCAAACAACACTCGTCCATTAAATGAATATACAAATAATTTTTGTACAAATAAAGATGCAAATATTTTTGTCCAAAAATCCAATACATGTATGGGCAGCAGAAGACATTTAGTAGCAACAGCGTGCTTTTTTTTTTTTATTACCTGTCATAATTGGGTTAAAAAAAATAAAAAATAGCCCTTTATAGTGAAAAAAAAAATATCAAGTGTATGTATATAAAAAAATATGCCCAGAAGTCGGATATGCACAATATTTTAACTGGGAGTCAGACATGAGGGGGGGGATACATTTTTTAATATTAAAGTAGTTCTAAAAGCTGATACTTTTTTTCATGGATATAATAATTTTAAATATAATGCACAATACTAGTAAACTTTTACATGTAATTGTAATGCCTTATATCACCTCTAGTCTATCGGCCTCCACCTTCTCTGGGTTTAGATGCTCATCTTCCCTGCACAGAGCCCTTAAAGTGATTGTAAACGCTTACCCTCTCTGTGTAATGATGTTGCACAGAGCAGCACTGATTCTCCTCTTCTGCTCCCCCCCCCCCCCCCAAGGCACTTCTTTCCCTTCCTGCCTTCAAAGTGCCCCTATAGGAAGCAGCAAAGTATAGTACTGTATAGAGTGTCGCTATAGGAAGCAGCAAAGTATATAGTACTGTATAGAGTGTCCCTATAGGAAGCAGAAAAGTATAGTACTGTATAGAGTGTCCCTATAGCAAGGTAAAAAAAACTGTCTTTAGAATCACTTGGTTCCCATGAGGCATTGCTCCTCACACATTCACAAGCTCTCTGCCATCTACATACATGTATGGATGGTGTACTGAGCTGTATGTGCGTTACACTGTATTTTCTGATATGTAAACAAATAATGCATTCTGTATGCAGGACAACTAATCGGCTGACCGATTAATCGCAATGAAAATAGTTGACAACTTTTTAAATAATCGATTAGATGACGATTAATCGATTAGTTGTTTCAGCCCTACTTTCCTCATAGCCGATGCCCTTCATTTCCCTAATTATTTTTCTTGCCCTTCTCTGGACTCTCTCCAGTTCCAGCACATCCTTCCTGAGGACCGGTGCCCAGAACTGGACAGCATACTCCAGATGTGGCCGGACCAGAGTCTTGTAGAGTGGGAGAATAATCACTTTATTTCTGGAGTGAATCCCCTTTTTTTATACATGCCAGTATTCTGTTGGCTTTGCTTGCAGCGGCTTGGTATTGCATGCCACTGCCAAGCCTGTTGTCTACCAGTACCCCCAGGTCCTTTTCCATCCTAGACTCACCCAGAGGTCCCCCCCCCCAGTGAGTAGCTTGCTTTCGTATTTCTTTACATTTTTCAATATTAAACCTCATCTGCCATGTAGTTGCCCACCCCATTATTTTGTTCAGATCCGCTTGTAAGTTTTCCACATCTTGCATAGAAGATATTGGCATGCTTAGTTTAGTATCATCCGCAAATATTGTACTCGATATCCCTTCCTCTAGATCATTTATGAATAAATTAAACAGGATTGGCCCCAGGACACAACCTTGGGGGACCCCACTTTCCACACCCGCCCAATCCGAGTACTCCCCATTAATCACCACCCTCTTGTACTCTCCCCTGGAGCCAGTTCTCTATCCAGATACTCACCCTATGGTCCAAACCTACCTTCCTTGGTTTGAACAGTAAGCGTTTGTGGGGAACGGTGTTAAAGGCCTTTGCAAAGTCCAGATACACCACATCCACAGGCTTACCTGTGTGTCCGTCAATGAACGCAGAGAAATGGATTTTACAGTAAGTCAAACGTTGCTTTTTTTTTAATCTACTCTGCATCTGCGGATCCAATGGACTGGCTTTAAACTGCATATGACTTGTTTTTTTGTTTTTTTTGTAAATAAAAATGCTTCTATTTATTCCCTTATTAATGCTAAGCCTGCCCTAATTAACTTGTTCTTTCCCCTAAAGACTAAGTTCACCTTTGTAAAAAATAGAAAAGAAAAAAATGCATAATACTTACGTTTTCAGGTATGAAGTCATTTTATTATTGTATACTGCCAGTTACCCAGTCCCCCACTGGGCACTGCGATTACCCTGCAGGCCACTAAATAACTATTGAACACAGTAATGACTTGATATATTCTAACCCTTTCCTGCGCTTCCAAAAGTGTTTTTGTTCACTTTGTCCCCATCATTTCATTCTTAGTGACACTGTCATTGTGGACATAAAGTGAGAGGAAAAGAGCGGTTTTCTCTGTGTCCCAAGAGGTCATTGCAACTGTGCCGATAAGAGGCTACTTTGCTGCATTCATTAACACTGGTATAACTTGCTCCCCTCATGCAGTAAATCGGTGCAGATTCATATGGTTTCTGTTCACCTGAGTCTGTTTAACCACTTCAGCTCCGGAAGATTTTACCCCCTTCATGACCAGGCCATTTTTTGCTATTTAGCACTTCACAACTTTAACTGGCAATTGCGCTATCATGCAACAATGTACCCGAAGGAAACTAACTGCCACTAACAATAATAATAATGTACACTGTCACTGTACTAATGCCACTGGCTGGGAAGCTGTTAACATCTAGGGCGCTGTATGCTGTTATTTACTCCCTGCTTTGCAGCGAAAAAAAGACAGCACGTCCCTGCTGTCAGTAAAGAGCCCTGTGTTTACCAACACAAGGCTGTCTTCTGTCATTTGCTCAGCTGATCGGAGGGTTCCGGCAATTCATTGGCAGAGACCCACTGATCTGCTTGCAGTGAAAGACAGCACTGCGGTGGCGGCCCCGTACCAGGAAATGCAAATCACATATATATTTTATATATATATATATATATATATATATAATACATACATACATACATACACAGGTGATCCTTTGCAGCCAAGCCACACTGCAGCAGTAAAGCTACAGGAGATGGTTGGGAAGTGGGTAAGCACAGTCCCAAATCCTAAGCCCTGATGAAGGGGGAGTGTGTTTGTCCCCAGAACGTGTTGGGTTTATTCTACTATGAATCCAATTTATCAATAAATTACCTTGAAATATTTGATGTTTGTTTAGCTCTCTCATTGTTTTGTATGTAGACCGTCTGTTTATGACCATGTACAAACATAGTTCTAGAGCTACTGTATTTACTTAGCATCTCCTGCCTATCATTTTGAGTCGGGATTTAATGACAGGTCCCAGGTGAGAGCAGCAGCTGGGCAGAAGGAGAGCATGTACTTAACTCCCTGTGTACTTTGATTATGTTTTTTTAGTCATGTGAAATTCACCCAGGGCCCATAACTGGTTAAAAACTCAAGCTAAATACCTGTTAGCTGGAAACTGCCAATGTCTGACTTACAAGCCGCCTGCTAGTTACAAGGATGTTCCCTTGTTCACAATGATGCTAAATAGGTGCTTTACTGCCCTGGAATTAGTGTGTAGCTTATGGTTTATACATTGGCAGCTTTCATCCGAAAGGTACTTAATTTGATCAAAGGTTCTCTTTGATTCCTTTGAATACATAAACATATTCCTATCGGACACTCTTTTTTAATACTAGTTTTAGCGTAATACACATTGATAACATTATTTCTATCAAGATTAGTTTCTTTATATTCATACTTTCTAAAAATAATTAATAGAAAATGCCATATATTTCCTTTAACCCTTTTACTGCCAGGCCCTTTGCTCCACTTTGAAACTTAGCTGGCCAGGCCATTTTTGCAATTTTGCTATTGCTTTTTTATTTTTCTCTTGCAGCTTTCAGTTTTTTAAAGACCCCCCCCCCCCCCCCCCAACCGTTAATTTTCTAAAAGCACATGACCAGTCGAATACAAATCAGGTGCTACTGATTTTAATAGCCCAATAATATTTGGGCAAATGTTTATCAAAACAATATTTTTGCTAAAAATACACTCAAATCATTATTAGCAGATAAATACACAGAACATTTTACAAAACTTCTAAAAGCTAACCTGTATTGAGTTAATAAATAACCATTATTTGTAAGTGTTTGTGCCTTTTTGCAAAATGGTGAAAATCAAACATACGCAAAAATGGAAATATCTAAATTTCTCAAAAAATCGAGAGGTTTTCATTGTTCCCGTACAGCTTTCAGAGTTTGTTAAAGACTCCTCAAACCATATATTTTCTGAAAGCATATGACTAGTAGAATAAAAGGAAGGTGCTACCATTTTTTAAGGCCCCGCGATATTTGCGCAAATGTTTACCATATCAATATTTTTGCTAAAAAATACACTAAAATCATTTATAACAGATACAAATACAGCAAACTGCGCCTTTTAAAACCTGAAGGTTTTCCTTTTTCACTTACAGCTTTCAGAGTTTATAAAAGACCCCCAAATCATATATTTTCTGAAAACACATGGCCAGTAGAATACAAAGAAGGTGCAACTGGTTTTAAAGGCACCGCGTGGGCCAGTGCATTCCACTGGGAAATACATTTAAAAGAGCAAAACTAAACCCTGGGTGGCTAAACTCCAACATAAAAATGTATATTAGAGCTAAAGAAAAGGCCTTCAAAAAATACAAGACTGAGGGGTCATTGGCAGCATTTAAGCATTACAAAGAGTGTAATAAGAAATGTAAAGATGAAATCAGGGCGGCTAAAATAGAACACGAGAGACATATAGCGGAGGAGAGTAAAAAGAACCCCAAGAAATTCTTTAAGTATATAAACAGTAAGAAAGCGAGGCCAGAACACATTGGCCCCATAAAAGATGATAAAGGAAAAATGGCCACTGAGGACAGAGAAAAGGCGGAAGTGTTAAATAATTTCTTTTCTTCAATCTTCACAAAGGAATCGGGGGGCTACATGAACCCCGCTTGTAAGGCCGAACTAAATAATACACCTCAGGAAGTGCCGCCATGGCTAACAGAGGATAGACTTAGAGCTAAACTAGAGAAACTTAACATAAATAAATCCCCGGGACCGGATGGCTTGCACCCAAGGGTTCTGAATGAGCTCAGTCAGGTGATTGCCAGACCATTATTCTTGATCTTTAAGGATAGTTTACAGACAGGTATGGTGCCAGCTGATTGGAAAAAAGCCAACGTGGTACCAATATTTAAAAAGGGGCCGAGATATATCCCGGGTAACTATAGGCCGGTCAGCCTAACATCTGTAGTCTGCAAAATTTTGGAGGGGATGATAAGGGACCACATACAAGACTTTAGTAATGAAAACGGTATTATAAGTAGTAATCAGCATGGATTCATGAAAAATCGTTCATGCCAAACCAATCTATTAACCTTCTACGATGAAGTGAGCTGCCACTTAGATAAAGGTAAGCCTGTGGATGTGGTGTATCTGGACTTTGCAAAGGCCTTTGACACCGTTCCCCACAAACGCTTACTGTACAAACTAAGGAAGGTAGGTATGGACCATAAGGTGAGTACCTGGATAGAGAACTGGCTCCAGGGGAGAGTACAGAGGGTGGTGATTAATGGGGAGTACTCGGATTGGGCGGGTGTGGAAAGTGGGGTCCCCCAGGGTTCTGTCCTGGGACCAATCCTGTTTAATTTATTCATAAATGATCTAGAGGAGGGGATATCTAGTACAATCTCAGTATTTGCAGATGATACTAAATTAGGCATGCCAATATCTTCTATGCAGGATGTGGAAATCTTGCAAGCAGACCTGAACAAAATAACGGGGTGGGCAACTACATGGCAGATGAGATTTAATGTAGAAAAATGTAAAGTAATGCACTTGGGGGCCAGAAACCAGAAAGCAAGCTACTCACTAGGGGGGGAACCTCTGGGTGAGTCTAGGATGGAAAGGGACCTGGGGGTACTGGTAGACAACAGGCTTGGAAGTGGCATGCAATGCCAAGCCGCTGCAAGCAAAGCCAACAGAATACTGGGTTGTATAAAAAAGGGGATTCACTCCAGAAATAAAGAGATTATTCTTCCACTCTACAAGACTCTGGTCCGGCCACATCTGGAGTATGCTGTCCAGTTCTGGGCACCGGTCCTCAGGAAGGATGTGCTGGAACTGGAGAAAGTCCAGAGAAGGGCAACAAAAATAATTAGGGGAATGGAGGACATCGGCTATGAGGAAAGACTACAAGCACTGAACCTATTCTCTCTAGAGAAGAGACGCTTGAGGGGGGATATGATATCAATGTACAAATACTGTACTGGCGACCCGAGCATAAGGAACAAACTATTTAGAGTAAGGGAATACAATAAGACACGTGGCCACTCACTAAAACTAGAGGAAAGGCGGTTTAACCTTAAAGTGCGTAAGGGGTTCTTCACTGTAAGAGCGGTAAGGATGTGGAATTCTCTTCCGCAAGCAGTCGTATCAGCGGGGAGCATTGATAGTTTCAAAAAACTATTGGATGGACACCTTAAAGACCACAACATACAGGGGTATACAATGTACGGTTAAAAGCAAACACACACACATAGGTTGAACTGGATGGACTTGTGTCTTTTTTCAGCCTCACTAACTATGTAACTATGTAACTATGATATTTGAGCAAGTGTTTATTAAACCAATATTTCTCTATCGCTCATTGACAGACGTAGTCCTCGGTGATACAGCACCTTCGGGTTATGTTGCCTCCACAGGAGCAGGACTAGACAGGAAATTAAAATGCTCTGGCCACACCCTAGGGGCAGTCCCAGAGGGTATATCCTCTCTCTCTCTGCCTCAGCAAATCAGTTATTTTCTGTCTAGTTAGGAGTAAGGACCTAGATACCTTGCTGGGATCTTCGGTCCTGGCAAGATTTTTTTCTTAAAAATATTTTTTAGACAGCTTTTTTCTCCAGTGTTCCTGTGAGATCTTCAAGCAAGAAAGCTGAACTGGGCGACTGGCTGGATGTTGAGATCCGGTGGTCACCCCAGTTCAGCCTACAAGCGCGTGCAGGCCATAGCTCCGCGCTGGGTTGGCCGCGACAAAGTCCCATTAAGGGACTGACCCCGCGAGTTAAACGTCTCGCTGAAACGCCAAAGACCATGAGTCACGGCGTCCGTATTGGTCGACAGCCCTCCCGCCCCAGTGGAGAGGGGTACTGTCAGGAGTTGGTGCCCGCCTGGTTCCGGTATGGTGAGTAGTATGTTCCCCCTTTTCCCCCTGACGGGTCTTGTGGTGAACGCGGGCCCCTCTCTGTATGGTAAGATAGAGTCCCCCTCTATCCTATAACATGGCACAGATCCCCCTACTTTGAGTGTGATTTTATGTGCAAAAAGCCAGGAGGCTTGGTTTGGGAGCTAACAATCTAATTGTATACATGTTTAAAAGATTGTAATCAGTGGCAGTCTGGGAATCTTACTGTGATAAGAATAAGGTACCTACCAGTCAGAAGCCACGGACATGTAGACTGCCTTCCTAGTCAAATCTCCAGCTATAGCAGGCCTTCCGAAGGCCATGAGGTCCGCCAGGGCCGGTACCGCCAACCACGCCAAAAATCCCCATGCAGAGATAGTGTTGTGTGCCCTGCAGCACACCGCTATTCGGTACAGGCCGCCGCCATATTTTTTGCTGGATTGCACGAGCCGCCATTTTGGCGTAGCCTCGTGTCTCCAGCATGGGGGCGGCCATGTTTGAGGTGATCCAAACACCTCGTGGAGCTAGGGGAGGCGCCAGAAGGCGTGCAGAGGGGCGGAGCCGCCTCCTTTCTTCCTGGGCAGCCAGCCAAAAGACTTCCTGTTTGTCAACACAGCGCTGTAACCTGTTGCAGTTAAACTCTGAGCATCAAGTGGTGAGCCTGGGGGTCTATCTCTCTCTCTCTCTCTCTCTCTCTCTCTCTCTCTCGATCGATAGGGATCCCTAGCAGGTAACACTAAGGGGCTTTTGTGGCGCTGGGGGTCTGTGAAAAAAAAAAAAAAAAAGTTTTTTATTTTTGAATTATATTATCCGGGAAGTTACTGGAATAATCATGGACCCTGCCACACAAATTCCCCCACCTGTTTCCCTCGAGGGGGCCACGGGACCCGCCGGTGCACAGAGTGTAGAGGCATTTACAGCAATTTTGGAGTCTATGGTGGCTCGGGTGGAGGCGGCCTGTCAGGGACGAGGGTCAAGGAAGCGACCCCCGCCTACCCCTATATTATCTGACACCTCTGACTCAGATTCAGAGATGGTCACTGCAGTTGCAGGTCCCTCTGCAAGGGCTGTTACCTCAGGTAAAGCTCCCTCAGACAGTGAGGAGGACGTTTCTTCTCCCGCTATAATTCAGGAAGAAGCATTGGTGGACGCACTAGTTGTGGCAGTGCAGGAAACCTTAAAACTTGAGGTTTTACCGGCAGAAGCAACTGATACAGAGATTCCTTTTGGTACTAACAAGCCCATCAAAACGGTGAAGGTTTTTCCTGTACCCAAGTGTTTTGGTAATAAGATTAAAGGAGAATGGGAGCATTCTAAACGTACCTTTACTATTTCCAAGCGTATTGCTAGACGCTATCCGTTTGAGGAATCCATCATTAAGAAATGGACGGTACCACCAGTGGTGGATCCACCTATTTCCAGGCTGAATAAAGCCACGGTTATCCCAGTGGAGGACACTTCGTCCTTTAAGGATCCGGTGGATCGAAAGATGGAAGCAGAGTCCCGCACCATCTTCTCTCTGATAGGGTCAGCATTTAGACCAGTAATTGTTATTGGTCTAGTTTCCCAGACACTTACGGAATGGGCGAGATTGGTACGCCAAGACCTTAGGGGAAAAGATATTCCCCAGGAAACATCTGATTTGATGGAACAGATTATACAAGGGCTACAGTTTATCTGTGACGCAGCCTTGGACACTACTCCCCTATTAGGGCATGCTTCTATGTCAGCGGTAATCCTCAGACGTGTGCTGTGGTTAAAATGCTGGTCAGCTGACCTAGGTTCCAAAAAGACCTTGACGAATCTCCCCTTTCAGGGGAATCGTCTATTTGGGGCCACCCTAGATGAAATCATTAAGGATGCCACTGGGGGCAAGAGCACTTTTTTGCCACAGGCTGCTAAAGCTAAGGGACCTCGCAACAAGCGAGGACCTTTCTTTACCGCCCATAAAGGGTTCGCACGCCCGGCTGGAACAAGCGGGAAAGGCAAGACTCCTCCAGGAGGGTTCAAGAAAGGCTGGTCGGACAAACAGAGGACCAACTCAGCCATACCCGAAGCAAAGGAGTACACAGCCTGAAGGTGCGCCCCCACCCGGTTTGAGGGTGTGGGGGACGTTTTCACCGGTATTCAGGACATTAGATCGAGCATCAACTACTACTACCGGTGCGATTCTTCCCTTCCAACATTTAAGTACTACAGGGAGCGGTAGTCACCGTTCCCTGAATAGATCTTTTCCTTTACCTTTTCCTAAGATTAGTCTCAATTCCCCACAGGAATCGGATCTGGTTGACCAGACAGGCCAAGTAGCCTCTAGCCGGGTGACTTCGGTCCCTGAGGTTCAACCAGAAAAGATCACCCTTCCTGATAGCAATCAGGTATCTGATAAATGTGTGGGAACAGAAAACGACCAGACTTTCTCGGATGGTCGGGGCCAGATAGCTCTAGGGACGCCTGGTTCAGATCCAGTCAGCACCAGTGGTCCTAGAAATTCTAGGCTGGCCTCGTCAAGCCGGCCTGGCCGACTTGGACAGGCTAGTCGCAGACGTTCCGTGGGAACTTCGTCTCAGGGAGTGTCTGTGGTCTCAAGGACCAATTTACCATCGTGCTTTACAGTCGCTGGTTTTAATGGCCTGGCCATTGAGACCCAAGTACTGAAGGACAGAGGTTTGTCAGCTTCAGTCATTCCTACCCTTATTAAAGCAAGGAAAGCGACTTCCAGCAAGGTCTATTATCACACATGGAAGACTTATATTGCGTGGTGCGAATCTTTAGGATTTCCTCCACGTACCTATTCGGTGACTCGAATATTGGCTTTTTTGCAACAAGGGGTTGAGCAGAAGCTAGCCTTGAGCACCATCAAGGGTCAAGTTTCAGCATTAGCAATCTTCTTTCAGAAACCTTTAGCTACCAAGTCCTTGGTGCGGAATTTCATCCAGGGGGTGCGACACCTGGCTCCACCAGTCCGCGCGCCCTTACCGCCCTGGGATCTTAATTTAGTTTTGTCGGTTCTACAGAAACCTCCCTTTGAAAACATCAGGGAGATTCCCTTGTTTACTTTATCCCAGAAGGTGGCCTTCTTGGTGGCTATCACTTCTGCTCGCAGGGTGTCAGAACTGGCTGCATTATCATGCCAGTCCCCATACCTAGTGATTCATAGGGATAAGGTAGTACTTCATCCTAAGCCATCCTTTCTTCCTAAGGTGGTTTCAGATTTTCATCTGAATGAAGATATTGTACTACCTTCCTTGTGTCCTCAGCCCAAGCATCATCGGGAACATGCGTTGCATTCCTTGGATGTGGTTCGGGCAATCAGAGTATACCTGAAAGCTACGGAATCATTCCGTAAGACGGATTCACTTTTTGTGATCACGGATGGCCCCAGAAAGGGTTTGCCTGCATCTGCCGCGACCATTGCCAAATGGATTAGACAGACGGTGGTACAGGCTTATTCTATTAAGGGTCAGAGTCCTCCGTTCCCTGTTAGGGCGCACTCCACTCGAGCGCTCAGTACTTCCTGGGCCTTTCGCCATCAGGCGTCAGTGGTCCAGGTATGTAAGGCGGCCACCTGGTCGTCGGTACATACCTTTACAAAATTCTATAAAATTGATGTGACGGCATCGGCGGATGCCTCATTTGGCCGCAAGGTTTTGCAGGCCGCAATTTGAGGAGACCGGTGGTCTACCTCGAGAGTTTTTTTCTGTTTGAAAAATGTCTTTTTTGTTGAGTCTCATCATTAAGGATGAGCATTGTAAACTTCTAGTTGGCACCGGTTGGGCCTTCTAGATTGGGATTTGATTTCCATTTTCCCACCCCTCATTTGTGATACTGCTCTGGGACGTCCCGAAGGTGCTGTATCACCGAGGACTACGTCTGTCAATGAGCGATAGAGAAAAATGGATTTTTGTAAAATCTTACCGTAAAATCCTTTTCTCTTAGCTCATTGACAGACGTAGTCCCCGCCCCTCTGTTTTGGAGTTGGGTTGGGTTAAAATCTCTAAAGACTGCTTTTTGACATAACTGATTTGCTGAGGCAGAGAGAGAGAGGATATACCCTCTGGGACTGCCCCTAGGGTGTGGCCAGAGCATTTTAATTTCCTGTCTAGTCCTGCTCCTGTGGAGGCAACATAACCCGAAGGTGCTGTATCACCGAGGACTACGTCTGTCGATGAGCGATAGAGAAAAGGATTTTACGGTAAGATTTTACAAAAATCCATTTTTTTCGCTAAAAATACAAATACAGCCTGTTTGAACTCTGGGCACGATTTGAGTGGATCCGCCAGCTATCCTGTTCATCCTAAATAGCAGTGGATGCGAGAGGGTTAAGGACACCAGGTTCTGACTGTGGGAATGTTTCCGGGTGCGATAACAGTTCTTGTTGAATAGGATTCAAGGTGTATATACACCAGACATCTGGTTAGTGCATAGGCACGGTGGAGGGGAGCACTATATGAGTTGACTTTATATATAAGCAGTGCACTGGTGGCTTTTCATTTAACCTATATAACAAGACGAACTTCTCCCCATATTCACTATAATGTTTGAGTGATACGCTTCTCCAAGGACTTACTATTTCTTTGACTGGATCCTTAGCAGATGGACTAGCCTCATTATAGTTTGATATGTGGCTATTGCTCTCGTTTATTTATATTTCGTTATAGCACTGATTTGGACACTCATTATCATTTTAGACTTTTTAGCACTGCCCTTTTTGTTTACATGTCTTTCTGAGGGTTTTATATTCTCCTTTGTGTGCTAGCTGCTGTTGCTACATAGGTTTCAACAAAGAAAATGGCCTCTGCCCCCATCTGTAACTGGCCTTCATAGCAAAGAACACATGGAAGAGCAACGCACATGAGACAAACAAAAATAAAAATTCCCAGTTTAATTTGCTAACCAGTTTGTTTACCAAACAAATTACCCTGTCTAACAGTTTGCGTCAAAACAAGGGGTTTAGTTAGCACACATTTGCAAACGCATGTGTAAGCTGCAGGGCCACTCCACGGCACCCTGTATTGCCTGCAGTCCTAACTCTTGTAAATTTATAAGAGTCTTCACAGTGGAAGCACATGCAAGCTAATGGATAGATAGGTGGTAGGTGAGCCTGGAGGTGGCCCAACCCTCCTAAAGGTACATTTGCTTTCACCAGCGCTAACTTTCTTTGTGTGAGAGTTATAGAATTGTTCAGCAGAGTCTGCTGAACAATTCGGTTATAAGTTCATGGGCATTGAAGTGATCAGGAGCTTATAGCAGGGAGAGAAATTGTGTACAGACCTAGCCAGCTGAAAGCAGTGCTGTAGGTCCGTACGGCGTACAGACTTGGCAGTAAAAGGATTAAAAAGGATTTGTAACGTCTGAATTAAAATTCAGATTCTGCCAGATTCTTATTTCTAATTTGTTGCTAGGGACGCAATTTTTTTTTTCTTGTTTTTTTTGTTCTTCGTAAGTTACTTTGTTAGCGAAATTAATCAGTAGGTGCTGTAGACTCGTTGCAGCACCAAGCGTTGGAAAAGTATATCTTTAGTATTGTACTATGCCAGTCCCTCTAGGGAACAAATTCTTGGTATTTCTGTCAGAGGGTGAACGGGCCAAATGCATTATTGCAACATGTAGCCTAGTTTGCTTTTATAATAGCTTTTCTTTAGGTTATTCCTTCTGGACCGGTCTTCCAGGTCTGCTATTTTTGTCCTTTTTAGCCATGAGATGTTTTCAGAGTGCGTATTGTAATAAATGTATATTTGCTCATGGAAGATTCCGCAGCATCCACCCTGTCCCCCAGTATGTGCACATCTTGCCTAAATTGCTGCAGACAGTTCATCATGTCTGATTGAATGGAAGATTGCAATGACAGCAGCATTCTTTTAAGCTCTGTATCTGAGACAGGCTGTCCCCCTGTAGGGAAGGCATCCATAGGGTCCTGCAGTTTGTGTATGGAGTCTATATGGGAGTGCTTTTCTGGGACTTGCTCCATGGTATACTCATGCCCAGGCCTAGGGGGTGAGTCCTAACGGGGTTTAGCTTTCACTGGGCTTCTGGATGAGGGAGAAGCAGGGGAAGAGGAGCCAGAGGAACCTCCACTGTCTGGATTGCCTACCTGCCTCAATCCCGCTCCATTGAGCATGTCCCGCCGGCGCCTTGTGGTGGAGGCTGTGTCGGGCCACCGCCATCTTGCCAGACTCCCGCGGCAGGCGAGATGAAGAATCCTTCCAGCTTGTTTAGCTGTGGGTCTTCTTTTTGCGACGTGGCATGGCGATCAAGGCGGTGTGCGTGTGACGGAGGTCACTGTAAGTTGCTGGTGGCCGAGCGGAGCACCTGGCTTAAGCGGCCATCTTCTTCGCCGGACACCACGACCCCCCTTTTTATAGCTTTCAAATTGAAAATAACATTAATAAGAAATTTTGTTTTCCTGTATACTACATTCCACGCCAGGGACATCTTTCTAGAATATATACATATATATATACACACACATACACACACACACACACTTTAATGGCATCCCTGTCTTAGTCCGTAGGGTTCATTATTGATTTGGCCCACCCTTTGCAGCTATAACAGCTTCAACTCTCTGTTCTATCAGGTTGAGGTCAGGACTCTGTGCAGGGCATTTAAGTTCCTCCACCCCAAACTCGCTCATCCATGTCTTCTTGAACCTTGCTTTTTGTGCACTGGTGCACAGTCATGTTGGAACACGAAGGACCAACCCCAAACTGTTCCTGTAAAGTTGAGAGCATGAAATTGTCCAAAATGTGTTCGTTTGCTGACGCCTTAAAGAGTTCCCTTCACTGGAACTTAGTGGCCAGGCCCAACCCCTGAAAAACAAGAAACTTGACTGGCTTGCACAGAGTCCTGATCTCAACCCAATAGAACACCTTCGGGATGAATTCAGTGCGGAAACTGCGAGCCAGGCCTTCTTTCCAACATCAGTGCCTAACCTCACAAATGCGCATTTGAAAGAATGGTCAAACTTTCCCATAGACACACTCCTAAACCTTGTGGACAGCCTTCCCAGAAGAGTTGAAGCTTGTTATAGCTGCAAAGGGTGGGCCAACTCAATATCGAACCCTATGTACTGACAATACTTTTGGTAATAGTGTGTGTATGTATGTATGTATATATGTGTATGTATGTATGTGTATGTATATATATATATATATATATATGTATGTGTGTGTGTATATTATGTATGTATGTATGCATTATAGGAGTTATAGAGAGTGTGTGTATATGTGTATATATATATATATATATATATATATATATATATATTATATATCTGGACACAAATTTGTCAAGCAGGATATCTCTGCGCTTATTGGAGGAGTCAGTTCGTTAACTGCTAAAATATACAGACTGCTGCTACTTCACCAAATAACGATACATATTGGAAAAACATAAATAAAAAGAATAGTAGCGCAAAAAGTCACTCGGATATAACTCTTGGGATGCATAAAACAATATAACCATGAATAAAGGGGTGTTACTAAAACACTCTAATAAGGGTATAAAAGTCCTTTAAAAGTCCATAGACCGTCCAGGAATGAGTGATGTTACTACTGGATCACCTTTTCAACCACCACCAAGTGTCACACCGAGGGGTCAGTAGAAGTGGCAACTCACCAAATAAAGTGGCTCAGGTGTTCTCACACAAGAGCACAATGAGCAGGTATCAAAAATACTGATGATAGGTGTAGACAAACGACCTGGATGTATCACCGCTGTTGCACACACTTAATCCTTCCACCTGACCCTCTTCTCTACTACAGAGATATTCAATTTTATAAAAATAATCTATTCTTTCAAACCATTCTTTTAGGTATTATTCCCTTTGCTGCATTTAAAAAATGTGGTACTGAGGTTCTTTTTATATTGTTTTTTTTGTACTATTTGTTTTATGTAATAGGCATGCCCGTGAATCATTGGGTATCTCCTCTCCTGTAATCTCTCTGATGTAATGTTGTATCTCTTTCTAATATTATTTAATATATATTGCATCATAATAAAAACTGGCTATAATGTCACTTTATGATCTGATTTGATACAGTTGGTTATTTTGAATAACCATGTTTCTATTTTTATTGTGCTAGGCCCATGAGGTATTGGCACTGGAAATGCTGACCTTGCTGCTGGAGCGACCTACAGATGACAGTGTTGAAGTGTCTATTGGTTTTATAAAGGAGGGTGGCCTTAAGCTAACTCAAGTAACACCCAGAGGTATAAATGGTAAGTGTCTGCTGTATTGCGTCTTGGCTGTTTGATGGTACATTACTTTCCTCATTAATATTAATCCTTGGAAAGAGGTGAACTTTAGCCTGAACAAGACATTGTTTTTCTGTGCCACAGACACTGAGTATCATTGTGAGCGTCTACCACAAGAACCGCTTGAATACATTAATGTGTGAAAGGTGGTTATTTCAGAACTGAAAAGTTAAATTTTAGTTTGTATGTGTATTTGGAATTTTTTTTTTTTTTTTTTGTCATTTGGATTTTTGTGTGAGTGTGGTTTGAAGCAAACATCACTTGCATCAAACTTACAAACAATAACGTTTTATCTAAGTCAAAAAAGAAATGTAATACACTGCTAAAATAAAATGAAAGGAACATTTTTTATTCAGAGTATAGCATCAAGTCAATTAAACTCCAGAAATATTGATCTTGTCAGTTAGATAGCCAGAGGGGGTTGTTAATCCGTTTCAGCTGGTTTGGTGTTAATGAAGATGAGAAACCATGAGATTGCCTCCAAAACAGAAATGGTTTTACAGGTGGAGGTCACTGCCATTTTGTTTCCTACTAATCTTTTCTGACTGTTTCACTAGTTTTGTGTTTGGCTCAGGTCATTGTCACTACTAGTAGCATGAGGCGATACCTGGATCCTATAGATTTGGCACAGGCAGTCCCAACTCCTCCAGGATGGCACATCAATACGTGCCATTGCCAGAAAGTTTTCTGGGTCTCAAGAGCATGAAAGAGAATCTAGGAGACAGGCATTTATGCTAGGATAGCTGAACAGGGCCAAAGGCACCCTGACTGCCATTAGGTATCGGGACTAATTCCTTGGACCTATTGTCCGATCCTACGCTGGTGCAGTGGTTCCTCCTGGTGCACGACAATTTCCGGCCTTTATGTGGCAAGAATATGCAGCCAGTTCCTGGAGGATAAAGGAATTGATACCATTGAATGGCCCCCACGCTTGCCTGACCTAAATCCAATAGAACCCCTCTCGGACATTATGTTTAGTGAAATTTGCAGTGAAATTTCAGCAAAATGGACTAGCCTGCTGCATAATCTTTTCACTTTGATTTTCAGGGTGTCTTTCAGCCCTCTGTAGGTTGATAATTTTCATTTCCATCAAACGATGTGGCATGCTTTCAATCCTAACACGTTACCATATCCATGTCAGTCCATATCAGTATAGGTATCCAGCATGAGATCTGATGTGTTTTCAAAGTGTTCCTTTAATTTTTTTGAGCAGTGTATATTGCAACTTACTAGTTCTTAAATGTGGCAGCCGCATTAGAGGCATTGCTGCAGCGAATGTCTCTGAGCACGGCGGCTCTTAACCACCCCCCATCCGCGCTACAGCCTATATACGGCTGCAGCGCGGACTTGAATTTTCGGGAGGCCGTTTTTAAACGGCCTCCCAGTGGCACGCCCCCAGCGCGCTCCCGCGAGCGCGCTGCGGGGAAAATCTGTGTTGGCCGTGTCCCTTGGACACGGCCGATAAAAGATCGTGGTGAATGGCCAATCACAGCGGCCATTCACCACGTGATCGGGCTGTCCAATGAGCGATGATCTCATATGTAAACATATGAGATCATCTCTCATCGCCGGTGCTCCTTCCTCACACAGAGACTGCAGTGTGAGGAAGGAGGGGGAGCCTCACAGCGCCGGGGACACAGGAGAATGTAATCAGGGCACCGATCACCAGTGCCCTGATTACTAAAGGTAAAAATACACACACAGTGCCCCCCCATCAGTGCCCACAGTGCCCGACATCAGTGCCCCCCATCAATGCCCACAATCAGTGCCCATAGTGCTGCTAGTCAGTGCCCATCAGTGCCTGCTCATCTAGGCACTGATGAGCACTGACTGGCAGCACTATGGGCACTGAGTGTGGGCACTGATGGTGCTGCCCATCAGTGCCGCTCATCAGTGCCACCCGTCAGTGTCCAGTGCCCATCAGTGCCGCCTATCAGTGCCAATCAGTGCCGCCTATCAGTGCCACCCAGCAGTGCCACCTGTCAGTGCCCAGCAGTGCCACCTCTGTGCCCAGCAGTGCCGCCTATCAGTGCTCATCAGTGCCGCCTATCAGTGCTCATCAGTGCGGCATATTAGTACCTCCTCATAAGTGCCACCTCATCAGTGCCCATCAGTGCAGCCTATCAGTGCCGCCTCATCAGCACACATCAGTGAAGGAGAAAAATTTATTTTCAAAATTTACTCGCAGAAAATAAGAAAAACTTTTTTTTTTTTTCTAAATTTTCTGTCTTTATTCTTTTTTTTTTGTAAAAAATAAAAAACCCAGAGGTGATTACATACCACCAAAAGAAAGCTCTATTTGTGTGAAAAAAATGATAATTTCATATGGGTACAGTGTAGCATGACCGCGCAATTGTCATTCAAAATGTGACAGCGCTGAAAGCTGAAAATTGGCCTGGATGGGAAGGGTGTTTAAGTGCACAGAAGGCAAGTGGTTAAAGTTTTGGAGGTCACAGTGGGCTTGTTGGGGGGGGGGGGGGGCCCTTTCCTCGCTGAGTGGGCCTGTGCCCTCCTGACCGCCCCTTACATTTTGTCAGGGGGCAAGGCAAAGTGGCCTATGAATGCGGCTTCCCTCTCTCTGAGTTGCTGTGAATGAACAATGCTAATCTATTCATATAGTTGAGATATATAGAAGTTCCCTGAAGAAGCAGATTTCCTCTGCGAAACACATTGAAACATAATATCTGGAACCTTCATTATTAACTTATGTCAAACTGTTTATAATTCTTTGTGTCTTATTACCATTTGTAATGTTTTTATTAATTGTAGGGCCTTTTGGCCATACTAGTGTTTTAGTCATGTGTAATAGTTATTTCCTAGTTTAACAAATATTCTTCAGTGTGTTACCTCACCGATAACATTCTTTAAAAGTCCTACATGGTTTAGTAAGTGGTTTTCCCCTCTACCTTTTTTTTTTTTTTTTTTTGCTGGCAACTGCATTGTTTTTTTTTTTTTATAAACACTTTTTCACGTGATACTGCCAGTAACACACTTTCTGTACTAGGACGACAGCGCTCTCTCAGTATAGAGGTTCAGCATTGTCACCTTAGGACAGGAAGCATGTATGACTATGGAACACTTCCCCATCTCCTCTATGGGGAAGATGTTTTGTAGTTCACAGACAGAACCCAAAACAATGCTAACTGATAGCAGTGAAGCATAGGAAGTTTTCCGCTCACTGGATCAGCTATTTTTTTTTACGTAAAGAACAGATATAGCAAAACACTTTAACCACTTAAGCCCCAGCCCTATTTCGGACACTTTTTGTTTACAAGTTAAAACCAGTATTTCTCTATCGCTCATTGACAGACGTAGTCTTCTTGATTCTCAAGAGCTGGGTTATGTTGTCTCCGCAGGAGTAGGACTAGGCAGAAAGACAAAACGTTCTGGCTCCACCTTAGGGGCAGTCCCTGAGGGTATATCCTCCCTCTCTCTGCTACAGGGAATCAGTTTTTTTCTGTCTAGTCAGGAGTAAGGACCTAAGCTCCTTGCTGGGATCTTTTTGGTCCTGGCAAGATTTTTTCTTTAGAAGAAATATTTTTTAGGTAGTTTTTTCTCCAGTGTTTTTCCTGTGAGATCTTCAAGCAAAAAACGCCGGACTGGGCGACACTAGTGGTCACCCCAGCCGGCCTACGAGCGCGCGCAGACCATTGCATTGCGCTTGGTCGGCCGCGACATATTCAAGTAAGTATGCGGGGCCGGGCGACGGGCTGGATGTTGAGATCCAGTGGTCACCCCGGTTTCTGCCTACGAGCGCGTGCAGACCAGAGCTCCGCGCTGGGTCGGCCGCGACGGAGTCCCAGTGAAGGGACTGACTTTGCGAGTTAAAAGTCTCGCTTGGACGCCAGGTACCAGAGAGTCGAGGCGTCCGGAGTGGTCCACAAACCCCCACCCCGGTGGAGAGGGTATTGTGAAGAGAGGGTGCCTGTCGGTTCGGTATGGTGAGTAAACGTCCCCTTTTTTCCTCGTTATGAGGCAGTATGTATTATGGGCCCCTCCATATATGGTCAGTATATATCTGATACTTACAAGTCCCCCTTGTAATACAGCATGTGTTTGTGGGAAATGGACTTGGTTTAAGAGCTAACACTCTACCCAGCAGACTGTAACATTACAGCAGACATAGGAGGTATAATCCTACCTTATGTGTAGTGTATCCATATATCGCCTCTTAGCAGAGATGCAGGTGGATGTGCTGGGATAACGATTTCGGCGGTCCGCCGCCATTTTGCCGTAGACCAGGTGCATGCATGTCCTCAGGTCACGCCGGCCGCCATGTTTTTGGAGTCTAATGTCTCCTATATGGGGGCGGCCATGTTTCATGAGCCCAGCTACCTCGTGGAGAGCTGGGAACGCCGGAAGGCGTACACAGGGGGCGGAGCCACGTCCTTCTACCCAGGAAAAAGCAACAGCTCCTTCCAGTCTGTAAAGACAGACGCTGACTGCAGTTGGTTGGAAACTTCACTGCATCGGTTGGTGAGCCTTGGGGGTCCCTCTCTCTCTCTGTGGGATCGAGAAGCAGGTACTCTGAGGGGCGCTATTGCGCTAGGGGGAGACACATAAAAAAAAAAAAAAAAAATTAAAAAAAAAAAAAAAAAAGAGGTATTTTTTATTTAAAAAAAAAAAAAGTAAAAAAGAGTTTTTTTGTGTTTTCTGGCAAAGGTGTCCTGAATTATCATGGACCCTGCCACTCATGTATCTCCTCCGGATCCCCTCGAGGGGTCTGCGGGATCCTCCAGCACCCCACTGACGATTAAATCATTGTCCGCTATTATGGAAGCTTGTGTCCCGGGTGGAAGTGGCTTGTCAGGGACAGGGCGCAAGTAAGCGACCCCCGCCTAACCCCTTATTATCTGAAACCTCGGATTCAGACTCTGAGCCTATTTCTGCAGTTGCAGGTACTTCATCTGGTATTGGTGTCTCGTGTACTGTCTTTTCAGACAGTGAGGAGGATGTTTCGGCATCAGCCATAGCCAGAGAGGAAGCGTTGGTAAACGCACTCAGGGTATCTGTTCAAGAGACCTTAAGATTACAGGGTATTCCGTCAGAAATAGCTGAAACTGAAATCCCTTTTGGGACTAAAAACGCATCTAGTGGCGAAGGTTTTTTCCATTGCCCAAATGTTTTGGCAATCCAATCAAAGAAGAATGGAGTCTGCCAAAACGCATTTCTACTATTTCTAAACGCATTAACAGGCGTTATCCGTTTGAGGAAACCCTCATTAAGAAATGGACAGAACCACCTGTGGTGGATTCACCAATTGCTAGATTGAATAAAGCCACGGTTATTCCTCTAGAAGACGCTCCGTCTTTTAAAGATCCAGTGGATCGCAAGATAGAAGCTATGTCTCGCACCATGTTTACCTTGATTGGATCAGCTTTCAGACCAATAATTGCTATTGGTCTGGTTTCGCAGGCTGTAACTGTATGGACCAAGTGGTTACGCCGGGACCTAGAAGAGGTCCCTCAGGCGGTATCAGATTTGTTGGAACAGATGATACAGGGGTTACAGTTTGTGTGTGATGCGGCGTTAGACGCCACTTCATTATTGGCGCGAGCATCTGTCTCAGCGGTGGTTCTCAAGCGTACACTGTGGCTAAAAGGTTGGTTAGCCGACCAAGGTTCCAAAAAAGCATTGGCTAATATCCCCTTTTCAGGAGAGCGTCTATTTGGAGCCAACTTAGGTGAGATCATTAAGGATCTCACGGGTGGAAAGAGCACCTTTTTACCGCAAAAATTCTAAAGGTAAAGGAACTCGTCAAAGACGAGGGCCTTCTTTTTCTGCTCACAAGAGGTTTTTTTTTTTCGTCCCGCGGGTGAAAAAATTAAGTCCTCCAAAGCTCCTGCAGGAGGCGTCAGGGGTCGTTGGTCGGGCAAGCAAAGGCCCGCCCCCTCCAGACCTGAAGATAAACCATCCAAAGCCTGAAGGTGCGCCCCCACCCATAACTGGGGTGGGGGGACGTCTTCGCCGGTTCCCGGATCCATGGCTTTCCAGAATCCCGGACAGATGGGGTTGCGAAGTCATAAGGTCAGGGTACAAGATCGAGTTTCGATCTCTCCCACCGGCGCGATTCTTCCCTTCCAATAGCCGACTATCCCCGGATCGTTTAGACGATCTGTGGAGAGCAGTCACAGATTTACTACAACAAGGAGTGGTAGTCCACGTTCCTTGGACAGAACGCTTTCAGGGGTTTTTATTCAAACCTATTTACAATACCCAGGAAAGAGGGCAAAGTGCGTCCAATTCTGGACTTAAGGGCACTCAATTCTTTTGTCTACATAAGAAGATTCAGAATGGAGTCCATTCGCACAGTAGCAGCCTTTCTGCATTCAGGGGATGTCCTAGCGTCCATAGACATCTAGGACGCATATCTTCACATTCCCATTTTCGCAGGACATCAGCGGTTTCTACGTTTTTCCGTAGAAGAGAACCACTATCAGTTTGTGGCGTTACCTTTCGGTCTCGCCACGGCTCCGCTGGTCTTCACGAAGGTGTTGGCCCCAATGTTGGCACTTCTGCGCCAAAGAGGCATATCGATTCTAGGTTACCTAGACGATCTTCTGCTTCATGCAGAGTCTCCTCAGACCTTGCTACAAAACATAGAAATTACTATGATTTCTTTACAGGAATTCGGGTGGCTGGTGAACCAGCAAAAGTCATTTCTGGTTCCCACCCAGAGGCTCGAATATCTGGGTCTAATTCTAGACACAGTCAGGACAAGAGTTTTTCTTCCGGTAGGGAAACTCCGAAAGATTCAATCAGCAGTCCACCAACAGCTGGTCTTCCCTTCGGACTTGCATGAGGGGTCTGGGGTTGATGGTGGCTTCCTTCGAAGCAGTCCCATTTGCCCAGTCCCATACCCGAATTCTTCAGCAAGAGATTCCTCTCAGATGGAATCGGAATCCGGAATCCCTGGACAATCAGATCCGATTGAGCAAACAGACCAGAGAGTCTCTGGTCTGGTGGCTTCGGTCTCCGATGCTCAGCCAGGGAAAGTCATTTCTGCCAATATATTGGACGACAGTGACCACGGATGCCAGTCTATCCGGATGGGGAGGAATTCTCGGTCAGTTATCTGTCCAGGGACTTTGGTCCCCGGAAGAATCCAGGTTACCGATAAATGTATTGGAACTGAGAGCGATCAGACTTTGTCTGATTCACTGGACCGAGCAGCTCCAGGGCAGCCCGGTTCGGATTCAGTCGGACAACGCCACGGCCGTGGCTTATGTCAATCACCAGGGGGGCACCAAGAGTGTCCGAGCGGCCAAAGAAGTGGCTTGCATTCTTCGCTGGGCGGAGCGATTTGTTCCAGCAATCTCTGCGGTTTTCATTCCGGGGGTGGAGAATTGGCAGGCAGATTATCTCAGCCGTCAGACTCTGGATCAGGGGGAATGGTCCCTCCATCCAGAAGTTTTTCCACCAGTTGTGCCTACGATGGGGCACCCCGGATATGGATCTGTTGGCATCTCGATTCAACAGGAAAGTTCAGAGATTCGTGGCTCGCTCCCGCGATCCTCTAGCAGAAACCGCAGATGCACTGATCGCCCCGTGGGGGCAATACCAGCTAATATATGCCTTCCCTCCTCTCGCGTTACTGCCAAGACTTCTTCGCAAGATAGAGGAGGAAGGAATTCCAGTAATCCTGGCAGCTCCGGACTGGCCTCGTCGAGCTTGTTACGCCGACTTGGTCAGACTGATGGCGGACGTCCCGTGGAGACTTCCTCTCAGGGAGGATCTACTGTCTCAGGGACCGATCTTCCATCCTGCTTTACGATCGCTGGTTTTAAACGGCCTGGTTATTGAGACCCAGGTGCTGAAGGACAAGGGATTGTCAGCTTCAGTTATTCCTACTCTAGTTAAAACAAGGAAAGCGACTTCCAGAAAGATTATCATCGTACATGGAAGTCTTATATTGTGTGATGTGAATCCCTTGGGTTCCATCTAGATCTTTATTCGGTAGTCCGAATATTGGCTTTTCTGCAACAGGGAGTTGAGCAGAAGCTGGCCTTGAGTGTTATCAAGGGTCTGGTTTCAGCATTTGCTATCTTCTTTCAGAAGCTTTTGTCTACTCATTCCTTGGTGCGGAATTTCATCCAGGGGGTGCGACACCTGGCTCTGCCAGTGCACGCGCCGTTACCATCCTGGGATCTTAATTTGGTGCTGTCGGTTCTTCAGACACCTCCCTTTGAAAATATCAGGGAGATTCCCTTGCTTACTTTATCCCAGAAGGTGGTCTTCTTGGTGGCTATCACTTCTGCACGCAGGGTGTCAGAACTGGCTGCATTATCCTGTTGTTCCCCAGATCTGGTGGTTCATAGGGATAAGGTTGTTCTTCATCCGAATCCATCCTTCCTTCTAAGGTGGTTTCAAAGTTTCATTGAATAAGGACAGTGTATTGTCCTTCCTATGTCCTTAGCCCAATCATCCTCGAGAATTTGCATGGCATTCCGTGGATGTAGTTTGGGCGATCAGGATATACTTGAATACTACGGATTCAATTTGTAAGACGGATTCACTGTTTGTGATCACGGATGGCCCTAAGAAGGGGTTGCCTGTTCTGCTGCGACCATCTTTAGATGGATCAGACAGACGGTGGTATAGGCTTATTTTATCTAAGGGTCGGGATCCCCCGTTCCCTGTTAAGGCGCATTCTACTCGGGCGCTTAGAGTTTCCTGGACCTTCCGCCAGCAGGCGTCAGTGGTTCAGGTTTTCAAGGCGACTGTTTAGTAGTCGGTTCATACCTTTACAATATTGTATAAGGTTTATGTGATGGCATCGTCAGATGCCTCTTCTGGCCGCAAGGTTCCTGCAGGCCACTGTTTGAGGAGACTGTTGGTCTACCTCGAGGATTTGTGGGGTAGGTCTCATCTGTTTTCTAGATGAGTCCTTTGATACTTCTGGTTGGCTCCGGTTGGGCCTTCTAGATTGGATTTTGATTCTGTCAATCCCACCCCTCATTTTGTGGCACTGCTTCTGGATGTCCCAGCTCTTGAGAATCAAGAAGACTACGTCTGTCAATGAGCGATAGAGAAAAATGGATTTTTGTAAGATCTTACCGTAAAATCCTTTTCTCTTAAGCTCATTGACAGACGTAGTACCCGCCCCTCTATCATTGAGTTGGGTTGGGTTAAATTCTCTGTACTGCTTTAAAACAGAACTGATTCCCTGTAGCAGAGAGAGGGAGGATATACCCTCAGGGACTGCCCCTAAGGTGGAGCCAGAACGTTTTCTTTCTGCCTAGTCCTACTCCTGCGGGGAGACAACATAACCCAGCTCTTGAGAATCAAGAAGACTACGTCTGTCAATGAGCTTAAGAGAAAAGGATTTTACGGTAAGATCTTAGAAAAATCCATTTTTTTCCTAGAAAACTACTTGGAACCCCCAAACATTATATATATTTTTTTAGCAAAGACTCTGGAGAATAAAATGTCGGTCATTGCAAAAAATTTTGTCACGCGGTATTTGCGCAGTGTTCTTTAAAACGCCATTTTTTTGGAAAAAATTAGAAAAATCACATTTCACTGCATTTAAAAAATACTAAACAGTAAAGTTAGCCCATTTTTTTGTATATTGTGAAAGATGATGTCACGCCGAGTAAATAGATACCCAACATGTTACGGTTTAAAATTGCGCCCCCCCCCCCCCCCCGTGGGATGGCGACAAACTACGGTCAATAGAGATCTCAATCTGCGACGCTTTAAATTTATTTAACGATTACCAGTTTAGAGGTAGAGTGTAGCTCTTTTTTTAAAATTATTGCCCACGCTCTGGCGATCGCGGCGATACCTCACATGTGGGGTTTGAACAGCGATTTCATTCGCGGCTCGACTTGCGTATACGGTTTTTTTTTGTGCGTGAGCTGACGCGGGCGGCTAAATTTTTTTTTTTTCCTATTTATTTTTTGTTTTTTTTCAACTTTTACATGTTTTTTTAAAAAAAAAAAATCTGATCACTTTTATTGCTGTCACAAGCAATGTAAACATCCCTTGTGACAGCAATGTGTGACAGGTACACTTTATGGAGGGATCGAGGGTCTAAAAGACCCGAGACCCCTCCACTACACTTCCCTGTATGCAAAACGCCGAAAACGGCATTTTTGCATACAGCCGTTTTTTAAATCTGCCGCCTTTTGCTGCACAGTAACCCGGAAGTGACGTCATGGACGCCGCCTCCGGGTTACGTCATCGGAGACCCGATTGATGCCGTTTCCGGCATTCATCGGGACTCCATCCAGCCGGCGGACGTGCCTGGCTGGGTGCTCGGGGCTCCCGGTGGGATGGGAGCCCCGAGCAAAACCACGGAAGGCGGTGGGAGGGGGGGGACGTCCCCTCCCGCCCCCCCGGGTAACGATCGAGCGGCTCCCGAGCCGCATCGGTCATTACCGACGGAAAGCCGACCGTCCGCTTCAAACCACGGTACCGGGATGATGTCTCTAGCTAGAGGCATCATCCCGGTATAAGCCCGCAAAGTTTACCGACGTAGCCCTACGTCGATATGCGGTAAGTGGTTAACTTGTATATTTAACATACCAAATGATGGCAAAAAAGTTTATTTTTAAGGTTTCTATACACAATAATGTGGGAGCCAGTCAGTTCAAGCCAAGGGCTACTTGGTACTCTGCATTGTTTGAACATGGATGTAATGGCACCCGACTGTGTAGCACAAACATTTCTGTGCTTGGCTTTTTTAAGAAAGCAAAAAAAAGGAAAATTAGCCTAGTACTTACTTTTTGTAGTAGGTTTGATGCAACCATACAGGTAATAATGGTTAGGTTAATTTTAGGATTAGAGGATTAGGTCTAAGGATAGGGTTTGGGGTTAATAAAGGGTCTAGTTTTCAAGTGTGAAACTGTTATGCCTCGATGTACCATGCTAGGTGTTTGCTGACAAAAAAATAAAAACACTGGGGTTGGTTTACTAAAACTGGAGAGTGCAAAAATTGGGGCAGCTGTGCATGGTAGCTAATTAGCTTCCAACTTCTCTATGTTCAATTAAGCTTTGACAATTAAACCTGGAAGCGGATTGGTTTCTATGCAGAGCTGCACCAGATTTGGCACTCTCCAGTTTTAGTAAATCTCCCCAACTGTATTCTTACTGCTTACACAAAGCTGCTAATTTGCATAGAGCAAGCATTATTTTCTTAGGCTCTTTCTGAATACAGGGGGCTGAGAAAACCTCCATGCTGTTTGATTACACAGCACACTTGACATTAGGAACGGATTTATTTTTCTGTAAGTAGATGGCCTTTAGGGCTTGTCCACACATGAGCAGTTTAGCATAGCAGTGCAATGCCTGATTTCAACATATGAGAACTGGACCATTATCTTGGCTCCATTCAATTTTTTTCAGCCTGCTGTACTTTTGACATAGCATTTCCATACTCTTGCATTCAGCAGTTTGTGTGCTATATATACAGTCCGGTCCATAAATATTGTGACATTGACACAATTCTAATCTTTTTGGCTCTATACACCACCACAGTGGATTTGAAATGAAACAAACAAGATGCAGACTTTCAGCATCAATTTGAGGCTTTTTACATCCAAATCAGGTGAACGGTGTAGGAATTACAACGGTTTGTATATGTGCCTCCCACTTTTTAAGGGACCAAAAGTAATGGGACAGATTAACAATCATAAATCAAACTTTCACTTTTTAATACTGTTAAGTTAAGCCTTGAAATAAAGGACATCTACGCCAATCAGGTTTGCATTCATCTCCATATGTTTACTTCAGAGTATACGCCATATAGCGGGTCCACATCTTCCAACAGATAATGTGACCCAGATTACATTTTGGTTACAGTTTTTATAGTACATAAACGGCCACAAGCCCAAGTTACAGATTACACAAGGTTTCACAAGATTTCACAATACAGTCTAGGCGGATGACAATGCATTCCTTGTGGAAAATCCCAATTACACATCGGGTCATCTTGACCCAGCAAGGGCGTAATGACAGGTTAGTCTGACAATTAAAAAAGATTGAATATGTTAGGGAAAATAAAATTTTACTGTAATAAGGGCTTATTTTCATAAACATTTCTTTCCGGGAACTTTATCATTTTTGGCAGAACATTTCATATCCTCTGGGACAACGTGAGACACAGTATTTAAAACATACCAACTAGAATTCTAAGCATTAAGAAGAATATATTTTTTTAGTATATTAAAGGGGACTCTTTGACTAACGATATGCTCTTCATATATTTTCATATCTTGACAATACTTGGTTTGCAAATCCTTTTGCAGTCAATTACAGCCTGAAGTCTGGAATGCATAGACATCCCAGACGCTGGGTTTCATCCCTGGGTATGCTTTGCAAGGCCTCTACTGCAACTTTAAGTTCCTGCTTGTTCTTGGGGCATTTTCCCTGCAGTTTTGTCTTCAGCAAGTGAAATGCATGCCTAATCAGATTCAGGTCTGATGATTGACTGGCCATTGCATAACATTCCACTTCTTTCCCCTAAAACCTCTTTGGTTGGTTTCGCAGTATGCTTCGGGTCATTGTCCATCTGCACTTTGAAGCGCCGTCCAATGAGTTCTGAAGCATTTGGCTAAATATGAGCAGATAATATTGCCCGAAACACTTCAGAATTCATCCTGCTGCTTTTGTCAGCAGTCACATCATCAATAAATGCAAGAGAACCAGTTCCATTGGCAGCCATACATGCCCACGCCATAACACTACCACCACCATGCTTCACTGATGAGGTGGTATGCTTTGGATCATGAGCAGTTCCTTTCCTTCTCCATACTCTTCTCTTCCCATCACTCTGGTACAAGTTGATCTTGGTCTCATCTGTCCATAGGATGTTGTTCCAGAACTGTGAAGGCTTTTTTAGATGATGTTTGGCAAACTCTAATTTGGCCTTCCTGTTTTTTGAGGCTCACCAATGGTTTACATCTTGTGGTGAAGCCTCTGTATTCACTCTGGTGAAGTCTTCTCTTGATTGTTGACTTTGACACACATACACCTACCTCCTGGAGAGTGTTCTTGATCTGGCCAACTGTTGTGAAAGGTGTTTTCTTCACCAGGGAAAGAATTCTTCGGTCACCCACCACAGTTGTTTTCCGTGGTCTTCCGGATCTTTTGGTGTTGCTGAGATCACCGGTGCGTTCTTTCTTTTTAAGGATGTTCCAAAGAGTTGATTTGGCTTAATGTTTTTGCTATCTCTCTGATGGTTTGTTTTGTTTTTTCAGCCGAATGATGGCTTGCTTCACTGATAGTAACAGCTCTTTGGATCTCGTATTGAGAGTTGACAGCAACAGATTCCAAATGCAAATAGCACACTTGAAATGAACACTGGACCTTTTTATATGCTCCTTGTAAATGGGATAATGAGGGAATAACGCACACCTGATCATGAAACAGCTGAGCAGCCAATTGTCCCATTACTTTTGGTTCCTTAAAAAGTGGGAGGCACATATACAAACTGTTGTAATTCCTACACCTTTCACCTGATTTGGATGTAAATACCCTCAAATTAAAGCTGACAATCTACAGTTGGAGCACCTTGTTTGTTTCATTTCAAATATATTGTGGTGGTGTATAGAGCCAAAAAGATTAGAATTGTGTTGATGTCCCAATATTTATGGACCTGACTGTATATGTGTATGTATGTGTGTGTGTGTGTGTGTGTGTGTGTGTGTGTGTGTGTGTGTATATATATATATATATATATATATATATATATATATATATATATATATACACACACACGCACACGCACACGCACACGCACACATACACAGAGCGAGAGAGTTCAACTGAAGGTTTGAGTGTGGTGAAAGTCCTAACATGGAAAACCAAATTTCTCTTACGTCCTCAGACAGTCGCCGCCCCTCATATAGTCTTCACCAATGGTTATTGACTTCCTCTCCGCAGGAGTAGCTAGGCATAAGACTTGTTAAAAACAAAAGCATTTAACAGACACACCCATGGGGGTTGTCCCACTGGTCAATACCCCCCTGCAGTAAGCCATCCCAGCACAGTTTGTCTCTGCTTAGCGTTAGGAGTAAATAGGCTTCCCTGTTCTGGGGCTACAGTCTCAGCCTTCTAATCTTTCTTATGATTTTTATTTGCAAGGATGTCAGTTTTTTCTTTGCTTTACTAGCTGATTATTTTGTCAGCTTTAGTTTTAGTCGGATCTTCGGATGAAGATGAATTTTGCGGAGCTGGGAATCGGACTGGCCATCCTGGCTCTCCAGGGCAGAGGGTCAGATGGATCTCCAGCCCGCCATCGAGCGTTCAGCTATGTGTTCGCCCTGGCACTAAGAACGACCCATCCCTGTTCGCAGCAGGGATGCAGCCTGTGAGGTGGCTACCTCACTGGACACATCTGCGGTTCAGTGCTGCAGTGTCCTGCGTTTGGCTGACAGCATTCCCTGTCATCTGAGGACAGAGGCTTTTCATTTCATAGAGGCACCCCACGCCATCCGGTACAGGTAAGTACTTTCTGTGTGGGTCCTCTGTCTGGGGTGGCAGTCCTGTGTTGCTGTGTGTTCCCCCATGGCTGTGCGTTTGTGGGGCTCCCTGATGCGATCCCTGCGGGGGTCTTTTTTATTGCACTGCTGGCGCTGTGTGGGTTTGGGGGCCCCTCTCCTGTGTCACTTTGGTGTTCTGGAGAAGCAGACTATGTGTGCGGCGGCCGCAGCGGGTAAAAACCGCGCGGTCCGCCATTTTAGGTGTGGGCAGCATGTCTGGCTTTACTGTGGGCTTCACTGTCTCTTCCATATTTCTCTGTTTTATCCCTTCTGGCTCAGTTTTGTCCCTTTTTGGGGGGGTCTGTGTACACAGTATATCTAGCGGTGGGCTGCGTAGTCCGCAGCGCTCTTAAAGGGCCAGTACTTTTTTCTGCAATGGAATCTCGGGACAGGAAATTCCCCCCAGCCTTGGTGGGGGACCCCAGTTCTGCTGATCCCCCTGTTATACCTAATTTGGCCACTGTGGTGGCGACTTTAGTGTCCAAAATGGAGGTGCTGATGGCTGAACGAGCTGTTAGAAAAAGGCCTAGAATATCTTTGTCCTCTGATTCAGATGATGTGGCTGCTGTGGCTGGCGTGCCCTTTTCAGGGTCTCGCTCGTCCCTGGACCCGCTGGGGCCTTAGGGGGAGGTGGAGGGGGTAGATTATTCTCCCCAGTTGTCGCCTGAAGAACGCGCAGCTATAGATGCGTTGATTTCTTCTGTTTAAAGAAACACTACATTTGGAGGATGAGCCCAATCCTCCGTGCATTGTGTCCTCCTTTGGTACACATAGGACCCGCAAGTCGGCGCAGCTTTTTCCCTGCCCCGCTGAGTTTCATCACACAGTGAATGAACAATGGCGCAGTTTGAAACGCCCTTTCACGGTGCCTAAACGGTTTCAACTGCTCTACCCCTTTGTGCCTTCTACGGATTCGTGCTGGTGTGTGGCCCCCCAGGTGGATCACACTGTGGCCATGTTGAACAAGGCTACTTTGGTTCCCACTGAGGTTTTTCGGGATCCTACGGACAGGAGGTTGGAGTCTCTTGCCCGCCATGCCTACATGGTGGCGGGTTCCATGCTCAAACCTATTTTCTCTTCTGTCATGGTGGCCCAGGCAATGGCAGATTGGACTAAGGTGCTTAGACGCATTCTCGCGTCTGATTCTGCCCCACCTGCTATGCTGGACATGGTGGACCAAATTCATCAAGGGGTCATGTATTTGTGCGATGCGGCCTTGAATGAGGCCCCTGTGGCTGCACGCCTGTCTAGTGTCGCGGTACTTAATCATCGACTGATCTGGCTGAAGAGCTGGTCGGCTGACCAGACGTCACGGAAAACGGTGGCTGATTTTCCCTATGCAGGGTCTTGCCTTCTTGGCGAGGCTTTAGATACTTTGGTGAAAGGAGTCACTGGGGGCAAAAGCACTCTGCTGCCCCAAAATCCGAAGAACAAGCCTTTTTGCGGCAAGCGGGGCCCTGCCTTTAGACCCAATCAGGGGTCCTTTCGTGCCTTCAAGCCTCAAAACAAGGGCTAACCTTTCAAGGGCCAAGTTGGCCAGAAAAATCCCTGGGCGGGCAAACAGAAGTCTGGCCATGCCGGTGCGGCGGCTCAATCCGCCTCTGCCTGAAGGGACGCCCTCACCCGTTTCAGGGGTGGGGGGATGTTTGCGTGGTTTCCTCCAACCTTGGCTGCTCCGGATTCTGGACAGGTGGGTTCAGGAAATCATTCGATCAGGATACAAGATTGAATTCCTTTCACGGCCGGGGGACAGATTCTTTCCCTCAAATCTTCATTTGACCCCCAGGGCGCCTACAGGACCTGCATCAAGTGGTGCAGGACCTCCTTGCCCAGGGGGTGATTGTCCCTGTGCCTCATCGGGACAGGTTTCGGGGGTTTTTACTCAAATCTGTTCACTGTGCCCAGAAAGGAGGGCAAGGTGCGTCCGATCCTGGACTTGAAAGCTCCGAACCACTTTGTGCGCGTTCGAAAGTTCCATATAGAATCCCTCCGCTCGGTGGTGGCCTCCCTGAGTCCAGGGGAATTCCTGGCCTCTATCGACCTAAAGGATGCGTATCTGCACATCCCCATTTTCGAGGGTCATCAGAGGTACCTCCGGTTTGCCATAGCGGAGGACCACCATCAGTTCGTAGAGTTACCTTTCGGTCTCGCTTCGGCTCCGAGCTGGACCAGCTGTTGCACTCTCCAGTTTTAGCAAATCAACCCCAGTGTTTGAATTTTTCTGCATCTCAGTAACTGTTAGAGGCATTTGGATTCCAGAAGCAGTGATATTGGGGACGATTTCAACACGGAGGTCACATCGGAGGAATCCCACATCAGATCCTGGGCAAATGTGCAATAAAACCAAGGGCTTTTATACAATCTAATTCCGGTGAGTGGGGAACCAAGAGGGCACCTTCACCTCACAAGCACCTTATTCACTTGGCACTTTGGCACCTTTTCGGATCATCAAAAAGGACTGTATTTCACCATTTATGCACTTTAAATCTTTCACCTGGAAATTATATTTATTAATGCAAATTATATTTATTTATGCACTTTAAATCTTTCACTTGGAAATTATATTTATTAATTTTGAGTTTAATCATGCACTATATTTTATCATTATAGAATATTTATGCACTTTAATGTGATTGATATATTTTATTAATATATATTGAATTTATATGATTAGTTTCATCTTAATTAATTTTTGTCACAAATTTGTTGCTAGCGCTGCATAAATTTGCTTTTATTCATTTATTCTAAGAATTTTCTTAGGGTTTGCAGCAGCTGCACACTTTCACAGTTTTTTTCACTGAATAATTTATTACTATTGTGCAGCGCGGGTTTAAATTTGTTTTTTCATTTCTTTACCAAAGTGCTGGCGCCTGTTCTGGGCCTGCTAAGGGCACAGGGCATTGCGGTCTTGGGATATCTGGACAATCTCCTCTTAAGATCGAGTGTCAGTCAGAGCCTGTTGGGCGATCTGTCGACTATGGTACAGACGCTCCAGTTCGGTTGGACCATCGACGTTCAGAAGTCGACTTTGTCTCTTTCGGTTCGTCTTCCCTATTTGGGAATGGTTCTGGACTCTGCTCACGCGAAGGTATTTCTGCCGGAGGACAAGCTCCGGACCCTTCAGAACGAGATCAGGTCCCTCAGGGACAACGAATCCTCGTCACTCAGGGCCTGTATGCGGTGCCTGGGGTTGATGGTGTCAGCCTTCGAGGCAATACCATTTGCTCAGTTTCACACACGGTCTCTCCAAGCGGAGATCCTGGCCAGGTGGGACAGACTACCTCAGTCCTTGGATCTGAGTGTCTCGTTGAGTCGCCGGACCAGAATGGATCTTCTGTGGTGGCTTCAGTCCCCGGCTGTGTCGGGAGGGAAGTCCTTCCGTCCGTTACTGTGGACAGTGATTACCACGGATGCCAGCCTGTCGGGCTGGGGTGGAGTCCTGGGCAACCTGTCTGCCCAGGGCACTTGGTCGGAGGAGGAGTCCTCCCTTCCAATCAACATCTTGGAATTTAGAGCGATCAAACTGTCTCTTCCAGTGGTCGGATCTACTTCAGGGCCGTCCTGTACGGGTACAGACGGACAATGCTACCGCGGTGGCTTACATCAACCACCAAGGGGGCACCAGGAGTGCCCGGGAGGTGACTGACATTCTGTCTTGGGCCGAGGCTCATGTCCCGGCGATTTCGGTAGTTCACATTCCGGGTGTGGAGAATTGGCAGGCAGATTATCTGAGCCGCCAGACCCTGGATCAGGGGGAATGGTCCCTCCAAATGCTGTGTGCGAAGTGGGGATCCCCAGACGTGGATTTATTCGCGTCTCGGCTAAACCACAAGGTGGAAAGGTTTGTGGCAAGAACCCGCGATCCTCTGGCGGACGCCTCGGATGCGCTAGTGGCCCCTTGGCATCAGTATCCTCCAATTCAGTTGTTATCCAGGTTCCTTCGCAGGTTGGCCTCGGAACCGAACTTGGTGATGCTGGTGGCGCCGGTCCTGGTACGCGGACATCGTTCACCTAGCAGTCGCGCCTCCTTGGTGGCTGCCAATGCGAGAAGATCTACTGTCTCAGGGACCGATCTTCCATCCTGCTTTACAGTCGCTGGCTTTAACGGCCTGGCTGTTGAAAGCCAGGTCCTGAGAGACAGGGGTCTCTCCCCAGAGGTCATTTCTACCTTTATCAAGGCTAGAAAAGCCTAGTCTGGTAAAATTTATTACCGTACCTGGAAAGCTTATTTTGCCTGGTGTGCGTCCAGGGGGTTTTCTCCTCGCTCATACTCGGTGTCGAGAGTGTTGGCTTTCCTCCAGTCTGGTGTGGACCAGCGCCTGGCGCTGATCACGATAAAGGGCCAGGTATCTGCACTGGCTGTTCTTTTTCAGCGTCCTGTGGCGTCTCATTCCTTAATTCGCACCTTCGTTCAATGTGTGCGACGTTTGGCCCCTCCCCGGAGGGAGCCTTCACCTCCATGGGACTTGAACTTGGTTCTGTCCTTGTTGCAGCGTTCTCCTTTTGCAAACATCCGGGAGATATCGTTGCCTCTGCTGTCTAAGAAGGTTGCCTTTTTAGTGGCGATCACTTCGGCTCACAGGGTGTCGGAGTTGGCGGCGTTGTCTTGCCGCTCCCCTTACCTGGGGGCTCATAAAGATAAGGTGGTCTTGCGACCTAACTCGTCATTTCTCCCTAAGGTGGTGTCTGACTTTCACCTTAATGAGGACATTGTTTTGCCTTCGCTCTGTGCGAAGCCTAAGCATCCTAAGGAGGTTGCCTTGCATTCCTTGGATGTTGTCCGGGCGATCAAGGTTTACCTGACGTCCACTGAATCCTTTCGAAAATCGGGTTCCCTCTTTGTCCTTCCTGAGGGACCTCGGAAGGGCATGGCTGCGTCTGCAGCGACCATTGCCAAATAGATCAGACAGACGATTGTACAGGCCTATGCTTTGAAGGAACGGGTTCCACCCTTCCCTGTTAAGGCGCACTCTACCAGATCTGAGTACGTCCTGGGCCTACCGGCATCAGGCTTCGGTGGCCCAGGTGTGGAAGGCTGCGACTTGGTCGTTGGTGCACACCTTTTCAAAATTCTATAAGATTGATGTTCTGGCATCAGCTGATGCCTCCTTTGGCCGCAAAGTTCTCTGTGCGGCAGTGCCCCTGTTTTTTTGTGGGTCCCTGGCTGTTGGGGTTGTTTTTCCCCTGGGTTATTTGCTTTCCTGGGTTGTTGCTCCTGTTGAGCCTTTTCTATTGCCCAGACGGTTCTCTTACTGTGCGTGTAAGGTTCCTTTCTCTGATGTGGGTACTGCGTTGCCTTTTATACGGTTGCGTCTCCCACCCCTCATGTCTACACTGCTTTGGGACATCCCATTGGTGAAGACTATATGAGGGCCGCGACTGGCGGAGGACGTAAGAAAACGGAATTTTTGTAAAATCTTACCGTAAAATTCCTTTCTCTGAGTCCTCCGACAGTCGCCGCCCCCGCCACTCTTTTGGGGTTCTTGTACACTTACTGCTATGCTACCAAACTGAGTTGGGATGGCTTACTGCAGGGGGGTATTGACCAGTGGGACAGCCCCCATGGGTGTGTCTATGTTAAATGCTTTTGTTTTTAACAAGTCTTATGCCTAGCTACTCCTGCGGAGAGGAAGTCAATACCCATTGGTGAAGACTATATGAGGGGCGGCGACTGTTGGAGGACTCAGAAAGGAATTTTACGGTAAGATTTTACAAAAATTCCGTTTTTTTTTTTTTTTTTTAATGTGGTTTTCTCCACTCAGAGTTTAAGGGGCCCTCAGTGATCATAACATTTGTTTCATTTAATGTTTAAAATAGTTGTTTTATCAACTCCTAAGTGTGGTTTTTCTATTCTCTGCAGCTATCTTTGAACGTTTGCGGAACATCCTACATGAGTCCGAAATAGACAAGCGTGTGCAGTACATGATTGAGGTCTTATTTGCTGTCAGAAAAGATGGTTTCAAAGATCACCCAGTTATCCCTGATGGCCTGGACCTGGTGGAGGAAGAAGATCAGTTTACGCATATGCTTCCTTTAGAGGATGATTACAATCAAGAAGATGTACTTAGTGAGTCTTTACTATGTCATTTATCACGGCACTGATGAAAATCTGTGGCTGCTTGGAATTGACAACTCTATGAATAAACTGCCTGCAAAGTATTTGTTTGTAGCATAAATCACGATCATTCAGTTGCAGAGAAATCTGTCATTCTCGAGCTGTTTACTTTTCCTTATGATGATGATGTTTTTATTCGGTTCACGCCTGCTTTTCTGATATCTTCCAAAGCTTAGTGCTTTTCAGTATAGTGGAGAATGCCTACATTAAAGTCAAAATGTTGCAATCACTCAGTCAACTTTTAAACTATCTATTGAGTATGCAGCTCTAATACTCAGATCCTGCATTCCCATTAATCAACATTTTGTTGGAAGATAACATTTTTAGAAGTGATTCTTTGCATTTTGTTTCTGTTTGTGATTTTTTTATTTTTCTATTCTGGCATTCCTAAGTTTGTCTATTGGTAATTCGTATTAGGTGTATTTTCTTGCCGACCTAGTATGCAGGAGAATGAACCAGTGTTAGGCTGGGCCCTAGTCATGCCCACCCTTTTGAGTGTAATTTGGTGATCCTGAAATTCTTCTGCTAGTAATAGTAGAACAATTCCATGCTGACTCTCACACACCTAAAACCTAAAAAAAAGTGAAAAAATGTTTCTCACAGCCACATTTACTGTCTGTTAATAGTTTATATATTTTTGTATGGTACATCCATTTTTGCCTATGAAGGGATTAGACTTTTCTCTTCCAATGTCTGTCACTATGACAAAAAGTGAAGAAATATCTCCTGCAGGGGAAAAAAAAAACTTCCCTTTACAGCTTTACTTTGAGTAAGGCTGCTAATCGCATTCAGTGGAATTTATAAAACGTGTCTATGACACTCTTTGGAACTCTGACAAATGTTGGGGGGCACGCACGATATGTGGAGCTAAACTAAAGACTGGAATGTCCATATGGACACTACATTGCCACTGCAGCTGAGCTGCTGCTGCTGCAGCTATGAAACAAACTGCGCGTCATCTGAGGATATTTGTGAGCTGTGTGGGCGGAGCCCGATGGTAATAGTCCCTCCTTCAGGTCTGCTTCCTTGTGATTGACAGTAGGCAGTGGGTAGGTCCATAGCCAACAGACAGCCTGCTGGGGAATGTGACCTGATTAGGAACTACTGTCTCAGCTTCCCCATCAGGCTTTGCCCACTCAGCATCACTGGTTGCTAGGAGGCTTTCAGCTGTAAAGCCATTAGGAGGCTTTCAGCTGTAAAGCCATCAATGTCCTTAACCACTTTACCACCGGAGGATTTTGCTGTCTTACATCTGGGCCACTTTTTGTGATTCGGCGCTGTGCGACTTTAACTGACAATTGCGCGGTCGTGCGACGCCGTACCCAAACGAAATTTACGTCCTTTTTTTTCCACAAACAGAGCTTTCTTTTGGTGGTATTTGATCACCTGTGCGATTTTTACTTTTTGCGCTATAAACAAAAAAAGAGCGTTTATTTTGAAAAAATAACAATATTTTTAACATTTTTTTTTATATGAAATTCCCTCCAAAAAAATGTAAAAATCAAATTTTTTTTAAATTTTTGGCCAATTTGTTTTCTGCTACCTATGTTTGGTAAAAAAAATCACAATAAGCGTATTTTGATTGGTTTGCGCAAAAGTTATTGCGTTTACTAACTAACGGAAAGATTTCTGTCATTTTTGGTGGTTTTTTTTTTTAAAACGTAATGGCGGCGATCTGCGATTTTTTTTTTTTTTGCGGTACTGCGACATTGCGGCGGACAGATCGGACCCTTGACTGACATTTTTGACACTTTTGGGGGTACCAGTGACATTACTGCTATAAATATGCACTGTTACTGTAAAAATGACACTGGCAGGGAAGGGGTTAATGTATGCCTCTTGCTTACTAACGTGTGCAGTAGCAGCAATGTGAGCAGTGTTAAAGTGGTTAAAGAGGAGTTGGAGTTCCAGCCACCTATCAAAAAAAGTGTAGCTGCTGATTTTTAAAAAACAGCCACTCGCATGTCCCACTGTCCAGCGGTGTACTCAGCCCAGCCGTCTTCATCCTCCCTTGGCGGCGCCAGGCATCTTCGCTATGGACACCCGGCTGTGACAGCTTGCATGCACGAGACGTTCTGTACATTGTGAATGATGGATGCAGGGACAGGAAGGAAGAAGATCTTCCGGTAACCAGCGCCACGGCGCACGGAACGAAACTGGGAAGCAGGTACCTGTCAAAATCAGGTTCCTGCTTTGATCTCCCCCCAATAAGTGCCCTTTGTGCAAGAGGAGCGGAGGACAAACAGTGATGGTGGTAAGGGAAGAAGTAGATGCAGCAAACATATGCCGCCTGCTACCCAGCTTTCAAACACATAGCCTTTCTCTCTACGCCAACTCGTAGTTGGTTCTAATGACTTGCAGATTGGTTAACTAGAGGTATTTATTTTTGAACCTGGTGCAGCCCTAGCACCACTTTGTAAAAGTTGAGCTATTAAAGTGGTTTCAAATGCTGAAGGCTTTTAACTTCTTGCATTCTATGCATGAAGGTAAAAACCTTCAGCCTGCAGCTCCCCCCTCTCCAATACTAGCTCAAGCCCGATCTTGATCCAGTGATGTGCATGGGATCAGTGGCTCTCCTGGGTCTCTGCCTCTTCATTGCTGAGATGCAGCAGCAGGAACCATTGGCTTTCACTGCTGTCAATCATACCCAGTAAGGAGGGGCCGGGGCTGATCCACGCTCTGTGTCTTATGGACACAGAGCAGGTCTCAGGAGCGAGCATGTAAGAGTGCCCTAATAGCAAGCAGCTTGCTATGGGGGCATTTGGGGCAGGGGAAGGGCCCAGAGCACCAGCAGGGGGACCTGAGAACAAGAGGCGGATCGGGGCTACTCTATGCAAAACCAATGCACAGAGCAGGTAAGTATAAAATGTTTGTTTAAAAGAAAAAAAATGGCTTTTAACCTGTTAAGTTGAAAATACACCATAACTATAGCCAGATGTTCTTAGTGCTGTTATAATCTTGGGAGAAACAATTGCTACTAGATGAAAAAATCCACCAGCTGATTGCTAGATTCTTGAGGGAAATAGGTTGCCAATGTCTGTTTTTTTTTTTTTTTTTTTTTTTTTACCCTGGTTTTAGTATTCAAGACCTGAGGACAGATTGCTACCAGATAAAAGGTCATCCTTTTAAAAGACTCATTTTCTGCAACTGTGTCATTTCACAGTTTTTCTAACAACCCAAAAAACGGTTTAAAAGTGTAAAATGACTATCATGATTAACGGAGTATGTGCCCATAACATAGATTGTAGCGCTTAAAGTGGAAGTTCTGTCAAATACTAACTTTACTTAAATCTGCTCCCACCCCCTAAGCCTATTCTAGCTACCCTGTAAAAGAAAGATGTCTATACTTATTCTAAGGGCGCCCTGGTCCCGTCACATGATGAGCGCTGGCTTCAGTGTAAAGGAGGGACAGTCGACAATTAATGCCTCATTGTAAGCCAATGGGTGACAGCACTGCATAGGCATTGCAGACGTTTAGCTTCACTAAAGCTGGGTTTTCTGGGGTGATCTTGTGTCTGGATAGGAGCGTCTTCAGAATAGGTAAGTATAGACCTCTTTACTTTAAAGGGTAGTTAGACTAGGCTTAGAATAGGGGTGGGAGCAGGTTTAAATATAATTAGTATTTGACTGGAATTCTACTATATTGTGGTCCTTTGGCCCAAAGTGTCTTATCTGCAATACAAGTCAGAAATTCACCAGTCTTTGTTAGCTTATTAGCCACCTTGAAAATCTAGAGGTGAATATGAGTTTGACAACACAAGAATGTTTTTGCGTTTTAATATTATTTTTGAAAAAAATTAAGAAAAAAATAGCTTTCTCTCTGGGTATATAAATTGCAAAGCCTGAGCCCTGTCAGTATGCTGCAGAGAAGATCACTTTCTCTCTTTATGTGGAAGCAATGGTCCTCTCTGCAGCAGAGCTAGAGCCCTCCATTCGGCAGAAAGCATAACATTTGCTGATAGCAAAGCTTTAGCTGTGACTCGGCAGGGAAAGTATTATATCATTGCTTAGATGACCACTGCTTCCACACATAGAGAAAGGGCCATTCCATGCAGTGGAAACAGTGTGCCCCTCCCCCCAGTAGACAGAGATAGGCTTTTCTACAAAAGTTGTGGTGGTTTTCTAAGGTAAACAAACTGATGATCCTATACTTGTCTTGCCTCCAGGCTTCCTCGCTGGCGCTCCTATCTTTACCTGCCCGCCTTCTAGGTTCAGTATCCTCAGCCATCTTGATGCACACTGGAATTAATTTATGCCAGACAAACTTAGGATGTACTTAATTTCATAGAGCACGAGCTAGCTAGAAAAAGGTGCTGCTATTGAAGATGCATACACCAGCTCTTCTGCGATAAAAGGCTATCTGATAGTTTCTGTTTTAGGTAAATCAATATTCATAGGTCTCTGAACAAAACATTAAAAGCACAAGCCTCATTATAAATCTTTTTTGATTTTATTATTTTTTTTTTTGGTTTATTAATATTGACAGATGTGCTATAAAATACTTAACTATAGTCTTTACATTTTTCTTTTCAAGATGTCTTCAAGATGGATCCAAATTATCTTGAAAATGAAGAAAAGTACAAAACTATTAAAAAAGGTATGTATAGAAATAATTGTATATTTATAGTAAGCTGTTCAAGGTGAGCACACCTCTCTTACTACAGGGAGGGGTCTCAAACAAATTGGAGATTTCCGTTGTACTTGGAAAACCTTGTGTAATCATTTACGTTTTCCTATTTTCTCGAATATTTCTTATTCATCCAGGAAATTTATTGTAACGTCGCAGGAAAGCTATCTTTTTACTATTCATGAGATACATTCGAAGCACATTTTGTTGTCTTTTTTTTTTCCTTCCTTGCCTTCAAAGTTCACAAAAGAAATAGCTTTACATTAGGAATTTATACTGTATTTTTAATAAACCTTCTTTTGATTTAGTTGTCAGTGCTGCAATATGTGTAATAAATCTAAATTGAAAATCAGCAGTGCCTTTAAATCTCAAGGGAAAGTTTTTTATTTACGTTCTAAACTGTGAGTGAAGGGGGGAAAAACACCTCACCCATTCTGCAGATTGAAGCATTGGATTGTTGAAGTGCATTTACTAATGGTTTAACCACTTAAGCCCCGGAGGATTTGGCTGCTAAACGACCAGAGGGTATTTTGCGATTCGGCACTGCGTGACTTTAACGGACAATTGCGCGGTCGTGCGACGCTGTACCTAAACGAATTTGGCGTCCTTTTTTTCCCACAAACAGAGCTTTCTTTTGGCGGTATTTGATCACCTGTGCGATTTTTTGATCACGCGCTATAAACAAAAAAAGAGCGTAAATTTTGCAAAAATAGCAATATTTTTCCCTTTTTTTTATATGAAATTCCCCCCCAAAAAAATGTAAAAATCAAAATTTTTTAATATTTTCGGCCAATTTGTTTTATGCTACCTATGTTTGGTAAAAAAAATCGCAAAAAGCGTATTTTGATTGGTTTGCGCAAAAGTTATTGCGTTTACTAACAAAGGGAAAGATTTTTGTCATTTTTGTTTTTTTTTTTTTAACGCGTAATGGCGGCGATCTGCGATTTTCTTTTTTTTTTTTGCGGTACTGCGACATTGCGGCGGACAGATCGGACCCTTGACTGACATTTTTGACACTTTTGGGGTTACCAGTGACATTTCTACAGTAATCAGTGCTATATATATATGCACTGTTACTGTAAAAATACACTGGTAGTGAAGGGGTTAACTTTATTTGAGAGGGAGGGGCTGTGTGTGTCCCTAGGGGCGTGATTCTAACTGTGATTGGCTGTGGCTTCAACTGTATGCAGAGTGATCAACGGACCTACATAGTAGATCCATGTGATCATCTCTCATACAGAGAGGAGAATGACAGGCAGCTTGTTTACACAAGCTGCCTGACTTTCTCCCTCTCCCCCGCCGATCGCAGAGTGGCCGGCGGCGATCGGGTCCGCCGGTCACACGCGCGGGGGGGTCCGTGACCACGCGGGAGCGGGCCTCCGGCGGCGCGCGCTCGCTCCCTAGACCCTCACAAGCTAGTGACGTAGCCCTACGTCACTTTGCCTGTGAGGGGCTGACCGCCCACGTAGATAGTCGTGCGGCGGTCGGCAAGTGGTTAAGTTTCCTGGCTAGCCTTTGTTAGTGCAGACACAAGTGCCAATTTGATAAATTACTGTATATTCATTTGGGGGAGAATACATCATGCTGATCAGATTTATTGTGGGTAGGCTGTGTTCTTTACTAGGGGATTTAGTTTTATGTTACATCTATTATTCTTGTGTTTTTAAGAAATCCTTGACGAAGGGGACACTGATTCTGAAGGAGGAGACAGCGAAAATGACAGTGATGATGACGACGAAGAAGAAAAAGATGGAGCTGAAGACGGAGGGGAAGGTTTGTGCTACTTTTTGTCTTAATCATTCATCAGAAATTGATGCCTTTATATACTAATATTTTCTCTTCACTGTTGCCTTTGCAGTGTATATTGCCAGTTTAAGTTACCCTGTCCTAAATAAAACCCATTTTCTCTTTCGTTCATTGACCGACAGAGCACTTGATCTTCATGACTGTAGGGTTATGCTGCACCCTACAGGGGTAGGACAGCAGGCAGAGAAAAGCTTGAGCACACCTTTTTGGGGCCATCCCTGGGGGTATACTCCCACTTCCTGATGTAGGTAAGTTTTTTTTCTGCCTAGTCAGGAGTAAGGACCTAGTTCCTTGCTGGGATCTCTAGTCTTAGCTATTTTTTTTTTTTTAATGGAATTTTTTCTTTCTTTTATTATTTTTGTCCCTGTGAGAATCTACGATCAACTGCCGGACTGGGCGACGAACTGGATAATCTAGATCTTTAGGTGTCCCCCCAGTCCAGCCAGTGAGCGTGTGCAGACCGCAGCTCCACGCTATGTCGGCCGCAACATGGATGGGGGATTGTCTGCAAGTTAAACCTCTCGCAAGGGCGCATACTAACTGGTTTCAGCCTGAGTTACAGAATTTTCTCCTGGCCGTAGCACCCACATTACGATGGAGCGGTGTCCTGTCCAGAGCGGTGCCCATCCTGTTCCTGGAGGTAAGTAGCTGTCCCCCCTCTACCCCTGCCAGGTTTTGGGGCAGACATGGGCCCCTGCCTGGGATGGTCGAACCCCTGGGTTCCCCTCCTTCCGAATCGTGTCCCCCCCCCCCCGCCCCTCCCTCCAGCTCAGTGGTCTATGTGGCCTGTGGCCTCCATCCCCCCCTCCCCTGGGTGGACTTACCTTTTTGAGGTGCATTGGGGGGGCAGCACTGGCAGTAGGGGAGCGAGCACGCTGCTGGCTTCCAAAACGATCGTTCCTCACGGGGATTTGGCTGGTGGGGGCACCTGTCTGGCCCCCCCCTCCCCATCCCTATTGATAATATTGTTTTAGCCTTGGGACCCCGGGAGCACCGTGACACCGCCATTTTCTTGTAACCTGGTCAGCTACTGATCAGCGCCCATGTTTGTTTAGCCTCGGCAGCCATTTGTCTATGTTTTCCCATTAAAAAGAGCAGTAGCAATATTTGTGGAGCTCAGATGGGCGGTGATTCGGCGGTGGGAAGTCTTTGACCTCTAGTGCTTATAGCCAGAAATGTCTTTTACTGATCACCGCAGAAGCTTCCTGTGAGCTGTCCGGTGGCGGTGAGTGCCGGGGGCTCCCTCTCCCTCTTGCTGATATACAGCGGTAGTACTGTGCTGGGCCGGGCCTTGTGGTGCAGACAGCGCGGTGGAGTGTCCCTTACAGTGTGTTTTTACACTTGTGCAGTTTTCCCTATCCATCGTCACTGAAATATGTTTCACCTTCTGATCTACTCTGAGGATGCGGGGCTCTCCGGTGCCCCACAACTGGCTGCACTGATGGCAGTCCTGGAGTCCTTGTTGTCCAAAGTGGATTTGGTCCTGGGCAAACGGGCTACTAAAAAGCGTCCCCCCGCCTTCACCTGCTTCCTCTGTCTCTTCAGATCCAGGGTTTGAAACGGCCGCGGATGCCAGTTACTCTTCGGAGTCTGTGTCCACGCACCCCTTGCGCTCGGATAGTGAGGATGATTCCTCTGTTCCTCTAGCCACAAATGAAAAGGCGCTAGTGTTTGCACTGATTGTATTGGTGCGGGAATCCTTGCATTTGGAAGATGCGACTAATGCAGCATCAGAGACGTGGGTCACCATTGGCACCCACAAGTCCTCCAAAGCGACAAGGGTGTCCCTCCCCCCCCCACTTTGAAGATATTGTCTCAAAACAGTGGGGGTCCCCAAAATGCACCTTTTGCATTCCCTAAGCATTTGGCAATGCGATACCCTTATGAGGAGTCCCTCCTTAAAAAATGAACGGTACGTCATGTAGTGGACTTCCCAGTTTTCAGGTTGAATAAAGCAACAGTTATACCGGTAGAAGAGTCTCTGATCCGGCTGATAAGCGGTCTGTGGCCTTGACCTGCCATTCACTGTGGCTGGGTCGGCGTTTAGGCCGTTGTTTACCATCACCCTGGTGTCACAAGCTCTGACTGATTGGGCAAACAAATTACACCGGGGCCTGGAGGAGAAACAGCTCCCTCCTGAGTTTGTGGAGCTGGCGGATCAATAGGTCCAAGGACTAAAGTTTGTCTGTGACGCCTCTTTGGATGCCCCTCCCTTGCTTTCTAGACTGTCTGTCTCTGCAGTGGTCCTGGTTCGCATTATCTGGCTGAAATTTTGGTCCGCCGTCCAGGCTTCTAAGAAGGCCTTGTCCGATCTTTCATTCGTGGGAGATGGTCTGTTTGATGCTTCCTTGGATAACCTCATCAAAGGCCTCACAGGGGGAAAGAGTACTTTTCTTCCTCAGGCTTCTAAGGGTAAGGAGTCCCGTCCTTTTCTGCTCACAAGCGGCCTTTTTCCTTTCTCAGGACAAGGGATCAAAACCCTTCAGGGGGTCTCCAGTGGGGGGTTCTTTAATCGGGCAAACCTAGAGCGGGATCTGCCAGGCCTGCGGACATAAAATTCCTCCGCATGAAGGGGTGCCCCCACCCATGTCGCTATTTTCCGGACCCGTGGACCTTCCGGATTCAGGACAAGTGGGTCCACAAAGCCGTTAGATCCGGCTTCAAGATTGAGTTTCGATCATACCCGCCTGCAAGGTTCTTTCCTTCCAACCTGCACTTATTCCCAGGATCCTACAGGATCTCTATGGTGCAGTGCAAGACTTGTTTTCTCTTACGTCCTCCGACAGTCGCCGCCACTTCATATTCGTCACTAATGGGGTTATTGACCTTTGCTCCGTAGGAGTAGCTAGGCAACAGAATATATTAATATCAAAGCTTTTAGCATATCCCACCTCCAGGGGGTGGTCCCCTCAGTCAATACCTCCCTGCTTCCTGCATTCCCAACTCAGTTTCTAATGCCTAGCTTAGGAGTAGGTTGGCTGTTCCTGTGCTGGGGCTCTCTGTCTCAGCCTCTATTCTCTTTTTGATTTTATTTTGAGTCTTTTTCTCTCTTTCTTTTACTTAGCTGTTGATTTTCAGCATTAGTTAGCTTCTTCGGATAAAGATGATCGTGCGGAGCTGGGTCTCAGTCTGGCCACCCTGGATCCCAGGGCCAGGGGCTTCCCAGCCTGCCATCGAGCGTTCAGCTTAGGTTTTACCCTGGCACATTGAACGACCCATCCCTGTTCGCTGCAGGGATGCTATCTGTGTGGTGGCTACCTCACTGGACGCCATTGCGGTTTCGCACCGCAGTTTCCACTGCGTCATGCTTGCGACACTCCGTCTTCAGTGCAGCGGTTTGGTCGCTGGAGCAGGCTCCCCACGCCATCCGGGCTGGTAAGTGTAATTCTATGTGGGGATCTGTCTATTTGGGTGTCAGTCTGGGACTGTGTGACCCTGCATGTCTGTGTGGCTGCTGTGCTCCCTGTCAGTTCCTGTGTGGACTTGCTGCCTGTGTGTGGGCTGTGAAGGGGGGGGGGCTCTCCCGCTCTGCTGAGTGTAAGCATGAAGCAGTCAGATTTTGGGCATGCTGTGCGGCGATCGCTGCGGCGACCCGCCATTTTTTGCGGCAGAATCATGGTGGCCGGTCCTGTGTGGTAATGCACAGCGTTTTTGGCGCTAAACGCCGCCATTTTGGCAGCGATCGATCAGGCCACATGTCGGCGCCATTTTCTGTTTGCCCAAGGAATCCTCAGCCGAGCGGCCATGTTTGTGTAGCCTTGCATAGGCTTCATAGGGGCGGTCAGTCTTGCATCACTTCCTTTTGCTCTGGGACAGCGATCGGTGGCAGCAGCCTGTGTGATCTCTCCAGGTTTTTATCTTCCCATTTTTCCTGTATTCCTTGCCCAGTTTCTTGTCCCTGTGGGGGTCGGTGTATTCAGTGGGTGCGGTGGGCAGTACTCCTTTTTTCCTAATACTACTGGGGCATGGATTCTCAGGATTGCAAGTTTCCTCCCACCTTGGTGGGGGGGCCAAGGGGCTGCTGCTTCCCCCGAGGGGGCTGATCTGGCCACTATTGTGGCAAACTTAGCTGCTCAGGTGTAGATGCTGGTGGCTGATTGATCCACAAAACGGCCCAGAGTGTCTATTTCCTCTGATTCAGAGGGCGAGGGGGCTGCTATGGCTGGAGTGCCCTTCTCAGGGTCTCACTCATCTCTAGACCTTGTGGGGTCTGACGGGGAGGCTGAGGTGGAAGGGGTTGATAATTCTCCCCCTGGCTCGTCTGAAGAGCTTGCACTCATGGATGAGTTGGTTGCTTCTATCAAGCAAACGCTGCATTTACAGGATGAACCATGTCCTCCAGTTTTGATGTCCTCTTATGGGACGCAAAGAAAGTGCAAAACATCGCAGGTTTTTCCTTGCTCTACGGAATTTCAGCGCGCTGTTGCTGAGCAATGGCGCAATTTAAAGAAGCCTTTCGCTGTGCCGAGTAGGTTCAAACTGCGTTATCCATTTACTCCCGGCACTGATGAGCGTTGGTGTGTGCCGCCTCAAGTAGATCACGCGGTGGCGATTTTGAATAAATCCACTGCGATCCCTGCTGAGGATACCCCGGTGTTCCGGGACCCGACGGACAGGAGATTGGAGTCTCTGGCCCGTCATGCTTATACGGTTGCTGGTTCTATGCTGAAGCCTATTTTTGCTTCCATTATGGCAGCCCAAGCTATTGCGGATTGGACGCAGGTGCTCAGGCGCACCCTGGTGGCTGACTCTGCGCCGCCGACAACCTTGGCTATGGTGGATCAAATTCATCAGGGTGTCATGTATTTGTGTGATGCGGACTAAGATATGGTCCCTTTGGCTGCGCGTCTTTCTAGTGTGGCGGTCTTGAACCGTCGCCTGATATGGCTGAAATGTTGGTCTGTTGACCAGTCTTCTCGCAAGACTTTGGCTAATTTGCCGTACGCGGGATCTCGCCTTTTTGGCGAATCCTTGGATACCCTGATAAAGGGAATTTCTGGGGGTAAGAGCACTCTCTTGCCCCAAACTCACAAGAGTAAGTTTGTTCGTGGTAAGAAGAATACATCATTTAGGGCCTCTCAGGGGTCCTTTCGTGCCTTTCGGTCGCACTATAAGGGCAAGCCCTTCAAGGGACAAGGCTCCCAGAAGAAGCCGTGGGCGGGTAAGCAGAAGTAAGCAGAAGTCCGGCCAGCAGAAGAGGGCAAGGTACGTCCGATTCTGGACTTGAAGGCTCTGAACCGCTTTGTGCGGGTTCGCAAGTTCCGCATGGAATCCCTGCCATCAGTGGTGGCTGCCCTGGTTCCGGGGGAATTCATGGCCTCCATCGACTTGAAGGATGCATACCTTCACATCCCCATCTTCGAGGGTCACCAGAGGTACCTTCGATTCGCCATTGCGGAGGATCACTACCAATTCGTGGCGTTACCCTTCGGTCTTGCTTCGGCTCCGCGGGTTTTCACCAAGGTGCTTGCGCCGGTTCTGGCTTTATTGAGGGCCCAGGGCATTTCTGTCCTGGGGTATCTGGACGATATCCTGATTCGGTCCGCGACCAGTCAGGGCCTGGTGAACGACCTGTCCATCACGATGCGAACTCTGCAGGAATTCGGTTGGACGATAAATTTTCCAAAGTCAACGTTGTGTCCGTCGGTTCGTCTTCCCTACCTGGGGATGATCCTGGACTCTGTTCAAGCGAAGGTCTTCCTGCCGGAAGACAAGCTCCGGACACTTCAGAACGAAGTAAGGTCCCTCAGGGACAATCGGTGCTCGTCCCTCCGGACGTGTATGAGGTGTCTGGGATTGATGGTTTCGGCCTTCGAGGCGATTCCCTTCGCCCAGTTTCACACACGGGAGCTTCAGGCGGAGGTCCTGGCCAAGTGGGACGGGCGTCCGCAATCTCTGGATCTGCGGCTGTCGTTGAGCCGTCTCACCCGCAGGGGTCTTTTGTGGTGGCTCCAGTCCCCGGCGGTGTCGGGGGGCAAGTCCTTTTGTCCTTTGTCGTGGGCGGTGATCACCACGGATGCCAGCCTGTCGGGCTGGGGTGGTGTTCTGGGCGTTCTGTCCGCCCAGGGAACTTGGTCGGAGGTGGAATCCTCCCTTTCGATCAACATTGGAATTGCGAGCGATAAATCTCTGTCTTCTGCGTTGGACGGACAGGCTTCAGGGCCGTCCAGTCTGGGTACAAACGGACAATGCCACAGCGGTGGCCTACATCAACCACCAAGGGGGCACCAGGAGTGCCCGAGCGGCGCGGTAAGTAGCCGACATTCTGTCTTGGGCCGAGACGCACGTCCCGGCGATATCTGCAGTTCACATTCCGGGGGTGGAAAACTGGCAGGCGGATTATCTGAGCCGCCAGACCCTGGACCAGGGGGAATGGTCCCTTCACCCGGATGTCTTCCAGATGTTGTGCGCGAAGTGGGGGTCCCCAGATGTAGACCTGTTCACGTCTCGCCTAAACAACAAGGTGGAAAGGTTCGTGGCAAGGACGCGCGATCCTCGGGCAGACGCCTCAGACGCGTTAGTGGCGCCCTGGCATCAGTATCGCCTGATGTATGCCTTTCCACCGATTCAGCTGCTGTCCAGGCTCCTTCGCAGGTTAGCCTCGGAACCGCAAACGGTGGTTCTGGTGGCACCGGACTGGCCTCGCCGGTCTTGGTACGCAGACCTTGTGAATCTGGCGGTCGACGCTCCGTGGCGTCTGCCACTTCGAGAAGATCTCCTGTCTCAAGGACCGATATTCCATCCTGCTTTACAGTCGCTGGCTTTAACGGCCTGGCTGTTGAAAGCCAGGTCCTGAAGGATAGGGGTCTTTCCCCTGAGGTTATTCCCACTTTGATCAAGGCTAGGAAGGCCTCTTCGGGGAAGATTTACTACCGTACTTGGAAGGCTTACTTTGCCTGGTGTGAGTCCAGGGGGTATTCCCCTCGCTCTTACTCGGTGTCGAGAGTGTTGGCTTTCCTTCAAACGGGCGTGGACCAGCGTTTGGCGTTGGCCACGATTAAGGGTCAGATTTCTGCGCTGGCCGTTCTCTTTCAACGCCCTGTGGCGTCTAACTCTTTGGTTAGCACCTTTGTTCAAGGGGTGCGACATTTGGTCCCTCCTAGGAGGGAGCCTTTGCCTCCATGGGATTTGAACCTTGTTCTGTCCGTGTTGCAACATGCTCCTTTTGAAAAGATCAGGGAGATCTCATTGTCTCTATTGTCCAAGAAGGTTGCCTTCTTGGTGGCGATCACTTCGGCTCGCAGAGTGTCGGAGCTGGCGGCCTTGTCCTGCAAATCTCCGTATTTGGTGATTCATTTGGATAAGGTGGTCTTGCGACCTAACCCTTCCTTTCTTCCGAAGAGGATCTCGGAATTTCACCTCAATGAGGACATTGTCTTGCCTTCGCTTTGCGCGAAGCCTAAACATCCGAAGGAGGTGGCGTTGCATTCCTTGGATGTTGTTAGGGCGATCAGGGTTTACCTGTCATCGACAAATTCCTTTCGCAAGTCGGATTCTCTCTTTGTCCTTCCTGAGGGACCTCGGAAGGGCATGGCGGCGTCGGCTGCGACCATCGCCAAATGGGTCAGACAGACCATTGTGCAGGCCTATGCTTTGAAGGGGAAGGTTCCTCCTTTTCCTGTGAAGGCGCACTCTACCAGGTCTCTGAGTACGTCTTGGGCCTATCGTCATCAGGCTTCTGTGGCCCAGGTGTGTAAGGCGGCGACTTGGTCGTCCGTTCACACCTTCTCCAAATTTTACAAAGTGGATGTTCAGGCATCGGCAGATGCTTCCTTTGGCCGTAAAGTTCTTAGTGCGGCAGTGCCTTAGGGTCCCTTGTTTGGGCCTTTGGCTGTTGGGGTGTTTTTACCCCTGTTCTTTCCTGGGTTGTTGCTCCTGTTGAGCACGTTTTCCTGTTGCCCAGTTGGTTCTCTTACTTTGGTAAGGTTCCTTTCTCTGATGTGGGTACTGCGTTGCTTTAGGCGCAGCTGTTTTTTTCCCACCCCTCATGTCTACACTGCTATGGGACGTCCCCATTAGTGACGAATATGAAGTGGCGGCGACTGTCGGAGGACGTAAGAGAAAACGGAATTTTTGTAAAATCTTACCTGTAAAATTCTTTTCTCTGAGTCCTCCGACAGTCGCCGCCCCCGCCCCTCTTTTGGGGTTTGTTTATGTACTCTACTGCTATGCTACTGAAACTGAGTTGGGAATGCAGGAAGCAGGGAGGTATTGACTGAGGGGACCACCCCCTGGGGGTGGGATATGCTAAAAGCTTTGATATTAATATATTCTGTTGCCTAGCTACTCCTACGGAGCAAAGGTCAATAACCCCATTAGTGACGAATATGAAGTGGCGGCGACTGTCGGAGGACTCAGAGAAAGGAATTTTACAGGTAAGATTTTACAAAAATTCCGTTCTCTCATGGAATGATGGTTCCGATGTCCAACCGCTTTCAAGGTTTCTACTCAAACCTGTTTACGGTTCCAAGGAAAGAGGGCAAGGTGCGTACAATTTTTGACCTCAAGGCGCTGAATGAACTGCTTTGTGCGGGTACAGAAGTTTCGAATGGAGTCTATTTGCGTGGTGGTAGCATCTTTACATCAGGGAGACTTTATCGACATCAAGGACGCTTGCCTTACCTTACTTTGGTCTTGCCTCCGCTCCTCGGGTTTTCACAAAAGTGTTAGCCACGGTTCTAGCATTACTACGTCAGGGGGGATCGCGATACTGGGGTACCTGGACGATCTGCTATTGTGAGCAGAGTTTTCGACTGCTCTGTTGTACTTCTTTAGGGAAAATCCTTTCTTCCCCTGTACTGGACGGTTGTCACCACAGATGCTAGCCTATCCGGGTGGGGAGGCATCCTCGGCACGGATTGTGCTCAAGGGGTCTTTGCCTGAATCATTGGACAGTTCATCTCCAGGGATGTCCGGTACAGATTCAATCGGACAATGCCACGGCCGTTGCCTATGTCAATCACCAAGGAGGCACGAAGTGTTCTGGCACCTCGGAAAGTAGCCGGCATTCTAAGGTGGGCAGAACAGTTCGTTCCAGCCCTCTCTGCTCTACACATTCCAGGGGAGGAAAATTGACAGGTGGACCACATCCAGTAATTGTAGTGAAAAAAGGGTCTCTTAAAAACGGGAGCCAGCTAATCAGTGTAGGAAGGGCACTGTGTGGAAAAAGCAGATAGAAAGAGCAGCGCTGATCTGAGTGTAGATTAAACAGTACATTTTATTAAAATTGCACTAACAAGCAGGTGTAATTCATGAGCATGTAGGAAAATACATCCTGTAAGTCTGTTATGGGAATCAGCACGGCGTCCTCCAAGAGACACGTTGCTGGTAGCGCCGGTGGCTTCCAGCACTTCGGGTCCATGGGCCAAGAGAGGAGCTGGGAGTGGCCATGGAGACGGCAGTGCAGGGCGAGTAGACGTTGGGGCATGCATTCGAAGCATGCGTGCTCCTTCTTCAGGCCTCCTGAGCGGCCATCCTCCTCCAGGCTATAAGACAGTGGAGGGGGGCGGGGCCGGGGGCAACAAGCGACAGCTCGCCGGCCCCACACACCGCCTGCGCAATCCACAGCTGGTGGGAGCCGCGGGGGAATCAAAGAGTACAGGGGGGGGGCAAGGTTGTTTGGCTGCCTAATTACAGTATATTATTAACAAGAATATGAGTAGAAGAGTAAGGGATAATAACAGCTGCTAAAAAAATATATACTGTGCAAGTAAAAATGGTGTATTTGACTAAAATGAAAGGGTTTATGGCTGCCTGATGTGGTACCCTATTTCAGTAAGATGTCACTTAGCCTGTTATACATGTAAAAAAAAGTCTAAAAAATACTAGGCCCTATGATGCTATGCAGGCATTAGAGGAGATTCTATATTCTGGATTGGTGTGTGTTATATATACTCTCTAGTAGTGGCTCTGTAGACTGATGTGGTATACCTTAAGGGTCCCGTAAATAAATGAAAAACTGTTAAACAATAGTATGGGAGTACAGATGTATAAAAACATAAAATAAAATTTGCAGAAAAATTTGCATACGCTTATACAAGCCTGCACAACCCTATATACATGAACATACGTGTGGAAGTGCATGCGAGTATACCAAGGTGGCAAGCCAGGAGGGGGGGACATATGTAGTTGAGGGAAGTTATAAGATGGACTGGATTTCAAAGTCTTAATTCAAGCCTCCTGGAGACATAGTGTCTAAGGTATATATCCAAAAAGTCTCCCTTTCACAGAGACGCTTGAAATGCTCTGCGCGGGGGAAGGTTCCTGGGAATTGACACTCTCACCCAAACTTGGAGGACTGTTGATGGAATTCTTTAACCACTTGCCTACAGTGCACTTTCACCCCCTTCCTGCCCAGACCGATTTTCAGCTTTCAGCGCTCTCACACTTTGACTGAGAATTACTCAGTCATGCAACACTGTACCCATACAAAAATTGTGTCCTTTTTTTCACACAAATAGAGCTTTCTTTTGATGGTATTTGATCAATACTGGGTTTTTTATTTTTTGTGCTATAAATAAAAAAAGACTGAAAATATTGTGAAAAAACGCATTTTTCTTTGTTTCTGTCATAAAATTTTGCAAATTAGTAATTTTTCTTCACAAATTTTGGCCAAAATTTATACTGCTACTTATCTTTGGTAAAAATAACCCAAGTAAGTGTATATTATTTGGTCTTTGTGAAAGTTAGAGTCCACAAGCTATGGTGCGAATCATTGAAAATTGATCACACTTGATCACACCTGATGTACTGAAGGCCTATCTCATTTCTTGATACACTAAAAAGTCAGGAAAGTACAAATACCCCCCAAATGACCCCTTTTTGGAAAGTAGACATTCCAAGGTATTTAATAAGGGGCATGGTGAGTTTTTTGAAGTTGTAATTTTTTCCCACAATGCTTTGCAAAATGAAGATTTTTTTTTTTTTTTTTTTTTACAAATTGCCGTATTAACAGGTTATTTCTCTCACACAGCACATGTATACTTGCAACTACACCCCAAAACACATTCTACTACTCCTCCTGAGTATGGAGATACCACATGTGTGAGACTTTTTCACAGCCTGGCCACATACAGAGGCCTAACATCCAAGTAGCCCCGTCCGGCATTCTAGGAGCACAAATTACACATATAATTTCCTGACAACCTATCGCACTTTTGAAGGCCCTGGAGCACCAGGACAATGGAAACCCCCATAAAATTACCCCATTTTGGAAAGCAAACAGCCCAACGTATAATTTTTGAGGCATAATGAGTCTTTTGAATATGTCATTTTTTTCCACAAGTTTTTGGAAAATGTGGAAAGAAAATGAAAACACATTTTTTTTACACAAAGCTGTCAATTTATGCAATATTTCTAACACATAGCATGTACATAGCAAAAATTGCACCCCAAAATACATTCTGCTATTCCTCCTGAGTATGGCGATACCACATGTGTAACACTTTTTCACAGCCTGGCCACATACATAGGCCTAACATCCAAGTAGCGCTTTACACAAAGTTGTCCATTTATCCACTTTAAGACTGGGCCTATTTTTGACACTTGGTGTTTACAAGCTAAAATCATTTTTTTTTTGCTAGAAAACTACTTAGAACCCCCAAACATTATATATTTTTTTTCGCAGAGACCCTAGAGAATAAAATGGAGATCGTTGCAATATTTTTTATCACACCATATTTGCGCAGCAGTCTTCCAAATGCGATTTTTTTGAAAAAAAATTAACTTTTTTGAACTAAAACATAAGAAAACAGTAAATTTAGCACAATTTTTTTCCATAATATGAAAGATAATGTTACGCCGAGTAATTAGATACCCAACATGTCATGCTTCAAAATTGTGCATGCTCACAGAATGGCGCCAAACATTGGTACTTAAAAATCCCCATAGGCAACATTTTAAAAATTTCTTCAGGTTACTAGCTTAGAGTTACAGAGGAGGTCTATGGCTCAAATTATTGCTCTCGCTCTAACGATCGCGACGATACCTCACATGTATGGTTTGAACACCGTTTACATATGTGGGCGGGACTTGCGTATGCGTTTGCTTCTGCGCGCGAGCTAACGGAGGCAGGGCGCTTTAATTTTTTTTTTTTTTTTCCTATTTATTTTTTTATTTTTACACAGTTTAAACAAAAAAAATGTTTTGATTATTTTTATTCCTATTACAAGGAATGTAAACATCCCTTGTAATAAAAATAGGCATGACAGGTCCTCTTTATTGTGAGATCTGGGGTCAAAAAGACCTCACACCTCACAACTACACTAAAAAAGAAAAAAAAAAAAAAAAAATTGTTGAAAGAGGAAAAAAAAAAAAAGCAAAAAAAAAAGCGGCCCTTTAAACCGGTTGCTAGGCAACGTCTTTTGACGTAGCTCCGGTCCTCCAAGACCATAGAGTTGAGTGAGGGCCATCTTGCCCTCACTCGACTTCCTGTCTCTGAGGATCCGGGACCGGATAGTTTTCCCCGCTGCCGGCGGGTCCGGTAAGCTGGGAAAACGTCTGGGACGCGGCAGGAGGGGGGGGGGGCACCTCTTCCCCTGCACCGTAAGGGTAATTCCGCGGCGAATCCGCCACTGGGACCACCCTTATCTGAAAGCCGACCGCCCGCCGTTTCAAAAAATACCGGGGTTATGGGGGCTATCTGCTGCCATAACCCCAGTATTTAGCTTTTAATGGCCGACGCATATAGTCGTTAGGCGGTCAGTAAGTGATTGCATGTATATGACAAACAGGTGACGATGACTGATGGGGTGACAGGTGACAATGACTGATGGGGTGACAGGTGACGATGACTGATGGGGTGACAGGTGACGATGACTGATGGGGTGACAGGTGACGATGACTGATGGGGTGACAGGTGACGATGACTGATGGGGTGACAGGTGACGATGACTGATGGGGTGACAGGTGATGATGATTGATGAGGTGACAGGCGACGATGATTGATGAGGTGACAAGTGACGATGATTGATGGGGTGACAGATGACAATCACTGACGGGGTGACATGTGACGATGATTGATGGGGTGACAAGTGACGATCACTGATGGGGTGTCAAGTGACGATGATTGATAGGGTGACAGATGACGGTGACTGATGGGGTGACAGGTGACGATGTTTGATGGGGTGACGGTGATTGATGGGGTGACAGGTGACGGGCGATGGTCACTGATGGGTGACAGGTGACGGGCGATGGTGCACGGCGGTACTGATGGCAGTCTCTGGTGACCGGTGAACTTTAGGCTATGTTCACATGTGAGCGCAGCGATCATGGGCAGAATCACTGCGATTCCGCCCGTGATCCAGAAATCATTGCAAATGGTGGGACGCCTGTGCGTTGCCTGTGATTTGCAATAGCACCCCAAACGCTGTGCGATGTTGCAGCGATTTCCGCCTGCCGAATCGAGGTAACATCACGCAAACAACGCATGACGCCCCAAAGAAACTCTTGTACCTTTTTTTGGCGTCATGCGATGTTTGCGCGATGTTACCGCGATCCGGCAGGCGGAAATGGCGGCAACATCGCACAGCGTTTGGGGTGCTATTGCAAATCACGGGCAACGCACAGGCGTCCCGCAATTTGCAATGATTTCCGGATCGCGGGCAGAATCGCGGTGATTCTGCCTGCGATCGCTACTCTCACATGTGAACGTAGCCTTATGGGTGTCAATTTCTGGGCACTGATGAGGTGACTGTTGGGTGACAGGTGACATTGGGGGGGGCTGAGGACTGTGTGTGGGGGACCTTTATTTGTGTGCTTTTTACTTTTTACAGGGGTACAGAGCAGTAACTCAATGTTTCTAGTTCTTCTCCCCTCACACTGGAAGCTGTATGAGGAGAGAAGAGCTAGTAACAGTGAGTTACTGCTCTTTGTTTACATTTTTTGATCGGCTGTGAATGGATTCACAGCCGATCACATAGTAAACAGTCACTGTCAGTGACTGTTTACTACCGCCGGTGACAGCTGTGTTCCTACGGAACACAGTGCCACCGACATGACCACGCTGCGCGCTCCCGATCGCGCATGCGCGGTCATCTCCCGGGCGCCTCCATTGTGATTGGCTGTGTCATTGGAACACAGCCGATCACGTGGGAAACAGCCATGCCTATTGGCTGTTTCCCCCCTGCCGGTGACCGGCTGTGTCCCGGGGACACGCCGACACCGGCAGTGCATGGCGGCGCGCCCGCGATCGCGCGCCTGCCGTGCATTTACTGGGTCACGTCATATGACGTCCGCCCAGGATAATAGCCGCACCGTCCCGCCGTCATATGACGGCGGGCGGGCGGTAAGTGGTTAAAGTCTCTAGAGACACTGTAATTGTCCTACTGCGTGTTGGTGCTCCCCGATTCTTTATTGCAGAGTTCAGATAGTGCGGCCCACATAGAGTAGGCCGGCAAGGGCAGGATAGGCAATAAATCACAAATTCCGTTCAGCAGGTGTAGAAGTCTTGAAGGACATTAATATGGCCTTTGGTAGTAAAAGACTTTGAGCCATGTTGTACATGTTTGCAAGTGAGACATCTGAGTTTTCGGCATTGCAACATGCCTTTCAAATTGGTGAATGTTGATGATTAATGTTTGTGCAAGATTTTAGTTTACTTGGGGCTATCTTACTCTTGATGTTACGCGCCCACCTATACGTGATTTTCGGCTTTGGAAAGGGACTGTTTTATATCGGGATCTTCTTGGAGAATACCTTAGTGTTTTTAGAAAAATCTTTTCCATCTTTTTGTGCTGGGTATGGAACTGGTTTATGAATCTTGTGATTTGAGGTTGCGATTCACTTTGGTTCCTGGGGCTAGGCAAGTTGGTCAAAAAGGTAGTTAAGGCCTCTTTAACCAGCCGGGATGGGTATCCTTTATCCAATAATTTTTTCTGTAATAGGTGGCCCTGTGCAATATATTCGTTATGGGTGCAGTTATATCAAAGACTGCAGAATTGGCTCTTTGGGATGCTGGAAAACCATCTGGGATGATGACAGCTTTGATAGTGTAAAAATGAATTGCCGGCTGTGGGTTTGGTGTAGTTCTTAGCATATATCTGTGCATCCCAGATGATGATGATGTCGTCAATGTACCTACTGAAGAACATTATGTTAGCGGAAAATGGGTTGTTAGCCCAGATGGATTGGACTATCTGGGCTATCTCAGTCGACAGGCGTTGGACCAAGTAGAATAGTCACTTCATCCAGAGGTGTTCATTCAGTTGTCTACCCGGTGGTGGCCTCTTGCCTCAACAGGAAAGTTCAGAGGTTTGTGGCACGGTCTCAGGACCCTCTATCCAAAGCCGCAGATGCCCTTGTGGCTCCCTTGAGTCATTATCGTCTGATATACACCTTTCCTCCTCTCAAGCTTCTGCCGCGACTCCTGCTCAGGATCGAGGCCAATGGATTCCAGTCTGGCTGGCCGTTCTTGGTACGCCGATCTGGTACGGCTTGTCACCAATGTTCTTTGGAGACTCCCTCTCAGGGAAGATCTGCTGTCTCAAGGGCTGATCTTCCATCCTGCTTTACAGTCGCTGGCTTTGACAGCTTGGCTGTTGAAAGCCAGGTGCTGAAGGATAGAGGGTTGTCTGATTCGGTGATTCCTACGCTTTTAAAAGCTAGAAAATCTACTTCCAGGAAGATTTACCATCGTACTTGGAAGATGTACATTGTGTGAGTCTTTTGGGGTTCACCCCCACTCCTTTTTGGTGACTCGGCTCTTGGCGTTGCTCCAGCGAGGTGTCGAGCAATGTTTGTCCTTGAGTACCATCAAGGGCCAGGTCTCGGCATGTCGATTTTTTTATTTCAACGACCGTTGGCCTCACACTCCTTGGTGTGTACTTTTCTCCAGGGAGTGAGACATTTGGCTCCCCCTTGCAGTCTTCATTGCGGCCCTGGGACCTCAATTTGGTGTTGTCTGTTCTTCAGAAACCTCCCTTTGAAAATTTTCGAGAGATTCCCCTTCTTAAGTTGTCTCAGAAGGTGGCCTTTTTGGTGGCTATCACTTGGCGGGCAGGGTGTCTGAGCTGGCGGCGCTGTCTTGCCGTTGACCTTAGCTAGTTGTTTACAGGGATAAGATGGTTTTTTCGACCATGTCCATTAGGGCTGCACGATATTGGAAAAAAAATCACATTGCGATATTTTTTTCCCAACAACATAGCCCATGGAGTGGCTACTTCGCTAGGATGTCTCAACTGCGGTATGCCGCGTGTTGCTAGCGTCCTGTTTGGCTGACGGCACCCCCACCCGGGATGGGAGGCTTCCCGTCACACAGCGGCACCTACGCTTTCACTGGATCGGTGAGTACCATGCTACTCCTCTGTCTGTATCTGTCGGGGGGTGTATGTGGGTCCTCTGTTATGGGGATGGCAGTCTGTTTGGAGTCTGTGATATCCCCCTCATGTCTGTATGTATGGTTCCCGTGTGTCCCTCCAGGTCCCTGCGGGGGCACTATTGCGGTCATGCCGCGGTGTGGAGGGTTTGCAGGGGTCCCGGAGTCCTTTGGTAGTGCTTGTGCAACGTTGGGGTACAGACGTGTGTGGGGGCCGCAGCGGTGTAAAAACTGCGGGACCGCCATTTTGGGTGTGGGCAGGCTGTTTGGCTTCATGTGAGGGCAGCAGCCTTTTTTTCCCTGTAGTGAATTGGCGCCCTTTCGGGTGCCATCTTTAGTGTGGCAATGTTTGTTCCCATGTGCTCGGCGGCCATTTTCCCAGAGCCTCCCCATAGACTTACATTGGCAACCATTTTCCCTTGGCTCAGTAACATGTTTGGCCTCTAGCGGCGTGACATCATTTCCTCTCTCCAAGCATTAAGATTGAGCTTGCAGCGAGGTTTGTATGGGAACACTTCTGGGGGGCTTTTCTGCTGTTTTTTCTGGGAAAAATATCCTTGCTGTCAGTTTTTATTAGTTTCAGTGTTTAGTAGCACAGACTGCCTAATTGCGGTGGGAACCGCCGCTATTGCTGATTTAAAGGGCCAGCGCCATACAATTTCTAAGTGTGTTTTTATGGAGTCCCAGGACAGCAAATTCCCCCCAGCTCTGGTGGAGGGTTCAGGTACCCCTGAATCCTCTGCGATGGGCTCCCTTACTGCTGCACTTGCGACTTTAGCGTCTAAAGTGGATTTATTGATGTCTGAGCGGGCTTCTAAGAAAAGGCCCAGGCTTTCTCAATCTTCTGATTCAGAGCTAGATATGGTTGCCATGGACAGTTTACCCCCTGAGGGGTCCCAGTCCTCTGTCTGAAGGGGAGGAGGGGGAGGACTCCCCCTCCGGGTCGGCCAGGGAACGCGCTGCGATGTCTGCACTCATTCGTTCTGTTAAAGATACGCTACATTTGGAGGATGAGCCCCACCCGCCGGGTAAGCGGTCTTCCTTTGGGACCCGCAGAACCCAGAAGTCGGTTCAGGTATTTCCCTGTCCGCTGAGTTTCACGAAACAGTGAACGAGAAATGCCGCAATTTAAAGCGCTATTTTGTGGTGCCTAAGCGGTCCCAGTACCGTTATCCTTTTGCGTCTGACAGAATCGCGCTGGTATGTGGCCCCTAAGGTGGACCACACGGTATCCAGGTTAAACAAGGCCACTCTGATGCCCACGTAGGATTCTCCGGTGTTTAGGGACCCGGCGGATACTTTGTTTTTATTTGCATATAAAATTTCAATATACAACAGTATTCCACCAATTTTGATTTAAATTCACAAATTACATAATAAAATTATGCGAAAAAAAAAATAAAAAGGAAATACAGTAATTCATACATTAAATATCATACATTTTTCCCTTCCCACCCTCCCCCCCCCTCCCAGGTTTCCTCCCCTTCTTGCCAGCAGTTTACATTCTACAATGCCTCCCCATGGTAGATATGCTTAACTATTTAATTCAATATATTTAGTTGATTTTTTAAATTCTATCCATTTCCCCCATTTTCTTTTCATATTTCTTGGGATCTCCTCTTGTGTATTACATACATATTCCATATTATAGTTGTTATTTATCTTTTTACTCCATTCCTTTATTTTCGGGCTCTCCTTTTCTCTCCACTTTTTTGGTATGGTTCCTTTTGCTATATTCAGCATGGTTGGGACCAGAGTCATATTATATTTTTTTTAAAGGTATTGTTGTTTTATGAAATAGGCAGGCCCATGGATCGTCCGGCACTTTTATTTCGGTGATATCTTCAATCAGTTGTCTAACCTCTAGCCAGAAATCTTTTATCTTGGGACAATCCCAAAATAAATGATATATTGTACCTATGTTGCCACAATCCCGCCAGCATTTGTCTGTCTTGCCTGGTTGGTATTTATTTATCACTTCTGGAGTGATATACCACCTGAATAAACATTTATAGTTTAATTCTGTAGTACTTACGTCTATGGCTGTGGATCCAACCATCCCTAGTACAGTCCCAAGTTCCTGTCCTTGCAAATGTGTCCCTATTTCTTTCTCCCATTTTACTATATATGGAGGTTTTTCCAGACTGTGCCATTCCGTCAGCATTTTGTAAATCTGAGACACTCCATGCCTTTGTATGGGAGAGTAGCTCAGTTTCTCGATGTTGTTAAGATTTTTTTCAGACCTAATCGGCTGTGGTAATGAGCTGACAAAATGTTTCAGCTGGAGATATCTCCAATCGTCTATTTTTATATTATTATTTTCTTGTTTTAATTTCTGAAGTGTTTTTATGTGACCTTTGTGTAAGATATCTTTTAATTGAGTGTTCCCTATCCAATTTCCACCCTGTTCTTCCTCCCCGGGTGGGAAGTATTTAGTGCCATTTAATGCTATCATTGGTGAGTTGTATTCCCATTTCAGTTGTTTATTTATCCCATCCCATATTTTATAAACTACCTTTGTCAGTTCATGTGCTCCCTGTGTTTCCCTATATTTTGGTGGGATCCATATTGTTTTGTGTAGGTGATTATTATTTTGTGTACATTCTATCTCTACCCATCTTTTTTCCCTCCTTTCTGTTTTTGTCCAATCCACCATTCGTGTAATAATTACCGCCTTATAATACCTTTCTATATCTGGAGTTGCTAATCCTCCTTGTGTTTTGCTTCTTGTAAGGATCTTGTACTGTACTCTGGGTTTTTTCCACTGCCATATATACTTTGTCAGTAAGGTTCTGATTACCCTAAAAAAAGTTGCGGGGATGTTTATTGGCAACAGAGAGAAGGTGTATAAGATTTTTGGCAAGATAAACATCTTAACAACATTGTTTCTTCCGATCCATGAGATTTGACCATTTGATTTCTTTCTTATTTCTGTTTTTATTTCGTTCAATAACGGTATATAATTAGCTTGGTATAATTTTTCGGTTTGAGGTGTTAAGTATATCCCTAAGTATTTTAATTTTTCTTTTGTCCACGTATATGGGAAGTATGTTTTTATTATTTGTTCTTCCTGAGTATTTAACCCTATATTCAAAATCTCTGATTTTATTGGATTTATTTTAAAGTTTGACAACTTTCCATAATCTTTTAACTCCTTTTGAATGTTTGGGAGGGTAATCCTTGGATTTGTAACGATGAATAACAAGTCGTCAGCGTATGCTGCGACTTTGTGTTCGTCTTGGTTTACCGTCACTCCTTTTATGTCTACATTTTGTCTAATTTTTGCCAATAATGGTTCCAGGGTTAACACGAACAATAGGGGTGACATGGGACATCCCTGTCTCGTCCCATTACTCATTCCAAATTTCTCTGATAGGCTTCCATTTATTTTGATTTTTGCCGTGGGGTTGTTATATAATGCCTCTATCCATGCCTCATTCTTAACCCAATCCCTAAATTTTTTATGGTTTCTTTCATGAAGTCCCAGTCCACCCTATCAAAAGCCTTTTCGGCATCAATTGATAATAGGATGGAGGGGGCCTCATGTTTTTTTGTTTTTTGTAGTAGAAGCAGGGTGCGTATCACATTATCCTTCCCTTCTCTACCTGGAACGAATCCGGTCTGGTCCGGATGGATCCACGTTTTTAGTAAATCTTTTAATCTCGTTGCCAAGATTTTCGCAAATAATTTTGTGTCTGCGTTTAACAACGCAATTGGCCTATAACTAGAGCAAAGGGTTTGATCTTTCCCTTCTTTCGGTATGACCGTTATATATGCCATTAGAGATTCTTCTCTTAGTTCTTCCTTCCCTATTTTATTCAGGTATTCTTGCATTTTTGGTATTAATATTTCTTTAAATCTTTTATAGTACTTTATTGTGTATCCATCCGGACCCGGACTCCTTCCATTTTGAGTGGTTTTTAATGCTTCTCTTATTTCATTTTCAGTAATTGGAGCTTCGAGAAGTTCCAATCTATCTTCTGGGATTTTGGGCAGGTTTGCTTCCTTAATATATTTTTGGATATTTATTATTCTTTCCTGTCTTATTTTTGAGGTTTCTTCCTTCCGGACGTTGTATAAAGCACTATAAAAGGCATGAAACGCTTTAGCTATTCCTGTGGTTGGGTTAACTATTTCGTTTTTACTGTTTTTAATTTTTTCTATGTAATTTTTTGATTTTTTCTTCCTCAGTAATCTTGCTAGGGATTTCCCTGGTTTATTTCCAAATTTGTATCTGTATCTAGCTATCTTATTGAAATGATTTCTAGATTCTTCTTCCAATAGATCTTTTAATTCATCTCTTTTAATTATAAGGTTTTCCTCTATTTCTTTTTTAAATTCTTTTTTATGTTTTTGTTCTAGATCGTATATTTCTCTTATGAGTGTATTGATTTGATTGGACCTCTCTTTCTTTTTCCTTGATGCACTGGATATTAATATTCCTCGGATATACGCTTTATGTGCTTCCCAGAGTGTAGCGGATGATATTTCTGGCGTGTCATTTTTTTGAAAATATAACTCGAGTTCTTTTTCTAGTCTATTTCCTATTTCTTCCTCTAGAATTAGTTCTTCGTTTAACCTCCATGTTCCCATACTTTTGTGGTGGGTCGGTGTCTTAATTGTTAAGGTTAGGGGAGCGTGGTCTGACAGTGTGGTTGTACCTATTTCTGTAGTTTCTATAAATTCCAATAGGCGATGGTCAATAAAAAAGTAGTCCAGTCTTGAGTACATCGAGTGTATTGAGGAATAGTAAGTATAATCTCTTTTTTTTGGATGTTGAACCCTCCATGCATCTACTAATTGACTCTGGTGTAACTTTTCCCTTATTTTCCTTAGTTTTTGTTCTCCCAGCATCCTTACACCCGATGTACTGTCGACGCTTGGGTCTATACAAAAATTTATATCTCCTGCCATTATCAGATAGCCTTTTTTAAAGCTCTCTAGGTCATACAGGATTCTCCCCAGATATTCACTTGGTTTTTTGTTTGGGTTATAGATATTGGCTAATGTCAGCTCCATCCCCCTTATTTGTCCCTTAAGAAAAATGTATCGGCCATTCGGATCTGTTTTCATTTCTTCTAGGGAGAATTCTATATTTCCAGCTGTTCCTATTGCTACTCCTCTTGCACGCTCTATTGGTGAGTCCCCGTAGTACCATTTAGGAAAGTGTTTAGAAAAAAGTTTTATATTCGAGTGGAGAGAGATATGCGTTTCCTGCAGAAAAGCGATATTTGCTGCTTCTCTCCTCAACTCTTCCAATATTTTATACCTTTTTATATGGGAATTTAATCCTCTTACATTGTATGTTATTATTTTTAGTTGTTCATCTTTCATTTTTATTTTTTCTGCTCGGTCCAGCTCCTCCTCGAACACGGGGGGGCTGGATCGATTTAAATTCTGCTGACAACATACTACCCATGTTGTTGGTCTGACAAACTTTTAAAATTCCTTTTCCTTTTAGGCAATGGAGAGTTTCCCTGTCCCTTCCCTTCCTCCCATCTCTCTCCCTCCCCCCCCCCCTCCCCCCCACCTCCGTCCCTCTCCGTCTCATATTGATATTCTTTTGATCAGCTTTTGATCTTAGGGTATTTAGTTGTTTCTTTGGGTCATTCTCCCTGATACCCATTTCCTTTGGGGTGGTGCTCTAGTGGATTAGCACGATATATCTCCTTCCTCAATTGGAAGGACATTCCGGCTTTGGGGGGGCTATCCTACTTCCTTTATATAGCTTATCTCCCTTCCCCTCCCTCCCCCTCCCTCCTTCCCCCCCCCCCCCGGCCCCCCTTCCCTCAGTCCCCCCACACAGTTCACATCGATATGAGGGTAGGAGAGAGCCCCTCAGCGTATGGCAGGAGAGAAAAAAAAAAAAAAATAAAAAATTTTTTCTCTCCCGGCTTGCATTATTTAGACAGTATTTCCACATATTTTATCTTTTGTTTTTTCTAGCTAATGTCCATTGCTGTTCTTCCGTCTGTGAGTTTCTTCCTGGTTCATCTTCCCTGTCACCTTCATACCATCCGGGCAGGTTTGGCTCTTGTATATCAAGTTTTTTGCAAAATTCTTGAGTTTCCTCTGGAAAAATGAGTTTTGCTGATCGTCCATCTCTTTTTCCTATTAAACTAGCTGGGAAACCCCAATTATATCTGATTCCTTGTTTTTGCATCTCTTCTGTCAAAGGCTTTAAAATTCTTCTCCTCCTCAATGTTTCCGGTGCCAAATCTGTAAATATCTGTATCTTGTCATTTTCTGTATTTCCTGCATTTAGTAATGATTTATTCTTCTTTAGGTTTTCCCATATTTGTGCTTTATCTGTATAGTTTTGAAACCTGATTATCACATCTCTAGGTGATTCTGCTGGGACTCCTGTCGGTTTTCTTATGCGATGGGCTCTTTCAATCAGTAATTGGTCTTCTTCCCCTCTTCCTAATACTGGGTTTAAGATTTTTTGAAGTTTTTCTCCTAAATTTTCTTCCTGTGCTGTATCCCTTAATCCTCGGATCCTCAAATTTTTTCGTCTTGCTCTGTTCTCTTGATCCTCTAGTTTATAAGCTAGATCTCTGGCTTTTTTCTTGGTCTCATTTATTTCTTTTCTCATTCCCTGTATTATTTTTGTTTGGTCCTCTTGTTTTTTCTCTAGTTCTTCTACCCGTCCCAGGGCGTGTCCCAGATCCATCTGTACACGCCCTAGGTCGGTCTGGATTTTAACCAATTCGATTTTTAATGATTTTTCCAATCCTGCGAACATTTCTCGCATTTCACCTTTTGTAGGGGCATGTTCTTTTGTTTCTCCCTGCTCTTCCTCTTCTTCCTCATCATTTTCAGTCCTTAGGCTTAACTCTGAGTTTGCTGAACTGATTGGTGATTTAGCTACTTCAGCTTTTTGACTTTTCTCCGCTTTCTTCTTGTCTGTTCCTTGTTGTTTTTCCTGAGATGTTTTTTCTGAGGAGTTTTCTTGTGTCATAAATTTCCTTATTGTGTTAGGGCTTGAGGTCACCCTTGGTGATTTTGCAATAGCTCCTCCTCTTGTGGATTTACCCCTCATTGTGTAGAGAGTTATTCCGAGGTTCCTTTATAAAGTCTCACAACTCCATATGTTGGTACTCAAAAATTAGGTATACCGAATTGATATTCAGTATAAAATTTGTTTGCATTCAAACCGGAGGGAGACACAGAAAGGCCGAGTAACCTCTATATTGACTCCGTATTAACAGGCAGCTATAAAGGATAGAAGTATGAGGCACTTCCAGCCTTCCACCTCCCTACTCAGGTCCTTATACAAGCTGGGGTGAATCTCTTCCTTAAATGTTAAAAATGAGAAAAAGCAAAAGAGCAAGAAAGAAACTCATGCTGTATGGCATAACAAAATGCGTGGGCAATGCCAGGTATTATTTCACAGAGAAAGTGTTAATTATTTTATACAGCCCCGAGGTCTTTGTTTATACCTGTGTTCTTCTTATGAGTCTCTGTGTAGGTCCTTCATTCCTTCACCTACTAAATTGCTATACATACATATGTACCTGCATATGATGGTCCGGCTGCCGAGGTACCATGTAGTATAAACGTGTGCTGATTTAAGGTATTTGGAAGGATTGGGAAACAGAGATTTCGGGCACAAAAATTTTGTTAAAAAGATTTCTTTTATTCAATACAAAACTAAATATTTTAAAATCATAGAAAAATACAGGCAAATGATTGTGTATTAAGGACACAGTGAGACCACATAACAATGGTCTATGTTGTACAATATCTCAGTGCATAGAACTTATAAAAGTCGGTTTACATACAGTTCAAAGTACAAGATCATTAGTAGTCATATAATCCTTGGAAACGTATTGCTTGTTATCAGAAGAACCGCCGACGGACACCCAAGCAGTATGGTGCCGGTCAGCAGGGTCGACTGAAAATATAAGTTAACATTCACCATGTAATATATGACCTTTGCTCGACATGTTTCGCTTTCTTAGACAAAAAAGCTTCATCTGGAGCATATCATTTCTTTTGTCTGTACATATAGTAATCAGGCACATATCTCAATTTCCATAGAGAATTCTTTAACGAGGAGGACTGTGCGTTTTGGGAAGCTCAGAAAGGCAATGTATAGTGACATAGTAGTGAGGGTAGTCACTCCATGTCTCATATCAAACTTAGGAAGGACCAGAGCTTAAATGTAGGGAGCGTGTCTCCTCTGCTTATATGTCGGCCCTTGCCACGCTGTTCCCAGCTTCCGCACAGTCCTCACCGGATGGGGAACCTCCACCAATGGTGGAGGTTCCCCATCCGGTGAGGACTGTGCGGAAGCTGGGAACAGCGTGGCAAGGGCCGACATATAAGCAGAGGAGACACGCTCCCTACATTTAAGCTCTGGTCCTTCCTAAGTTTGATATGAGACATGGAGTGACTACCCTCACTACTATGTCACTATACATTGCCTTTCTGAGCTTCCCAAAACGCACAGTCCTCCTCGTTAAAGAATTCTCTATGGAAATTGAGATATGTGCCTGATTACTATATGTACAGACAAAAGAAATGATATGCTCCAGATGAAGCTTTTTTGTCTAAGAAAGCGAAACATGTCGAGCAAAGGTCATATATTACATGGTGAATGTTAACTTATATTTTCAGTCGACCCTGCTGACCGGCACCATACTGCTTGGGTGTCCGTCGGCGGTTCTTCTGATAACAAGCAATACGTTTCCAAGGATTATATGACTACTAATGATCTTGTACTTTGAACTGTATGTAAACCGACTTTTATAAGTTCTATGCACTGAGATATTGTACAACATAGACCATTGTTATGTGGTCTCACTGTGTCCTTAATACACAATCATTTGCCTGTATTTTTCTATGATTTTAAAATATTTAGTTTTGTATTGAATAAAAGAAATCTTTTTAACAAAATTTTTGTGCCCGAAATCTCTGTTTCCCAATCCTTCCAAATGTAATTGATCAATTGAGGATAGGGGCACACCCTAAATTGGATACGTCATGGCCAAGATGGCTGCTATCTGTGGACACATGACTTATAAAATAATTCTGATTTAAGGTATGAAGAAACTGTTGCAGCTGCTAATCCAATAAAAGACACCTATGTGAAGTTACTGGTTTAAACAAGGAGCAGCTAGATCAGTCTCAGGTGTGCTGGCTTTATATTTTACCATACTGTTTTGTTGTATATTATCTCTAGGAAGTCTTTATAAGTCCTTCTAATAAACAGTAGGATGACAGTAGAGATGATATAGAAAGAGGGTTTACTCCTCTGTAACTCACGGTTTTAGTAGACTGTCCTCTTTTAAAATACTTTCTGTTCGTCTGTAGGCTGTTTGCTCTCCTGTCTCCTCAGCTTCCCAGCCCTTAGGCATCAAGGCATCAGCATCTCCAGACAGACTATGCGGGATAGGGTGAGACGGTGCAAAAATGGTGGGGAGTCTTTCTCTCCTTTTCAGCTACCCTGTAGACTTCACATCGCTCACAGGACTCAGGTGGACCGGGCAGCTCTCTTGAGGTCCGTTCCCTCGGGACCCGCTTCTTACTGTCCACGTCCGGCTTTCCCGCGCTAGCGGTTAGCATAGAGGCCTCACCTATCGCCGCTGTAGCTGCCCACCTGCGTCGCCGTGCAGGAGACAGGGCTCGCCAGCGTCGGCGTCAGTGTGCTGCAAAGCGAGAGGAACTCCTCCAGGTATCGGTGCTGCACGGAGCGTGGTATCAAACCATGGAGGGAGACGTCAGACAGGGGGGGGGGGTCAGCGAGGTTCACCGCTCACAGTGCCCGCGCTCATCCCCGGGAGCTTAGGCGTCTAGAGTCTGGCCGAAGGTGGGTCGGGAGCGGTCGGGATCCTTAGTTCCTTCATGTAGGAGATAGCCTTCTCCCCCTTCAGCCTACGTGCGTGCCGTTAGGCTCCTCCCCCTCATGACGGCTCTGTTGTCCTCTGTGTTGACCTTAAAGTGAACAACTCAACACTCTACCCGCCACTCCTATATGGTGGCGGGTTCCTTGCTGAAACCCATGTTCATAGTTGCATAGTTACATAGTTAGTGAGGTTGAAAAAAGACATCCGTCCATCCAGTTCAACCTATGATGTGTGTGTGTGTTTGCTGTTAACCGTACATTGTATACCCCTGTATGTTGTGGTCTTGAAGGTGCCCATCTGATAGTTTTTTGAAACTATCAATGCTCCCTGCTGATACGACTGCTTGTGGAAGAGAATTCCACATCCTTGCTGCTCTTACAGTGAAGAACCCCCTACATATTTTAAGGTTAAACCACCTTTCCTCTAGTTTTAGTGAGTGGCCACGAGTCTTATTGTATTCCCGGTTGCCAGTACAGTATTTGTACATTGATGTCATATCCCACCTCAATCGTCTCTTCTCCAGAGAGAATAAGTTCAGTGCTTGTAGTCTTTCCTCATAGCTGATGTCCTCCATTCTCCTAATTATTTTTGTTGCCCTTCTCTGGACTCTCTCCAGTTCCAGCACATCCTTCCTGAGGACCGGTGCCCAGAACTGGACAGCATACTCCAGATTTGGCTGGACCAGAGTCTTGTAGAGAGGGAGAATTAATCTCTTCATTTCTGGAGTGAATCCCCTTTTTTATGCATCCCAGTATTCTGTTGGCTTTGCTTGCAGCGGCTTGGCATTGCATGCCACTGCCAAGCCTGTTGTCTACCAGTACCCCCAGGTCCTTTTCCATCCTAGACTCACCCAGAGCCCCCCCCCCCCCTAGTGAGTAGCTTGCTTTCTGGTTTCTGGCACCCAAGTGCATTACTTTACATTTTTCAACATTAAACCTCATCTGCCATGTAGTTGCCCACCCCATTATTTTGTTCAGGTCTGCTTGTAAGGTTTCCACATCCTGCATAGAAGATATTGGCATGCTTAGTTTAGTATCATCCTGTTCGCCTCAGTTATGGTCTCTCAGGCTGTGGTGGAGTGGACTAAGGTGCTCAGGCGCATCCTTGTGGCTGATTCCGCCCCTCCTGCTACTCTGGAGATGGTGGACCAAATTATTCAGGCTGTTTTATACCTGTGTGACGCGGCCTTGGATGAGGCCCATTTAGTCTCACGCTTATCTGCAGTTGCAGTAATCCGTCGCATTGTGGGGTTGAAAAGCTGGTCGGCTGACCAGACTTCCAGGAAGACTGTATCTGACATCCCCTATGCAGGGAATCGCCTTTTTGGGGACTCCCTGGACGAGTTGGTTAAGGGGGTCACTGGGGGTAAAAGCACGCTGCTGCCCCATGTGCCAAGGGTAAGTTTTTCCGCGGTAAGCGGGGCCCTTCCTTTAAACCTAACTAGGGGTCCTTTCGTGCCTTTAAGGCACAAGACAAGGGCAAATCCTTCACGGCCTCTGGTGGCCAGAAGAAGCCTTGGGCGGGCAAGTCAAAAGCCGCCCACTCTAACACGGCGACCCAGTCCGCCTCAACCCGATGGGGCGCCCTCACCCGTTTCAGGTTGCTTTCAGTTGCTGTGGTTAGAAAGTAATTTAGGTTCTTGGATGCAGATTTATATTCCAAAATGTGGGGGAGTGGTCCAGGCACTTGGGTACTTTTCAGATTATTCATTGCAGGTGGAGGATGTCAAACGATGTACCATTTGCATACTGAACTAGATTGTGTCCTGATGCAGGAATCCTCTGGCAGTAGCGGGTAATGATCAAATGTTACCATGGGATCTGCTCATTTGGGTCAGTTCCTTTCTCTGCCCTGTATAATCTAAAGAAAAAGCTGCCCACCGATTATGTTTTCACAAGTGTTTGCACATGGTCCCACCCCCGTGACCATTCCTCTGATACAGTATGTTTCACCCATATATGTTAATATGTTGCAGACTTGAGAGGTAATCCTTTCTGGTGAAATTCCTTTCTCCCAGTTTGAAATAATGTGAATTTTCTTCACCTTCCTGAGATCTCTTGACGTGGACTATGATGCATAGCTTTATATGAGGAGTCAGGAGCATCTTGAACCTATGACTCGTCAAAGTTCCAGTAAGTTTGTCTTAGGGCTACGTTCCAGGGATGTCATCTCCTAGATGTTGAGTGTGTTGGGATAGCTGGTTGTTGATATTGATCCTAAGCTCTGTTGGAGGTTTTTCAACCCTTTTGCCTTGGAGGAAACCTTGGCAAAATGTTTGAGATCTCGAGGAACCTCGAAATAATGTTCATATCTGCACCTCACGGAACATTGGTGTGATCAGCAGGCTGTTGATATACCAACCAATATTTTTAAGAACCAGCATTAAATAATAATAATAATCTATAATTGGATCAGGACACACGACAGGGCACCTTACAAGGGATCAGGGCACACGGCAGGGCACCTTACAGGGGATCAGGGCACACGGCAGGGCACCTTATATGGGATCAGGGCACACAGCAGGACATCTTACATGGGATCAGGGCACACGGCAGGACACCTTGCATGGGATCAGAGCACACGGCAGGGCACCTTACATGGGATCAGGGCACCTTACATGGGATCAGGGCACACGGCAGGGCACCTTACATGGGATCAGGGCACACGGCAGGGCACCTTACATGGGATCAGGGCACATGGCAGGGCTCCATACATGGGATCAGGTCCCATGGCAGGGCAGCAGTTTCCTTCATAGGTAAGTGCCCGTGATCAGTCCTCTTCTGATGCGCTCTTCCCCCACCAATCCCTCCTGTCCATTCCAGGTGATGTCACATGCAAGCACCTGGGATAAACAGGAGGGGGCGGGGCGGGGCTGGCAGGGAAGAGTGCTCCACAGATAGCATGATCACATCTGCTTACCTCTGTAACTCTGCATGTGTCAGCAGAGGGGATGTGATCTACCAGTCAGCTGCCTGTGACTGACAGGAAAATTGCAGCGGAACTCTAGAATTCTGCTGAACCCCGCTTGAGAAACCCTGCTGTATTTGGATGTTCATGCCTTTCTACCATCATAAAGTGAGGAAATCCACCTTCTTGCCTACTTGTGTATTGAAGCTTCCCATATATGTTATCCTTTAAGTCATGCTGACTTCATGGGATCTTATCCTTGGTTACTTAGGTAGACTCAGGAGTCACTGTTGCCCTCTTTGAAAATTCTTCTGACCTTCTCTATTCTCAGGGTTCTTCCCTAATAGTTCTCACCTTTAGAATCACTTGAATTGGAGCTTGTCCTTTTTCCACTTAGACTGGTTCTGGTCTTTCCTATGAGGACATCATTCTTAAGTTACTCTCTCAGTTCCAGTTCTTACAAGGGAGTTCTCTTCCCCTTAACCACGGTTTAGGTTGTGAGTCTTTCGCTGTAGGGAAATTGTTGTTTCTTCCACTCTTCTAGTTGGATCAGCTTGATCATCTTCATGCTTATGGTCTCTGGTTGGGTGTCTCTTTCATGTCGAGACATTCTTTGCTGTTTTTATGACCATTCTGCTTGATCTCTGGTTATCTGGTGTAGTTCCCCATCTTTTCTTTTCCTGGCTTTACTACCCATCTGACCAGTAGTTTGGCCTTATTTAGGTGTCGTTTATACAGGCAGCCCTTGATCAGCAGGCACTTCCAAGTTCTTGTTCATGTTGGGCCTGTTAATGGTCGTTTACTGTCACCAATCTCAAAACTGGACATCTTTTGGATGTTCCAACAGTTATTCACTTCTGTGTCCCTCGATGGGCAAGAAAGAAAATGTTTTTGTAATCAATATAAAATCCTCTTCTTGAAGTCCAATGATGGACACAGGTAATATCCCTCTGTTTAAAATCATGCTCTCGGTAATGGTACAAAGTTGAGGCATGTTGGTTGTAAGCTGTTCTACAATTTTAATGTTTGCCAGTGTCCAAACCTCCTATAGGCAACAGTGTAACCTGACCTTTAATAACTTCAGTGGGCTCTATGAAAAGATAAAAAGCATTGTACCCGAACTACAAAAATCCTATTTCTGGTCTTTTACCTGCAGTTTTAGGTTGGTTGCAGTGTTTTTTTTTTTCTTTAATATTCTGTCCAGCGTTTTTTCAGTACTTTTAGATCATCTAAAATTTTGTGCAATGAATATTAAACCCTTACTATTCTTAGATTTTTTTGGGGTTCTTGCCTCAACTTCTGTAATTTGTTATAATGTTTGAAAATGAAAACCAATGACTAAACTTCCCACATTAGCATAGATTTTATTAAAAACTTTTTTGAGGTGGTAACTTTTTTTTTTCCAAATAGTAATACACATAGAGTGTCTCTTATTTTGTATTTGTAGCCTTGCAGTGAGTGTGCAATCTAGTTATATAATAGTGGTTGCTAGTGCAGATAGCTGGCAGACAATAATTGGTATTGGGAGCTGCCATGTTATGTGCTTGTCTATGGTAGGCTGCCACGGAGAAAATATCTGGAATATAAATTATGTAAGGGACTGAAGTAATATGGAATAAAGATGACCTCATCGCCCAAAACGGTTTGCCTCAACTTTTTCAACTTTGTTTTTCTGTCCTCATTTATGTCTAGATTCATTGCGACTGTTTACTTGTAATTCAGGCTGTCTAGCAGATGTCCTAAATTGACTTTTATTATTGAAGTTTTTTTTGTAGAAAAAGGAAAACATGGGACTTTAAATACTACTAGTCTTGATGTTTGAAAATGTCTGAATTAATATTTGAAGCCCAATAACCACTTGCCTACCCCCTAACTGGGAATGTCTGTCAAGATTTTGATATTAAATACCGTTGTTATGGCAGCAGCTAGTTGCCATAACCCTGGCTTCGTTTTTTCCCTTAGGTGGCCGGCTTTCTGATAAAAGTGATCCCAGCAGTGGATTCTCCACAAGATCAGTTTTATAGGCGGCAGAAGGAGGAGCACCCTCCTGCTGCTTCTGGGTCGTTTGCAAGCTTACCAGAGCCGTCAAAAAGCCCGTAACCGATCCAATGCGGCCCGTGGCTAGACAGAAAGTCGAGTAAGTGCAAGATACTCCCCATTTGGCTTAATGCCCTTGGAGGACCAAGGTGACCTCCTGCGTCTCTTCCTGGTTCTTGGGCTTTAAGACATGATTTTTTTTTTTTATGTCAAAGTTTTTTTTTTTTCTGTTTTGCTTTTAGCGGTAAACAAGAGATCTGTCATGCTAAGACCCCGTTCACACTGGGGTGACCTGTCAGGAGACCTGTGGACCCGTTCTAATAGGAGCGACACAAGTCGCTCCGACTTAGAAAAAGGGTCCGGAGCTTCTTTGGGGCGACCCAGAGCAACCTGCATAGACTTCAATGTTATGAAGTCCGTGCCGGCCGCTCCGAGTTCGCGGTGCGAGCAGCGCGCCGCGACCTATGAGGTCGCCCCGGCGAGTCGGATCGCCCCAGTGTGAACGGGGCCTTATTTCTATTACAAGGGATGTTTACATTCCTTGTAATAGGAATAAAAGTGATAATAAAAATAAAGGGAACAGTGTAAAAATAAAAAGTAAAGTAAGAAAAAAAAAATTTTAAAGCTCCCCATCCCTCCGTGCTCGCGCGCAGAAGCGAACACAAGTGTAAACAGTGGTATCGACACAGTGAGAGCAATAATTCTAGCACAAGAACTTCTCTGTAACACTAAACAAGCAAGCTGTAAAAATGTTTAAAGCATCGCTTTTGGTGATTTTATTGGTATTGTTGGTAGTATTCCACAAGTGTGCTCAATTTGCAATGCATGTTTGGTATCTATTTACTCGGCATAACATAATTTTTCACATTTGTACAAATAAATTGGGGTAACTATTGTTTTTCTTTGCCCCCCAAAAAAATAGCATTTAAAAGACTGGTTTGCAAATATAGTGTGACATAAAATATTGCAGCAACTGCCATTTTATTCTCTAATGTCTTTGCTAAAAAAAAGAAATATATATGTATGTATGTTTGGGGGTTCTAGAAAATTACTGATTTGTACTTGTAAACAACAGATGTCAGAAAAAGGCTTGGTCTTCGAGTTGTTAAAACTTGGCTCGCGTAGCAGAAATAAAAATGGGGCAAATCTACTTTGGATTACACAGGTCTTTCTTTAACCTTTTTAGGAATAAGAAGTATTTCCCTCAAAGTTGTTTCTACATTCGTAAACTGTGTTGGTACTTTTTAACATTTTGCATACTTCTTGAGATATCCAAATTAATTATAAATTAATTGATTGATGTTCTTTCATTTTTGTTTACCTTAGTGTGTGTAGGTAGAACTTTTAATTTAATTTGGCAAACATCTAATATATTAGATTTTTTTTTTTTTTTACTGAGAAGTTTAACATTTTGCTGTGCTGCCACTGAAGTAAATGTCTAATTTTCTTTATTGTAGGGGAAAAAATAACCATTCATGATCAAACTGAAATTAACTTGGTATCGTTTCGCCGAACAATATATCTTGCAATTCAATCAAGGTAAGGTTTTTAGCTCACTGAAGTCAAAAGGATTTTTTATTTATTTTTTTAGTTAATATTTTAAAGATTTAATTTTGCTGTTTTATATAACTTGTTGATCTTGTACATTCTGTACCTAAAAGTTTTTGCTCACCCTTCCATAAAGATTGGGCAATCCCCCAGCACAGTTGTAGCTAGGCATGCCAAGAAACCACATTTATTAAATATTCTTGCCATTTGAAAAGTGTTCAGAGTGGTCACGTGAAGCACATGTTTCTTTTTCTGCCTTTTTCTGCCTTTCACTGGATGGTCCTCAATGATGCATAGAGCATGGCTGATGTGGTAGCGTTTGCACTGCTGTCTGCATTATTACATTGTTAACCAACAAAGTAAGTAGTATACTGCTCAAGGTAACAAAACTCCTCTACTCCACTGCTACTGCATATGAAATGGGTGCCAGCCCTGCATGCATCAGAAAACCTGTAGTAGGAAAAAGTACGGATGGCCGCACTCCAATGAAATCACCTTTATATTAATCCATTTATTAAAACGACAATCCAAACTTCAAAATGGGGGCTAAGAAGTACAGCACAGCTAACGCATTTCACACCCTAGTGCTTAATCATACCTAAAATGGTAAACTGGAGCGTAGTTGTATATACATAAACCTACGCAAATGGATCAAATGCAATTGACCTTAAAATCAAGATAACCCATGTGCAGCTGATAGAATACAAAATGCAGGTAATTGATAATCCTGTTAAGAGAGCAGGACTACCCGTTTAACCATTTGTTGTAAAACCTATTAAAAAGATTTAAAACCTAGACAATTTAAAAACAAAACAAAGACAAATACCAATATGTATTCATTATAGTCAATGTTAACCCTTTGAGCTCCGGAAGATTTTACCCTCTTCCTGGTGAGGGCATTTTCGCTATTCAGCACTGTGCTACTTTAACTGGCAATTGTGTGGTCATGCAATACCGTAAGCAAATTACATTTTTTATCATTTTTTTTTTCACATAAATAGAGCTTTCTTTTGGTGGTATAACAAAAAAATCTTACAATTTTGAGGAAAAAAATAAATAAAAAAATGTTCTACTTTCTGTCCTAAACCTATCCAATAAAATCTAATTTGTTCATAAATGTAAACCAAAATGTATTCTGCTACATGTCTTTAAAAAAAAGTTTCCCAATAAGTGTATATTAATTGGTTTGTGTGAAAGTTAATTCTGATGTACTGTCGACCTATCTCAATGTCTCCTATTTGGTCTAGCTTTTTGCATCTTTTTTTCTATTTACGGTATTTTTTTAAAGCATGGCACAGAACCTATTCAGAAGCAAAAAAAATAAAAAATAGCATCTGGCTTTCAAACGTGTGTGATCGGCAAAAAGCCTGGATCAAAATAATGCTGGTGTAATGGCTTTTTGTGACCGTAAAATGTACTTATACCTACAGATGCTTAATGGAGCCTACCCATTCCTATAACTCTGCTGCTTTTCTGCAATGAATGTATCTGATTTCATCTGAAAATCCCCTAATGATTTAACAGGCTCTACTTTCCTGGGAGGCAATTTTCAGATTTTGCAAAATGTATTTTATAGCTTTGTTAACTTTCCAGCTGTACTTTTTTACATTTCTGCCAAGCTTGCTGCACTGATCCACATGCTTTTACTATGGACGGAGCTGTCTCCAATTTTTGTTGTTTTTTAGACTTCTGTAACCATGCTTTTACCTTTCATTATGTATAATTTACAGCTCAACTGAATGCTTTTAGCATAGTTGCTAGGTATTAATCTCCCATTGTCCTACAAAAAGCAGTATTTTAGCACAGGGATTATGTTATAATATGTAATCTGTAGATAGTCAGTTAAATTGGTAGCCAAGGTTAAAACAAGGAGGGTTCTGTGTACTAGAACACGGCCTGATCTCTTTGTGCCTCCCACTACCGGCTAGTGAACTGTGTAAATATTTAAGGGGGAATTGGCCTCATTCTGCTGCCATGGCATAGACATCCATAACAGTGGAGATGGATGCATTTAGCTCTGCAACCAACATGTAACTGAATATCCTAGAAGTCTCAGCCTCATTTGCAGATATGCAGCTTAAACTTTGCAGAGCAGGCATTGATGGAGCACACGGTACAGCAGGCATTAGGATTTTAAACAGATTAAAGGAGATGTACAGCCAAAGCTCATTTGACTGCACATCCTTTATGGATCACAGTAGTGCAGTTCATTCTGCATTCCTGTGACCCGTATTCAACAGAGAGCAGGCTGAAGTCTGCTCTCTGCTGACGTCACAGATGTCGATCCAGGCACCGTGTCGTCATGACTATGGATTCAGGATCCATCAGGTGAGAGCCTGAGCTGGCTGCTCCCCGCCTCTCCACAGTCCAGCGCTCCAGTCAGCAAGGAGGGGGCAGAGCAGAGAGCTGCTGACTGACCGTCAGCAGCTCTCTGCTCGGGGAGCTGTCAGAACTGAGCGATTGGGGGATAGATGCAGAATCGGACTGATGCTACATCCACCTAGGATAGTATAAATGGGGAAGAAAGTCAAACTTCTCTTTTAAGGCCCTGTTCATACACCTGTGCGTGTCCTGCATTTTACTGCACTAGAGGAACACAAGTCACCGCTAGGACACACTGAAAACAATTATTTTCTATGTGTCCTGTTCGCGCTGCAATGTATCCCGAAGATGTAGTGCAGTGCACTGCAAAAAAAACACACGAAGGCATTGCATGGCACTGTACAGCAGCACAACACACTGTGCTGCAATACAGTTACTTGAATGTTGTCACTTTTTGCACTTCAGATAAAATTGACACAAAAAAAAAGGGGACTGCTCTAAAACGCACATTACACCGCCCCCTACTGCCAGCTCACTGCAGCCAGAATGGAGAGCTGCCTGCACACTAAACGGCTGCGGTTTAGTGTGCGGGCAGTGTGAACAGGCTCCAAATTGTGCATTTTTTAACCATTTCATTTAGTAATACTGTTAGGACTCTTTGACAATATTGTTCTCCCAATGCCTGTTTTCTTGTACTGGGTTAATTTACCACACAGCTCACACTCATAAAAAAGTGACAGCAGAGTAAAAAGACCAAGTGGTCTATTAAGTTTGACTCATTTTATTTTGTTTGAATATACTGTAGACCCATTTTTGTCCCAAGCATGTTTAAATCCATGTACTGTTGAATCACTACCGCTGCTGGAAGTCTGTTCCAAACATCAACTGCTCCTTCAGTAAAATAATACTTTCTAAGATTAGTTTTAAACCTTTCCTTGTTTGTCTCTGTGTTCTTGATCTGAGCTTCATATTAAAAATACTGCCCTCCTGAACCTCACTCTTAATGTATTTAAAGGTTTCAGTCATCTCTCCCCTCTTCCTTCGTGCTCCAAACTGTACATAATACGTTTCTGCAGTCAGATGTGTTTATCCCTCAGGCCTTTCACCATTTTTGTTGCCCTTCTCTGGACTCAAGGTCTCACTAAAGATCTATATTGGGGAATCAGAATCTCCTGCCTCCTGCTGGCGACCCCTCTAGCGATACCTTCAGTTCACTTCTCCCACTGCATGGCCAAATTCTTTGCCTATTTTGCAGTCATCTGAAATAAGTAACCTCAAATCTTTTTTTCCCTCTATGGTTCTTGCCAATACTGTACCCCTAATGTTATACTCAATCAAGAAATTATTTTTCCCTTGGCACGTTGTTTTACATTTAGAAACGTTGAACTGCGCTGCTTTGACCAATTTTCCAGCAATGCTATGTACAGAAACCTCCAGGTATATCAACCCTATTGCACTCCTTTGTGTCATCAGCAAACGACATACCTTGCTCGTCAAACCTTTAATTATATCACTTACATATAGATTGAATCAAACAGGACCTCGTACAGAGTCTTGTTGGTATAGCACTAGTGGCTGGTTTCTGTTCCTGATCCCGTGCCCGCTGTCACAGGGAAGTGGGGGATTCGAGGGACTACTTCAAAATAACATGATACATGTTACACCCTTAGGCTCCATGTACACGGGACGTTAGAAAAATCATGCTGCAAAGCTAGTTCTGACGCCGGGAAAAAGCAGCTGTTAAACGTGCTTTCAGTAGCTTTTTCCATTTGCGTTATTGCATGTTTGGCCACGTTGCTTTTAGCAGCGTTTTTTCTGCCTCCATTCAAAATCAATGGTTCCCTATGGGAGCCTATTGATTTGAATGGAATTCGCACCGCAAGTCGGATCAGGATGATCCGACTTGCGCTGTGAGAATCTTGAGGGGGAACTCCACGCCAAAAATGGGAAAAAAAACTGCGTGGGGGTCCCCCCCCAGGTTCCAAACCAGGCCCTTCTGGTCTGGTATGGAATTTGAGGGTAGCCCCATGCCGAAAAAACGGCGTGGGGTCCCCCCCAAAATCCATACCAGACCCTTATCCGAGCGTGCAGCCCGGTAGGGCAGGAAGGGGGAGGGGATGAGCGAGCGGCCTCACCCCCCCCTGTACCATACCAGGCCACATGCCCTCAACATGGGGGGGGGGGGTGCTGGTGCTTTGTGGCAGGGGGAGCTCTGCACCCTCCACCCCAAAGCACCTTGCCCCCATGTTGATGAGGACAAGGGCCTCATCCCCACCAACCCTGGCCGGTGGTAGTGGGGGTCTGCGGGCAGGGGGCTCATCGGAATCTGGAAGCCACCTTTTAACAAGGGGGCCCCCAGATCCCGGACCCCCTCCCTATGTGAATGGGTATGGGGTACACTGTACCCCTACCCATTCACCCCATAAAAGGCAGTGTATGTAAATAACGACAGGAGACGTTTTGGAAAGTTTATTAAAAATCTTCATCTGTTCTTCTCTGCTCTGGTCTTCTCCCTCTCCTGGTCTTCTGCTCCTTTGCTGTCCGCTCTTCTGCTCTTTTGCCCTCTGCTCGGCTCTTCTCTTCTTCTTCCTTTGGTCCTCCTCTGACGATGTCTCCGGTGATTATGCCGGTCTCTGCAGCTTGTTATATAGCCATTGTGTGCGTGGCCGCCAGATGTCATCGGGAGGTCCCGCCCCTTATGTCACAGATGACGTCATCTGTGACATGAGGGGGCGGGCCTCCTGATGACGTCATCGGAGGCCACGCCCACAATGGCTATATAACAAGCTGCAGAGACCGGAGACCGGCATAATCACCGGAGACATCGTCGGAGGAGGACCAGAGGAAGAAGAAGAGAAGAGCTGAGGGCAAAAGAGCAGAAGAGCAGGAGAGGGAGAAGAGCAGAGAAGAACAGATGAAGATTTTTAATAAACTTTTTAATAAACTTTCCAAAACGTCTCCTGTCGTTATTTACATACACTGCCTTTTATTGGCTGAATGGGTAGGGGTACAGTGTACCCCATACTCATTCACATAGGGAGGGGGTCCGGAATCTGGGGGGCCCCCTTGTTAAAGGGGGCTTCCAGATTCCGATTAACCCCCTTGCCCGCAGACCCCCACATCAATGTCCTCAACATGGGGGCAAGGTGCTTTGGGGTGGGGGGTGCAGAGCTCTTGTTGAGGGCATGTGGCCTGGTATGGTACAGGGGGGGGGTGGGGCCGCTTGCTCTTCCCCCTCCCCCTTCCTGCCCTACCGGGCTGCACGCTCGGATAAGGGTCTGGTATGGATTTTGGGGGGGACCCCACGCCGTTTTTTCGGCATTGGGCTACCCTCAAATTCCATACCAGACCCGAAGGGCCTGGTTTGGAACCTGGAGGGGACCCCCACGCAGTTTTTTTTTTTTTTCCATTTTTGGCGTAGAGTTCCCCCTCAAGATTCTCACAGTGCAAGTCGCATCATCCTGATCCGACTTGCGGTGCGACTTACATTCAAATCAATAGGCTCCCATAGGGAACCAATGATTTTGAATGGAAGAAAAAAGACGTATAACGTGGCTGAACGTAGGTTCATCACGTTTGGTCACGTTCGGCCGCGTTTCTGCGTTTGAAACGCCGGGAAACACACGTTCGAACGCAAATAATTGCGTTCCAAAAAACGTCCCTGAACTCAACTGCCTGCAAATGACTGTAAACGACCCTGTGTACATGGACAGATAAGATAAAATGTAGATGGGTTCAGGGGCTTCTGATAAAAACGCCCAACTGCTCCTAAACGGCCATTTACAACGTCCAGTGTACACGGAGCCTTAATACGGGTATAACATGTTACAAATCCTGGTACTTATCCTTAATTGATGTACTGACGAGAATGGAGCTACATTACTTTGTGTCTGTTAATGATTTTTTTTTTTTTGCCAGGGGTTCACTATAAAACAGGCCAAAGGTATCATGGATACTCATGGCAAGCATCCGAGTGATATAGTATCTATTTTAAGTGTTGTGAAGTGCAGGGCTGAGCTGTGCCATGGTGCCCATAAATCATTTGGATTCATGTTTATTTTCATTTTCTTTTCCAGTTTAGACTTTGAAGAATGTGCTCATAAGTTAATAAAGATGGACTTTCCAGAAAGTCAAACGGTAAGCCACATACACTCATGTTTTGTTTAACAATAACCTAAAAATTGCAGTTTTGCCCCTATGATGGAAATGTAATTTCCATTGATATTAATGCTATGTGTAAAGTGGATTTTATGTGTATTTTATGTATTTTCCTAATCTGAGTAAAAAAAAAAAAAAAAAACTCAAACCAGAAAGCCAGTTTTTTAAAATATCTTAATATCGTTATTGGTGTACTGGTATATAAAAATTATTTGCGCATGCCGGTAGCTCAAAGATTTTTTTTTTTTGGTGGGGGGGAGGGGTTAACTTGTTTTGATCTGATGTAAAATGTTCTAATGTTTAAATGCTCTGCAAATGTGCATCCATTAATTTCAAAATTTCAATATTGATTCTGCCTTTAAAGATTAAGTGGCAATATACATTTTATATAATCATATATTGGATTGAATTTCTAGGTAATAACAGTATAACTTTAAGTGGTTCATAAATCAAAATTTTTTTTACCCTAATGTAATAATGTAAACAATGTCCCACTACTTGTTTCCTTCCACCAGCAACCCCTCCCACCCCCCCCCCCCCCCCCCCCATCCTCCACGATCCAGTACTGTGTCCACCTATAGCCCCGCTGTCCTCACTTCCTATTCTCACAGGAGACACTGAAAACAGCAGAAGCAAAGCTGTGTGTCTATAAATGCACACAGCCAGGCTTGGTATTAAACCCACATGGGTGCCCTCTCAACACACGGCTTGCTGAGGGGCACTCAGAGAGGAGTGGAGTGCCCCGTGGGGGTCTCCAGAAGAGGAGGTAAGGGTCCTTCTCTGCGCAATTGCATTGTCCAAAAGCCACTGTGGACCAAGATTGGAGAAGAAAGTTATAGGATTATAGCGCCCCACTATTGGATAAAAGTCCACTAATGATGAGCTTTTTTCCATTCAAGATCAGACACAGGTTGTATAAAAGGCCAATTTGTTTCCGTGGCTGACATTTCCCTTTGATCAGAGTTGTAATTGATATTAAGTGTATATCAATATACCATATACAAAATTTGCTAATATACCATATGAAAAAGGAAAGCAATCAAACTCATTAAAAGTTTAGTAATAATATAATAAAGATAACATAACCTATTCTGTTTAACAAATTACATTGTAAAAGACAAAGATAAAGGAGGACTTTATATATAGCATTGTAACAAAGCCAATTGTAAGCAAAACAAAGCTCGATTCCCACAACTGTGATGCGATTCTGACATGATATGAACTGCGATTATGAAGTTGCGACTTTGATTGCCTTTTGGATGTGATTTTCATGTTCTGTGGAGCCAAATCACACAGTTAATCACACCAAAGTAGCACGGGAACCTTTTCCAAAATCGCACTGCACTAAGTTACTTTGATGTCACCAGGCACCATAAAAATGTTTTTCCTTGTCATGCGATTCAAGTCGCATCTGAAATCGCACTAGTGTGAACCAGGCGTAATAGAAAACTATTCGATTTAGCAGTGTGTTGTTGGCTTATAGTCCTAAAGAGAAGTATTGTATTCACCTGCATATGCAGCATCAGTCCGATACCTCCTCTAAGACTCCCCCCTCTAAAAATTAGTGATAAAAGATTGCTCAATTCTCAGTCTTCAATGTGCAGAAAGGCGGTCTCACCCATGCTCAGTTGCTCTCTATTTTTAGGCACTGTGCAGAATTTGTAAAGGCCGATCTGCTGACAGCCTAAATATTTACTGCTGTTTAGGGGCTGTGGGCTTCAGTAAAATGGCGGCCTCCAAATTAAAGAAACAAGCGCAATGCTTGAGGTAATTTGCAGCAGCACACTCATTTTGATATCATAATTATTAATGTGGAATGTATGTTCCTGGTTTAAGAACATTAAGATGCGATAAGTTCACATTACTTCCAAATGCTTAAAAATCAATTGTGATAACTTGATTAGATCTTAAGTAGCAAATGTCTTATCAGTTTATCACGCTTAACTTTTATCAATAACATTGATGGCAAGAAAAGCTGAAAGGTTCTAATCATTTCCTTCTCTAAAGCCTACTACACAGGCCGAATGTTGGGTGACATCGGTCAGTTCAATAAAAACCCACCAACATTTGGCCTGTGTATGGCAGCTGGCCTGACAGAAGCCAGCCAGGCTTGCTGGAAAACTAGTAGTCAATCGACTCCTGATCAGCGATCTCCGCCAAAGGCTGAGAGTGCTAATTGGAGTGCTTTGGTGGGGGGCTGTCCCCCTGTCAGAACACAATAGCTCAGCAGGGGAGATCACTGTACTAATGTTGAATCATTCTGTGCTGTGCAGCTACAGACCCGGAAATGTCGCTCTGACTGTGATTGGTGGTGTGCAGTGTTGGCTTCCTGGTGGGTTAGGACTAGGATCCCGAACACGCCTGAACCCATCTTTATGGTTAAGATGCACTTTAATAACAAAGCCTACAATCTGGTTGCTGGGACCAATACACTTCTTCCCCTCCCTTCACCATTACAGACTATTTCTGTCATTCTTTCTGTCTTAGACAGGTGTCTTTATTATGACTAAAGACACGTACACTTTAACACCTGTTCCGCCATTTAGAATGGTATTTGTTCCCTTTCCAGGGAAATATTTGGTTATACTTCTTTCCATGTCCCATTTGATTTGAAAGAACTTATAATAAGGTGTTAATTGTCTGTACTATTTACAGCCTGCTGAGTGTACCGTGTCGTCTTCACCTAATTTCTTACATGTGCTTCATTTATTTATTTTGAAGGGTTATTCCACAGGAAAGTCTAAGTAAGACTTCCTCATGTCACCATATAGTTCATTGCCAGTCCACTATTTTTCTTATGACATATGCATCATTTTTTTTTTCATCTGTGTGGAGTGTTGAGGAATGGATTTACTTTGAGACAAGTCCACATTCTTTAATACACCTACTAGCTGTCTGGATTTTGGCCGTAGTCTAAAAAATAAATTGTGAAGGTTTTTTGTTTTTTTGCCTTGTGTAAATGCTCAATGTTGGTAAACTTATTTACTATTTTACAGCGTTTTAGAGATATACACAAGCATGAATACACAACCAAGCATTTGTGTTGTAATAAAAGCAGCCATACTTGCACTTAGTGCCCATAGGTGCCACCTATTATTCCTGCATATTAGTGCCTCCTCATCGTTGCCCACCAATGCAGTCTTATCAGTGCATATCAGTGAAGGAGAAGAATAAATTATTTGCAATTTTTTTTTTATAACAAACTAAGAAAATATTTTTTTTCAACATTTTTGGTCTGTTTGTTTTTTTTTTTTATGTGGTGATTAAATACCACCAAAAGAAAGCTCTATCTGTCTTAGAATAATGATACAAATTGTGTTTTGGCACAGCGTAGCATGACCATGCAATTGTCATTCAACAGCGCTGAAAGCTACAAATTGGCCTGGGCAGGAAGGGGGGTAAAAGTGCCCAGTAGGCAAGTAGTTGTTGAATTTGTATGCAAGTTGGAACAGATATACTTTAAGGGTTACTTCAATATTTTTCCTTTTTTTTTTTTTTTGGATAGCATAGGGAAGGGTTAACATCCCTGTAACATACGTTTTTGCTGTCTGTGCCCCTGTTCAGAATATTTCACCTCACTTTCTGTCCCTGTGACATTTGGATTTTAAAAAGTTTGGGTTGTTGTGGAAATAACGATTGGTGATAACGCTTCAGTGGAGACACCTTTTCCCCAGAACTCTTTCAGGAGTAAATTTCCCATCCTAGGTGTAAATTTTCTCTCATTTCCTGTTGTCTCCCTCCATTTGTAACTATGAGTCGGATGTATGTAACTCAGAGACTGCCTGTACTCTGTAAATGCAAAATTAAATCTCTGCTGTGTCCTGGTGAGTGGAGTAATTTGTTTGAATTTCCTGTTCCTAGTTTATTTATAATGCATCACCTTCCCTTTCATGGCTGTCTTAATTAAAAGATCTAAAAAAAAAAAAAACTAGAAAATGAATGGGTATTTAGAAAATATGTAGTAGTAGTAATAGTGTACACTTGCTGGGCTGGTTTAAGGATAATTAGTAAAATTGGAATTGATAAGTTTTTTTTTTTTCTTTTTTTTATGGGCATCTGCCTGGTGTAATGCTTCCAATTTAATTTTTTTTACTGGGCACAGATGGCCTCCTAATTGTAATGATTTCTGAGTGATCACTGATCAAGGGGTTTTTTTCTACTGTCTGATACAGATAGATTTCAGTAAATATTCTGGTGACTTAGATGTTGAAATTAATTCTTCTGACATCCTTAAAGAATACCAAGCAGTCTACAGTATATAAATGTGTATATTAAACAGTCCATAGAGGAGGTTCCTGTGTGTATCTATGTGTATGTATGTACACAGTAGCTTCAGTGTTAAAGGGAGTCTCTGTACATACCAGCAATGTATGTATATGTCAAGGGAGTTTTCCTGTCTTGTTGTAGTTGGCTTATCTCACTATACAGTAGCACTACTTTCATATGTGTACTTATTTACACATTGATCAGCCATAACATTGTGACTACCCACCTAATGTTGAGTATGGCCCCCTTTTTGCTAAAATCACTGACCCATTGAGGCATAGACCCCAAAGTAACATCCACATGAAGGTCAGGACCCAAGGTTTCCCAGCAGAACATTGCACAAAGCATCACACTGCCTCTGCCAACTCGCCTTCTTATAAAGCATCCTGGTGCCTACTCTTCCCCAGGTAAGTCACACACATGCACCCGGCCATCCACATGATGTTAAAGAAAATGTGATTCATCAGACTAGGCCACCTTCTTCCATTGCTCCGTAGTCCAGTTCTAAAGTTAATATGACCATTGTAGAAGCTTTTGGCTGTGGACATGGGTCACCATGGGCTTCACAGGCCCATACACAACAAACTGCGATGCCCATTTTTTTTCTGCTTTCACCACATCCACTTCATGGTCCACTTCATGTTCACTTGCTGCCTAATATATCCCACCAATTCTCAAATGCCTTTGTAGCAAGATATTCCCTTCACCTGTCAGTGGTCATATTATTATGGCTTATTGGTGTATATTCATGTACCAGCTCCTCCTAGCAGGTTAGTCTTTCAGTTAGTACAAAGAGCAAATGACTCCTGCACTTGAGGGGTGGCCTGGGGGCGGCTGGTATCCTGAAAATGCGATTCAGGTCGAATTGTAGTAAATTCAGGCTGTGCTGCCACTCTCAACGGGTCGTGGTAACCCAAAGCAGATACTGGACAGAGGGCGCACCAGCCTAGCGCATTATCTTTAAAACAATTTATTACAATAGACATGTAAACACATTATACTCACAAAACTATTATGAAACACAGGCAATAAGCAATGAGGACCCACCAGGGGTCTCCACTGGGCATCCTCAGCTGGCGCAGGCCGTGGAAGGATGTAGACCTCCAAAAAAATCTTACGCGTTTCGGAGTGTTCCCCCTTACACAGCTCTGATGAAGGGGGAACACCCCTGAAACGCGTAAGCGTTTTTTTTTTTGTAGGATCACACAGATCCTCTAATCTTTTCTCATAGCTGAGCTCCTCCATGCCTCTTATCAGTTTGGTTGCCCTTCTCTGCACTTTCTCCAGTTCCCCAATATCCTTTTTAAGAACTGGTGCCCAAAACTGAACTGCATATTCCAGATGAGGTCTTATTAATGATTTTGTACAGGGGCAAAATTATATCTCTCTCTATCTCTGGAGTACCTGCCTCTGTTAATACAAGAAAGGACTTTGCTTGATTATTTTGTAAAGGGCCTACATGCTCAGACCTAACCTTTTTACTATTAATATATTTGAAGAATTTTTGGGGGTTTGTCCTACTATCTTTTGCAATCTGTCGTTCATTTTGAATTTTTGCGTCCTTGATTTCCTTTTTACACATACTGTTATATTCTTTGTAACAATTAAAAAATTATAATATTCCTTCATTTTTATATTTTTTAAAAGCTCTTTTCTTTTTATTTATAGCTTTTTTAACTTTGGCCGTGAGCCACATAGGTTTTATTTTTAGCCTTTTAAACTTCTTGCCCATGGGAATATACTTTGCAGTGAGTTTGCATAGTCTTTTTGAAAATTTCCTATCTATTCTGTGCTCATCGATGCCAATATTCCTTCCCAGTCTAAATCCTGGAGCACAGCCCTCATCCTTGGAAAATTTGCTCTCTTAAAGTTAAGTGTTTTTATATTACCTGTATGCGTTTTTTGCTTACAGCTAACATTAAATGAAATCATATTATGGTCACTGCCACCCAGCTGTTCTTGTATATGAACATTATTAAGCTCTGCATGGTTCGAGATTACCAGGTCCAACAGAGCATCATTTCTAGTGGGGGCTTCAATAAACTGCACCATAAAATTGTCTTGTAAAAGGTATATACATTTTTGCCCTTTAACTGTTCCAGCAGTGCCATTACTCCAGTCAATGTCTGGGTAGTTAAAATCCCCCATTATTAACACTGTCCCAGCCCTTGCAGCCCTTTCTATCTGTGCCAGGAGCTGAGTCTCCACCACCTCATTAATACTGGGATGTCTGTAACAAACTCCAATGATAATCTTTGTATTACGCACACCTATGTACATTTCAACCCATACTGCTTCAGATTCAGCACACTCTTCATCAACTAGGTCTTCTTTCACACTCACTTTGAGATCACTTCTCACACAGAGATGGACACCACCACCCCCTGTTTTACCCTGTCTTTCCGAAAGAGAGCATAGCCAGGAATATTAATAGCCCAGTCATGTGAAGAATGAAGCCAAGATTCAGCAATACCAATTAAATCGTAGTTCTCCTCGTGCACCAGAGCTTCCAACTCACCTATTTTGCTTGGCAGACTTCTGGCATTGATGAACAAACACTTTAATTCATTGTCACATTTTGCACACTTATTTTGCATATTTTTAATTTTGGTACAAATAGTAGCATTTCCAATGTTTTTTTGTAACATGGGAACCTTCTTATCCTCTGCTATAACTCTCCCCCATCTTTCCCCATTCCACCCACCAATAGGGGCTGACCCCTGTCTGACCTGCCTGCCCCATTCTAATCTAATTCACCCTCCCCCCCTCAATCCTAGTTTAAACTAATTAGATAACATCTCTACCAAGGGCCAGTTCACACTGAAATGCCTGCGTTCCCATCAGTGATTTGATTGCAAAAGTAGTGCAGGCATTACTGCGATACCATGCGATTTGGTGACACAAACATGCTGCATTTGCAAGATGCGTTTGCAGTGCCATTAACAAGTCATTGGCAACACAAGCTCCCACAAGGACAGCACATTTACCTGCAGTGTGGGAAATGCGCCGTCCCTGTACCCCTTTTTGGTGTGAAGCAGCCCAAAAGGAAGAGTTTTCCTTTAAATCTATAACATCTTCCAAAACTATCATGTCCATTTTTGGTGAACTGACACTGTATCTTAACTGTATAGAAACCACAATTGAACGGAGGATGCGGAGTGTTCAATCCTGCAGATTTTACAATCCAAATTCAGCGTGTCATGAAGATGTGTCATCTCTTTCAAATGTCTCCAATTTCCTGCAAAATTTGGCATATTTAAATAAAATGTTAAAATACTTAATTACTAGAACCCGCAAGGGATAAGGGCTTTTTGCACATTTAGGTTCAGAATTAATTTGTTTTGCTCCTGCTGCAGACTTCATTACCATCAAACCATGTTTCATTGTGCTGTACAAGACACAATTCATTGACTTTTTATAATAATACCCTGCAGGCTACGTTTTAAGTTTTAAAATAATTCTGCATAAGTAGAATTTGATTGAAGTAATTGCTTTCAAAGTGACAGGCTATGAAATGGCTATCTTACCAATTTAAGTTTGTCAATAGGCTTCCACTATTGATATGTTTTTGTTTTTCATCTGTCAGTATTACAGAATTTTTTGAACATGAATGAACTGCATAGACATATTAACAAAAAGAGGTGTCTATGCATTTTTTTTTTTTTTTAAATATACAAAGGTACTTTAAAGGACCGTCATTTACATAATTTTAAAGAACAAATGTGCCCCAGAGCAGCATAAAGTATTTAATTTTTCCTGTTTTTTACACTGCCATGTCTGTGCAGATTTAATTGCCCTCCAATGAGCTCTATTGCATCGGCATGGGCACAATTACTCCTTTACTCCAATTTAAATTACAGTAAAAGCTATGGTTTACTTTTAAAGCACGACAGCAAAGTATTTGGAAACAGCCTTAAAATTGTATTCTAGTATTAAAATACACTTGCAGTTGTCATCAGATTCTACTTTATGTTCAAAATTTTGATTTGTATATTGTACCTATTCTGTGTAGCTTTATTTACAGTAGAGAGAAAAAGTTCTTTATAGTTCTTACGCTTCACCAGCTGGATTTAGTCTATTTATCTTAATTCTTCAGTTGGGTAAGATGCATCTTTTGTAGTCTATACCTTTTCAGTTCACCAGCTGGATAAGAGAAATGCTCCTTGGTCCATGCTTTACAGCTTGACAGTTATATTAGGATTATTCTTAGAATTCTAAATTGCAGTAATGAGATTTTGGTACTCCTGAAAACAAGCTGCCAAATCATTTAGGATGGTGAAGTATTAATTGGCTATGATCACGTTTATTTCACCAAAATGTATGAAAGTTTATTAAAACCAAAATCATAGCCCGTCTGCTGGAAATTAGGGCACAGTGTGGTAGTGTACAGATGCCGAAATCAGTGGGCCATCTGGCACAATATAATGTGATTATTTAGCTGCCCAGATTGTCATTAATTTCTCGCAATGTTTCACTCCGCATTGAGGAGCATGCAAGCGGTGTGTCTGCTGATCCTTTTTTTTTTTTTTTTTTTTGTGGTTACCATGTTGTGTATTTGCTTTCTCTTAAGAAAGCTAATGATTAGGTCCTGCACAGGCATGCCATTAAAATATAAATCCTCAATCTTTTTCATTTGTTATCCATTACGACAGACTGTTCACAGTTGTCCTTTATATCTGCATGCTATTATTAAATTTGTTGAGAATTATCGCATAAACTAAAGGTATTACTAGCCAATAAATGTTGTTGCCCTATCCAGCCTGTTTCATTTAGATCAAGCAATAGAGCAGCTACCTCTGTGTAAGTTCATGCACAAGGTGGAAAAAAATTACAGTGATAGGTGGTTGTAATATGAACATGAAGCCTACTTTCATCATTAAATGGACAAATGTGAGCAGCGCTAAATCCTCCTACCTACTGTGAACATATCAATAAGTGCAAGAATTGCTGTGCAAATATACTGTAAATAACAGGAATAAATTAATTCATCAGTGCAATGCTTAAAAAGTACCTGAAATCATTAACATCAAATTAAATAATAGAAAGTGCTGTGTTTAACCAGTGCTGTAAACACAATTGATACATAAATGGTAAACATACGTAAACTGTAAAACATCTAAAGTGCAATACAAGAAGTGCATATATGGTGCTTATATAAGTAGTGAATTTATGGCCTGGAACAGTGCAAAAACAATATGCAGTCCAAAGTGATAAGTCCCTTATGCAAATAGCAACAGCCCAATGAAGGTGACTGTGTGTGTTCGTGGACAGTAGTGGTGGCACCCTCCGATTCACCGCCAAACTGTGGTAAAGTTTCAAACTCACCGGATGGTGTTGATCAATATAGGCTTAGGGGTCTCCTTGCGCTGAAAGGCTGATGTCCCGATGGATGGATGCGTTTCCTCTCCGCATTTTCAGAGGGCGAATAAAAGAAGAGGACTCCTCATGGTGTAGTACTATTAAAATACTCCAATTTTATTAAAAAATATTTCTCTATCGCTCATTGACAGACGTAGTCTTCTTGATTCTCAAGAGCTGGGTTATGTTGTCTCCGCAGGAGTAGGACTAGGCAGAATGACAAAACGTTCTGGCTCCACCCTAGGGGCAGTCCCTGAGGGTATATCCTCCCTCTCTCTGCTACAGGGAATCAGTTTTTTTCTGTCTAGTCAGGAGTAAGGACTAAGCTCCTTGCTGGGATCTTTTGGTCCTGGCAAGACTTTTTTTCTTTAAGAAAAAGACATTTTTTTAGGTAGTTTTCTCCAGTGTTTTTTTCCTGTGAGATCTTCAAGCAAAAATGCCGGACTGGGCGACACTTGTGGTCACCCCAGCCGGCCTACGAGCGCGTGCAGACCATGGCATTGCGCTTGGTCGGCCGCGACATATTCAAGTAAGTATGCGGGGCCGGGCGACGGGCTGGATGTTGAAATCCAGTGGTCACCCCGGTTTCTGCCTAAAAGCGCGTGCAGACCAGTGCGCTGAGTCGGCCGCGACGGAGTCCCAGTAAAGGGACTGACTTTGCGAGTTAAAAGTCTCGCTTGGACGCCAGGTACCAGAGAGTCGAGGCGTCCACAAACCCCCACCCCGGTGGAGAGGGTATTGTGAAGAGAGGGTGCCTGTCGGTTCGGTATGGTGAGTAAACGTTCCCTTTTTTCCTCATTATGAGGCAGTATATATTATGGGCCCCTCCATATATGGTCAGTATATATCTGATACTTACAAGTCCCCCTTGTAATACAGCATGTGTTTGTGGGAAGTGGACTTGGTTCAAGAGCTAACACTCTACCCAGCAGACTGTAACATTACAGCAGACATAGGAGGTATAATCCTACCTTATGTGCAGTGTATCTCTGTAGATCCATATGTCACCTCTTAGCAGAGTGCAGGTGGATGTGCTGGGAAGACGATATCGGCGGTCCGCCGCCATTTTGCCGTAGACCGTATGCATGTATGTCCTCAGGTCACGCCGGCCGCCATGTTTTTGGAGTCTTATGTCTCTTCTATGGGGGCGGCCATGTTTTGTGAGCCCAGCTTCCTCGTGGAGGGCTGGGAACGCCGGAAGGCGTACACAGGGGGCGGAGCCACGCCTTCTGCCCGGGAAAAAGCAAACAGCTCCTTCCAGTCTGTGTAAGACAGACGCTGGCTGCAGTTTGTTGGAAACTGCACTGCATCGGTTGGTGAGCCTTGGGGGTCCCTCTTTCTCTCTCTGGGATCGAGAAGCGGGTACTCTGAGGGGCGCTATTGCGCTAGGGGGAGACACACAAAAAAAAAAAAAAAAAAAAGAAAACGTTTTTTTGTTTTTGCTGGCAAAGGTGTCCTGTATTAACATGGACCCTGCCACTCATGTATCTCCTCCGGATCCCCTCGAGGGGTCTGCGGGATCCTCCAGCACCCCATTGACAATTGAATCATTGTCAGCTATTATGGAAACTTTTGTGTCCCGGGTGGAAGTGGCTTGTCAGGGACAGGGCGCAAGAAAGCGACCCCCGCCTAACCCCTTATTATCTGAAACCTCGGATTCAGACTCTGAGCCTATTTCTGCAGTTGCAGGTACTTCATCTGGTATTGGTGTCTCGGGTCCTGTCTCTTCAGACAGTGAGGAGGATGTTTCGGCATCCGCCATAGCCCGAGAGGAAGCGTTGGTAAACGCACTCATTGTATCTGTTCAAGAGACTTTAAGGTTACAGGGTATTCCATCAGAAATAGCTGAAACTGAGATCCCTTTTGGGACTAAAAAGCGCATCAAAGTGGCAAAGGTTTTTCCATTGCCCAAATGTTTTGGCAATCCAATCGATGAAGAATGGCGTCTGCCTAAACGCACTTTTAATATTTCTAAACGCATTGACAGGCGTTATCCGTTTGAGGAAACCCTTATTAAGAAATGGACAGAACCACCTGTGGTGGATTCACCTATTGCTAGATTGAATAAAGCCACGGTTATTCCTTTAGAAGACGCTCCGTCTTTTAAAGATCCAGTGGATCGCAAGATAGAAGCTATGTCTCGCACCATGTTTTCCTTGATTGGATCAGCTTTCAGGCCAATAATTGCTATTGGTCTGGTTTCGCAGGCTGTAACTGAATGGACCAAGTGGTTACGCCGGGACTTAGAAGAAGTCCCTCAGGCGGTATCAGATTTGTTGGAACAAATGATACAGGGGTTACAGTTTGTATGTGATGCGGCGTTAGAGGCCACTCCATTAATGGCGCGAGCATCAGTCTCAGCAGTGGTTCTCAGGCGTACACTGTGGCTAAAAGGTTGGTTAGCCGACCAAGGTTCCAAAAAAGCATTGGCTAATATCCCCTTTTCAGGAGAGCGTCTATTTGGAGCCAACTTAGATGAGATCATTAAGGATCTCACCGGTGGAAAAAGCACCTTTTTACCGCAAAATTTTAAAGGTAGAGGAACTCGTCAAAGACGAGGGCCTTCTTTTTCTGCTCACAAGAGGTTTTTTCGTCCAGCGGTTGAAAAAACTAAGTCCTCCAAAGCTCCTGCAGGAGGCGTCAGGGGTCGTTGGTCGGGCAAGCAAAAGCCCGCCCCCTCCAGACCTGAAGATAAACCATCCAAAGCCTGAAGGTGCGCCCCCACCCATAACTGGGGTGGGGGGACGTCTTCGCCGGTTCCCGGATCCATGGCTTTCCAGAATCCTGGACAAATGGGTTTGCGAAGTCATAAAGTCAGGGTACAAGATCGAGTTTCGATCTCTCCCACCGGCGCGATTCTTCCCTTCCAATATCCGTCTATCCGCAGATCGTTTAGAAGATCTGCGGAGAGCAGTCACAGATTTACTACAACAAGGAGTGGTAGTCCACGTTCCTTGGACAGAACGGTTTCAAGGATTTTATTCAAACCTGTTTACAATACCCAGGAAAGAGGGCAAAGTGCGTCCAATTCTGGACTTAAGAGCACTCAATTCTTTCGTCAACATAAGAAGATTCAGAATGGAGTCCATTCGCACGGTAGCAGCCTTCCTGCATCCAGGGGATGTCCTAGCGTCCATAGACATCAAGGACGCCTATCTTCACATTCCCATTTTCGCAGGACATCAGCGTTTTCTACGCTTTTCCGTAGAGGAGTACCACTATCAGTTTGTGGCGTTACCTTTCGGTCTCGCCACGGCTCCGCGGGTCTTCACAAAGGTGTTGGCCCCAATGTTGGCACTTCTGCGCCAAAGAGGTATATCGATTCTAGGTTACCTAGACGATCTTCTGCTTCATGCAGAGTCTCCTCAGACCTTGCTACAAAACATAGAAATTACTATGATTTCTTTACAGGAATTCGGGTGGCTGGTGAACCAGCAAAAGTCATTTCTGGTTCCCACCCAGAGGCTCGAATATCTGGGTCTAATTCTAGACACAGTCAGGACAAGAGTTTTTCTTCCGGTAGGGAAACTCCGAAAGATTCAAACCGCAGTCCAGTTGTTACTGTCCAACAGCTGGTCTTCCCTTCGGACTTGCATGAGGGTTCTGGGGTTGATGGTGGCTTCATTCGAAGCAGTCCCATTTGCCCAGTCCCATACCCGAATTCTTCAGCAAGAGATTCTTCTCAGATGGAATCGGAATCCGGAATCCCTGGACAATCAGATACGATTGAGCAAACAGACCAGAGAGTCTCTGGTTTGGTGGCTTCGGTCTCCAATGCTCAGCCAGGGAAAGTCATTTCTGCCAATATATTGGACGACAGTGACCACGGATGCCAGTCTATCCGGATGGGGAGGAATTCTTGGTCAGTTATCTGCCCAGGGACTTTGGTCCCCGGAAGAATCCAGGTTACCGATAAATGTATTGGAACTGAGAGCGATCAGACTTTGTCTGATTCACTGGACCGAGCAGCTCCAGGGCAGCCCGGTTCGGATCCAGTCGGACAATGCCACGGCCGTGGCTTATGTCAATCACCAGGGGGGCACCAAGAGTGTCCGAGCGGCCAAAGAAGTGGCTTGCATTCTTCGCTGGGCGGAACGATTTGTTCCAGCAATCTCTGCGGTGTTCATTCCGGGGGTGGAGAATTGGCAGGCAGATTATCTCAGCCGTCAGACCCTGGATCAGGGGGAATGGTCCCTCCATCCAGACGTTTTTCACCAGTTGTGCCTACGATGGGGCACCCCGGATATGGATCTGTTGGCATCTCGATTCAACAGGAAAGTTCAGAGATTCGTGGCTCGCTCCCGCGATCCTCTAGTAGAAACCGCAGACGCACTGATCGCCCCGTGGGGGCAATACCAGCTAATGTATGCCTTCCCTCCTCTTGGGTACTGCCAAGACTTCTTCGCAGGATAGAGGAGGAAGGAATTCCAGTAATCCTGGCAGCTCCGGATTGGCCTCGTCGTGCTTGTTACGCCGACTTGGTCAGACTGATGGCGGACGTCCCGTGGAGACTTCCTCTCAGGGAGGATCTACTGTCTCAGGGACCGATCTTCCATCCTGCTTTACGATCGCTGGTTTTTAACGGCCTGGTTATTGAGACCCAGGTGCTGAAGGACAAGGAATTGTCAACTTCAGTTATTCCTACTCTAGTTAAAACAAGGAAAGCGACTTCCAGAAAGATTATCATCGTACATGGAAGTCTTATATTGTGTGATGTGAATCCCTTGGGTTCCATCTACATCTTTATTCGGTAATCCGAATATTGGCTTTCTGCAACAGGGAGTTGAGCAGAAGCTGGCCTTGAGTGTTATCAAGGGTCTGGTTTCAGCATTTGCTATCTTCTTTCAGAAGCTTTTGTCTACTCATTCCTTGGTGCGGAATTTCATCCAGGGGGTGCGACACCTGGCTCTGCCAGTGCACGCGCCGTTACCATCCTGGGATCTTAATTTGGTGCTGTCGGTTCTTCAGACACCTCCCTTTGAAAATATCAGGGAGATTCCCTTGCTTACTTTATCCCAGAAGGTGGTCTTCTTGGTGGCTATCACTTCTGCACGCAGGGTGTCAGAACTGGCTGCATTATCCTGTTGTTCCCCAGATCTGGTGGTTCATAGGGATAAGGTTGTTCTTCATCCAAATCCATCCTTCCTTCTAAGGTGGTTTCATTGATTAATGAAAGTTTCATTGATTAAGGACAGTGTATTGTCCTTCCTATGTCCTTAGCCCAATCATCCTCGAGAATTGCATGGCATTCCTTGGATGTAGTTCGGGCGATCAGGATATACTTGAATACTACAGATTCAATTTGTAAGACGGATTCACTGTTTGTGATCACGGATGGCCCTAAGAAGGGGTTGCCTGTTCTGCTGCGACCATCTTTAGATGGATCAGACAGACGGTGGTATAGGCTTATTTTATCTAAGGGTCGGGATCCCCCGTTCCCTGTTAAGGCGCATTCTACTCGGGCGCTTAGAGTTTCCTGGACCTTCCGCCATCAGGCGTCAGTGGTTCAGGTTTTCAAGGCGACTGTTTAGTAGTCGGTTCATACCTTTACAATATTGTATAAGGTTTATGTGATGGCATCGTCAGATGCCTCTTCTGGCTGCAAGGTTCCTGCAGGCCACTGTTTGAGGAGACTGTTGGTCTACCTCGAGGATTTGTGGGGTAGGTCTCATCTGTTTACTCGATGAGTCCTTTGATACTTCTGGTTGGCTCCGGTTGGGCCTTCTAGATTGCATTTTGATTCTGTCAATCCCACCCCTCATTTTGTGGCACTGCTTCTGGATGTCCCAGCTCTTGAGAATCAAGAAGACTACGTCTGTCAATGAGCGATAGAGAAAGATGGATTTTTGTAAGAACTTACCGTAAAATCCTTTTCTCTTAAGCTCATTGACAGACGTAGTACCCGCCCCTCTATCATTGAGTTGGGTTGGGTTAAATTCTCTGTACTGCTTTAAACAGAACTGATTCCCTGTAGCAGAGAGAGGGAGGATATACCCTCAGGGACTGCCCCTAGGGTGGAGCCAGAACGTTTTGTCATTCTGCCTAGTCCTACTCCTGCGGAGACAACATAACCCAGCTCTTGAGAATCAAGAAGACTACGTCTGTCAATGAGCTTAAGAGAAAAGGATTTTACGGTAAGTTCTTACAAAAATCCATTTATTAAAAGGTCCAGCAGACACTATAACATATATTATCTGGTGCCCGTGCTAATTGTCCTTGGTCTAAATTCACTGTTTATATAAGCACCATATATGCACTTCATATTTCACTTTAGATGTTTTACAGTTTACGTATGTTTACCATTTATGTATCAATTGTGTCTATAGCACTGATTAAGCACAGCACTTTCTATTATTTATTTGATGTTAATGATTTCAGGTACTTTTTAAGCATTGCACTGATGATAAATTAATTTATTCGCGTTATTTACAGTATATTTGCACAGCAATTCTTGCACTTATTGATATGTTCACAGTAGGTAGGAGTATTTAGCACTGCTCACATTTGTCCATTTACAGATAATTACCTCTAGGGTTTTTTTGAATCAGCGGCTTATCCCACAGATCAGGCCAACCCTAGTTATTCAACCCCGTGACGCGAGTGGCTTATTTTAGTCCTGCTTTCATCCTTGCTTTACACTAGATCTATACCCTTTGTTGTTAGCAAAGCTCTTACCTTATCTAGTAATGCAAATCTGTGGTAAAAGATTATAAAGGTTTACTTCTCCTGATAATGTTAGTTGCCCGGCTATTACGCTGATTGAATGATTTTGTTATTTTGAGACAGTGACATGGAATACATGTATGTGGACCCTTTCACTTTCTGTACACTTATGTGATGTCAGTATATCAAAGAACTGAGCCTAAAGGGTAAGCCTGAAAGCTGCTATTCCACTACCAGTTACAGACGATGCTCAACAATGGCAGGTACAAACTACTGCCAAAACCAGTTTCTTTTATTTACTGGACTGGCATATATTTCCCCAAGTGTGTTTGCATTGAAATGATCCTATCCTTGTACAACATGAATGAGTGCTAGGGCATACTGTGATACTTGCCCAGCACTGAAAGCAGTGCATGTGCTTTACTTCTGGTCCTCTACTCTTCACTTAAGTGGAGGGTAGTATTGGAATTCAATTGCAGGGGGTTTTCCTAATAGTTTGCTAAATCACACTGTACCAAAACAAGCGCCACCAACTACCTTAGACTCTAATTATCGCAATCTAATGGTGCTGAAACTGGACTTTTTAAATAAATGATACTTTAAAATGATACTTTTTAATTGTTAAATCACCAGTAAAATGCAAGGGGAGACCTTAAACTGGATCATATGTCATTTGTCCTGAGAAATAACTATACACAGTTCTGAACCACAGGTCTTTATAAATATATTTGGTTGGTAGGTGAGCTGAGGATCACAGGTTTTCTGAAATTTTATTTGGCTTCAAGACTGGTACTATTCTAATCTTCTACTGTGCTTTCTGTTTAGAAAAGCCATAATGCTTTGTGAAACAATGATGCCATGGTTGCTCCATATATTAAATCTGGACCAGAGGCAGTAAAACTTTAACTAAAAAATTACTTGTTAATCACAAATAAATCCACTTTCTGTACATGATGCCTTGTAAACTGTGATATTAACTAGTTGAAGTAACTGTGACCACACATTGGGCTGAACATTGCCTCTGCAGAGTGGGAGGTGGGACTCAGCAGGTCCTCTGACTTCAGGCAGCCTTCGGAAAACTACAGAATGGGATTGATACAAGACCTATCGCTCTAAACAAGAAGAGAGAGCAGTAGTGAAAAGTCTTTTTTTATTTTATTTTTTTTTGTACAGAGATTTCTTACACCATGGCAAAGTACAATAGATGTTTCATAGTTCATTGCTGCACAGATTGAATCCGCTACATACAGTATACAGCACTGTTTTGGCAGCGATACGGGGACTTCCCATCTTCCTGGAACAAAATCAAATTGGTCTGAGCGCTGTCCAGCCATTCACAGCGAGTTTTTTTTTTTTTTTTATATGAATCTCTATATGGATTTCTCTGATTGGCTAAAGTGGAGACTCTCACATCATCGCCCTGCCTCTGTACATCAGCCAATCAGGGGAAACGTTTTTTTTTTTTTTTTTTTTTAATTCATAGAATACAAAGCTTCCTGTGAATGGCTGAGCACTGCCCTTCTCTGCTTGGTTCCAGAAACGGGCTGGGAAGTCCATGCACCACTGCTGGAACAGCTCCATGCGGAGCGGACAGCAGCAGTGTGTCTTCGTAATGGAGATAGCTTGCTTAGGCGAGCTTAGCAAAAACAAACTGAAGTGAGATGAAACCTGGAGTTGGGCTTTGAGCTTTAAATGTTTGTTTCTAAAATAAAGACATTATACAGTACATATAAAACATCAAATAAAAACTTAAAATACTGATAAAACTAATAATCATGTTTTAACAGCTTGCCAGGTTTGAAAAAGTCAGACAAAATTGTTATAAGTTGGGTTGCGTTTACAAATCTAAACCACTGCCAGTAAAGTTGGTTTCTGTAAAACAGAAGCTGCTTCGCTTGAACAGTTTGTCAATGTTCACAAAAATGTAGAGGGTCCTTCACCTGTACAAATTGAAAGGCATGGAATCCCCAGCCATTCTGAACTCTGTTAAAGAATAAATGGAATTTGTCTCTGTCTGCCAATGGTACTCAAAGTCTGATGAGCATAGTACAATCTCTCTTCAGCACTCTAATCACAGATATTTCTGTTGCACAAAAAGCTCCTAAAATATTTTCAAAAGGTCTCTGTTGATGTAATTTGAAGCATTGTTTTTTTATCACTTTGCATTCTAGGTTCCTTGCCCCTTTAAGAACATTTGCTGTGTTAAACACATTTATTAGTGCTGAATGTGCTCCAGATACAATGTCATGTATAATATTAAAGAGCTTGATAATGCATTGTCATCAATATATATTGCTATTTTACCCAAAGCCCTAGCGCAATCATATTTTATTGTATTCATTACGGTTACTTAAGAAGTAAAACAAATGGGAAATGCCTCTCTGCACATTTAACTTACAGTCTATTGTGCTGCAGCTGTGGAAAGAAAATCTGCTTACTGAATATTTAAATTTTATTTTTAAACAGAAAGAACTTTGCAATATGATACTGGATTGCTGTGCTCAGCAGAGAACGTATGAGAAGTTTTTTGGCTTGCTTGCTGGGGTAAGTTTAATTGTTCAGTCATTTCATTTTCTAACTTAACAACCCCTTAGACTCTTTTAGACTCGGGCATCTAAACATGGGTTGAAATTCATTTTACAGGCATTTTGTTTAATACAACCTGGTAACTTATTGTTAACATTTTTGCTTTGCAATGTTGAGGTTCTGGGTTCTCCAGGGACAGCGTCTGCATAGAGTTTGTATGTGCACTAGGTGTTTGTCTCTGCCTCCTGCTATAACCCAAGATCATTCTGGTTTATTTATGCTGTTAACCATAATGATGCTTGAGATTTTTTTTTTTATATGCTGGTATGGCTGTAGTAAGGACATGTGGTTACTGCTATAAAATTTGTTGGCACTATATGTTCAGCTCTACATGCTTGTTTCTTATCCACATTTACCTGGTCCACCACAGATTCAGAGGGCCGTAGACACTGCCACCCACGTGAAAAGTCCTTACTGAGCTGAGGAAAAAAAAAATCATTACTGCACAGGATAGATTACAATTTATATCAGAAATAAAATATTAGTATGTTTTGGTCCCATTCAAACTCCACAATGCACTAAAGCCCCTTCTGGTTTAGCTCTCTCTACCTATCACAGTTCACAGTGCAGCTTCACACTGCACAGTGCTAGTGTATAAATAAACTTTATCCAGGTGGTCTAGACCAATCTTCCAGGATAATATAGTATGGTGATAATTTTTGCTTTTTAAAACAATTTTTCTAACATACTTACATTAACAGTCTGAGTTGGTACTGAACAGTGAAGTAGAGTTGCACAATGTTTTTTTTCATGCTGTTAATGCATTACATTTTGTATTTAGATTTTGCATGGGCAGGCCCTGTGCAATTCTTCGTAAATTTCTTCCTTTGTAGATTACCAGTTCTTAAGCCTTTCATTGGTATGTGTTCACCATGTAATGCCTACATGACTTTCTCCTGTAGCGTTTCTGTTTGTTGAAGAAAGAATACATGGAGTCTTTTGAAGTAATTTTCAAAGAGCAGTATGACACCATCCACCGGCTGGAAACAAACAAATTAAGAAATGTTGCCAAGATGTTTGCCCACCTTTTGTATACTGACTCTATTCCGTGGAGTGTAAGTGTCTTCTTTTTTCTCTGCCAAGCTTTCATTAAATGGGTAGGTCTTGTTAGTCCTTTTCAGATAGTACAGAATACACCTATACATCAACTGAAAATGTTCATTGGTAATTTTTTGTCCAGGGTTTTATTATAGAAGAAACGGGTGGGTGATATTTCTTACTTACTGCCAACATCCCTAACTTAACTGAAACAATCTTACAAACCCCCCATTTATGGGACTTTTAAGGCAGATTGTGTGTATTTTATTGAAAGGCTAGTATGCCAAGTTTATTACACAAGATCCACAGAGTATACAAATACATTATAAACACAAAATACTGGATCAGTGTTATTACATAAACACAGCTAAAAGTGTTAAAACCCCGTGTGTCCATAATACGTATAAAGTGTGTAGTATGCCTGTCATGGCTTAAAGGATAAGTCCACCCTAACACTAAAATCTCCATCTGTAGACCTTCACTTTCTAACACTAACCTATCTAGCCCTGTAAAGAAGAAATCAGTATACCTACCTTTTTTGAAGCCGATCCGACCCGATCTTACGCTGAGCTGTCAGCCGCTGCTTCGCTGTGGAGGCTGGTGCAGAGGACACGGCCGACAACGGAAGCCCCATAGTAAGTCTATGGGTGACATCACTTCCCATTCATTTCACAACCGTTGTCGGTCGTGTCTTCTGCAGAGATATCGCCTCTGTATACCGATTTTTTTTTTTTTTCTTTACAGGACTAGAAAGGTTAGTGTTAGATCGTGGAGGTCTATAGATGCAGGGATTTTAGTTTTAGGGTAGGGGAGACATAAGGACAAAACCCAGCGTGTTTTTTTAAACTGTCATTAAGTGTTTGGCATCTAGAGATGGATGGATAGATAGTTTAGTGTATAAGTAAAGTGCACTCAAAGATGTGTGAAATTGTTGCTTGCAGCATGAAGACCCAGACAGCCCAGAATATGGAGGCATAAAGTTCATAGTTACAGCATAGAAGCATTAATTTGAGTATACACCCACAGTGTATCATTACAAATGATATACTGTATGTTCCCTATTTAGTGGTAGGATGTATTTCTTGAAAGTGCAGTCGTTTTAATTCCAAAATCTTGTAATATCAGGGCTCATTCACACAAGTGTTGCTCTTTCAAGAAACATTTGGCAGGGGGCATTGTGCCACCTGCTTTAAAGTGATTGTAAAGTCTTGTTTTCTTTTTTTTATAAACATAATATACTTACTTCCTCTATGTAGTGTTTTTGCACAGAGCAGCCCCGATCCTCCTCTTCTCGGGTCCCTCTTTGCTGTCCCTGGCCCCTCCCTCCTAACGAGTGCCCCCACAGCAAGCAGCTTGCTATGGGGGCACCCGAGCCAAGCTGCAGCTCTGTGTGTCCATTCATACACGGAGTGGCGGTTCGGCCCCATCCCCTCTCTCTTCTGATTGGCCTACTGACTTTGACAGCCGCGGGAGCCAATGGCGCCACAGCTGTGTCTCAGCCAATAAGGAAATAGTTCTGGACATCGCTGGAGAGAGAAGGGGTTCAGGTAGTATTAGGGGTGCTGGGGGGTGGGGGGGGCTGCTACACCCAGAAGTTTTTTTATCTCAATGCATTGAATGTATTAAGCTAAAAAGCCTTCTGACTTTACAACTTCTTTAACCCCCTAAAGCTCACACTAGCATGCTGCAATTGCATATGTTATACATGCTGCTTTTGAAGAGTGGCCCCATTAACTTTAAGCGCCAGGGGGTAGAATTGCTGCCTCAGCATGTTTACACCCCGACAGCTGTCTCTGCAGCTAAAGGCTTCTAAGATCATTCAGAATTTGATTAGTGCATTTGTCCTGGCTCAAGTGGGTTTTGCATTCACATAGACTTGTATGGGAATGTAAAACCCGTTTTGAAGCAAAGAAAAAAAAAAAATGACCCTGAACCACCTAAAGATGGAGGCTGACTTATTAAAAGATTTAAGAAAGTTTATACAATAAATCAAATGGTTGAAGACTCACTTCAATTATCCAAAATATGTAAAATGTGAAATTCAATTGAATATTTACACTATTGTATGAACATTCTCGTATCCTTTAGTAAATCTGCCTTGCTGTGCCCTTATGTCTGCTACTCTATGAACAGCTCTGTACTGAGGCTTGCACTGAGAAAAGGAAAATATTACATGAATAGGTACTGCAAACTGTGCTACTCCTATGTACATTAATAATTAAAACTGCTAATTTAAATAAGATGTTCAATATATAATAAATGGAAATACTACTTTTGTTATGCAAAAATGTAAATATAGGGCTATAGAAAATATTCTGTCCTCCCATATGCTGTCTGTATAGTTTTTACATTCTCTGTATATAGTGAATCAGGATAGGTTGTGCACTCTATCAGGCTTGCTAAATAATTCCCCAAATCGAAGGTTTTTTTTTTTTTTAAGTGTTTTTGATCAGTGTCAAAATAAAAAAAGACGATATCGGGACACCAAATTAAAAAAAAAAAAAAAAACCTGTACGGGCAATAACTTTTTTTTTTATAAATCAAGTCCGTTAAAATTGTTCTTAAGATCAGGTAACATGGTCTCGCTGTCTTACTTTCTTTTTTAAAAGATGCAGCCTAGAAGGAGAGATCCCTGCAGAAGTTAATACGTTCATATGGTATTGCACTCAGTGTGAAGGTGTGCAATAATACCATGCATTGTGTGTGTATCTCTTTGTGATTTTGTTCCATTGGTGAGCATAAGAAATGTTTGTATATTTTAGGTCCTTGAATGCATAAATCTTAGCGAAGAAACGACAACATCTTCTAGTCGTATATTTGTGAAAATATTCTTCCAGGAACTGTGTGAATATATGGGACTCCCCAAACTAAATGGCAGACTTAAGGATATGTGAGTATTCTGGTTCTAAATTGTCTTGATGGAAAGTACCTTTTAAGTTACCACTAATTAAGATGCTTGAAAAATTAATTCCATATTTTTTACAGGAACAGAACTATTAAAATGATGCTTTTTATTTTCCACCATTTCTTTCTTTGTGCTCAAGAATTTCTAGTCTCAACAGGTAACACAAGTACCTAAAATCTGTGTAACAGGAGCTTCCTGTAATCTCTCATACTGTTGAATGTGAGAGAAAAGGCCTGCACATTGTCTATGCTCTTCTGCATTGCACAGTACTGTTTTGCATCTAGCAGTGATATTCAAAATTAGTTATATTGTATTTTTTTTCCTTTCTTATATATTAGCCTATATATTAGCCTATACCTAGGCTTAAATGTCAGTGGTCATATTGTCAGTTTGTAAAAGGGCTTTGAGGTTTATCTCCTAATATGGAAGTAGCCTTTCTTTTCCAACCTCCTGTTCCATTGTGAAACCACAAAAAAAACTGTCCAAACTTGGAGACGTGAATGTGCTTGCCTTTATAGCAGAATTAATACAGCATTAACTACCACAAAAGTCAACTCTGTACACTTTTCTTATGATTTTACTTTTTTTTTTGGTGTATTTTGAAAGTATCATGCCTCGGGCATGCTCTTAGTCCATGATCTTTGCTTGTTACCATTGCAGATTAGCCTGCAAAAGTTTAGCTGTCACAGACTCAACTGTTGATATCTAATTTTTGCCCTCTTGGATTGCAGGCCAAGGCTATATATATAAGGTCTTGTTAAAATTGGTAAAGTCCTACCAGTGTCTGTCAATAACCAAAAGAGAAATAGGATTTAACACAGGTACGTGTAGGCAAAACATGTTGCCTGCACTTTAGCAATACTGTTACTTAGAAAGGTTTTAGGAGAGTTCAGGTCCATTTTAAGCTGCGGCCTTTCAAATAGACACCAACTATATTGTAAACTGTATTTCTTAGGAGAGTTAGAACTTAAAACATTTGTATTAGTGAGTTGTTATTTTGACTTACTGTAATATCAATTTCTCTGATGTTCATTGATGGACACAGCTCCTGATCTTCTTAACCAATAGGTTATACTGCCCCTTACAGGAGTAGGAGACTAGGCAGAAAAAGTGTCTGGCTATGCCTATGGCCAGTCCCAGGGGGTATACTTCCTCTCTCTGCTATAGAGAGCCCCATTCTGTCCCCTTCCTGCCTGTCACATTTTCTGAGGCATAGAGAGCCCTCCTGGAAGCCTCGTGGTGCCACGCAGGGCCAACATTTTGCTGTAGCCATTGTGCTCAATGCAATGCGGCCATGTTTGTGTAGTCCAGTGGCCATTTTGCGTTTGTTTGCCATTTAAAATAGCAGTGGCCATGACAGTGGAGACCTGTGGGCGGCGGTTTTGGCGGTGGGAGCCCTCCTTATCCCCTGGGGCTGACTCCTGGATCTTTTCACTTCCTGATCGCCACACGTAGAGTGCAGATTATCCTGGTGGCTGCAAGTGCCTGTTTCTGCTGGTGAGTTTGGGGTCCTCTCCCACTCTGCTGAGGATCGATTAGGTGCTCTTTTATTGGCGACCAAGTGGTGTTGCCGGAGCGGTGGGGGGTGTTCTTAGCAGTGTTTTTACACCTTTTCTTGTGAGGTCCCCCTTTTGACTCATGGAGTCTTTGGAGCACATTTCCCTGCCTTATCCCCTCTCAGAGGCTGCAGGGCCCTCTGGGCCCCAACCATCCATCGATGCACAAACCGGGGTCCTGGAGTCCTTTTGTGTTCCGGGTGGAGGTGGTTTTTGGGCGACGGGCTGGCAAAAAGCACACCCTGCATTCCCATGCCTCATCTGTCTCCTCAGATCCTGAATCTGATTCGGCTGCCACGGACGTGGAGGACTCTGCTGGGTATGCGACCATACGCCCTTAGAAATCAGATAGTGAGAGTTTTCCTCCACTTCTGCAACCGCACACAAAATTGTGCTGGTGGATGCACTGATTGTATCTGTGCGGGAGACCTTAAAAATGGAGGATGCAGCTGAAACAGCATCAGCGGCGTCGGTTCCCTTTGGCACACTTTTGTGACAGAATTGTCGCTAACGAGTGGGAACGGCCAAAACATCCTCTTGTGTTCCCTAAGCGATTTGCTATGCAGTACCCCTATGAGGAGTCCTTTCTTAAAAAGTGGACTGTTCCACCAGTGGTCGACCCTCCGGTCTCCAGATTGGGAATAGCAACCGTGATTCCGGTTGAAGTGTCCCCAGCCTTTAAGGACCCCTGAAAGGCAGAGGCTGTGGCCCGCAATATGTACACCCTGGCTGGTTCGGCACTGGTACCGGTATTTACTATTGCACTGGTGTCACAAACTCTGACTGAGTGGGCTAAGCTTTTACGCCGTGACCTGGAGAGGGACCAGTTCCCTTTTTGCTGAGCTGGTAAACCAGTTGGTCCAGGGGCTGCAGTTTATCTGTGATGCCTCTTTGGATGCGGCTCCCCTAGTTGCTTGGCTCTCGGTTTCAGCAGTGGCCCTTCGGCGTATTTTTTGGCTAAAATGCTGGTCTGTGGACTAGACTTCTAAGAAGGCTTTGACTGATCTTCCTTTTCAAGGAGATCGCCTATTTGGAGCTACCCTGGATGACATCATTAACAGTCTCATAGGGGGTAAAGAAGACCTTTCTTCCGCAGGCTACTAAGGGCAAGGACTCTCGTCGTAGACGTGGGCCATCCTTCCCGGCTCATAAGAAGTTTTTTCGTCCTTCAGGGGCGACTAACAAGGGATTAAAGCCGTTTAGGGCCTCCTTTGGTGGATCCAAGTGAACGTGGTCTGGCAAGTTGAGAGTGGGCTTATCCAAACCTGCGGATGATGCTCCTTCAGCATAAAGGTGCGCCCTCACCCGTATCAGGGGTGGGGAGAGACGTCTTCACTGGTTTACAGACCTGTGGACTTCCCTGGTACAAGACAAGTGGGTCCACAAAGTCATATGACTTGGCTACAAGATCGAGTTTCGCTCTTGCCCCCCCAGCAAGGTTCTTTTCTTTACACTTGCGCCTGTCCCCAGACCGCTTACAGGGTCTGTTGGGGCCATACGGGACCTTTTACTTAAAGGCGTGATTGTCCCAGTTCCGACATCTGAACATTTTCTGGGTTTTTACTCAAACCTGTTTACAGTTCCCAGGAAGGAAAGCAAGGTGTGTCCAATCATGGACAAACTCCAGAGACTGCAGGCTGCGATTTGTTACCTGCTGTCCAGCAAAAGGTTCATCCCTCCGGACTTGCATGCAGTTGCTGGGCTTGATGGTGTCTACCTTCAAGGTGGTTCCATTTTCACAGTTCCATACAAGGTCCCTGCATAGGGAGATTCTGGCCAAATGGCACAAGACTTTGCAGTCTCTGGACAATCGGATCTGGCTGAGCCGGGGAACGAAAGAGTCCCTGATATGGTGGCTTCCTTCCTTTGGTGCTTCGGCTGGGCAGATCCTTCCTCCCCTTGTATTGGACAGTGGTCACCACGGATGCCAGCCTGTCCGGCTGGGGAGGTGTCCTCTACAAAAATTCTACTGAAGGGATCTGGACACTGGAAGAGTCCAGACTACCGATCAATATCTTGGAACTCCGAGCGATCAGACTGTGCCTGGAACATTGGACAGATCATCTTCAGGGATGTCCAGTGTGCATTCAATCAGACAATGCCACGGCCGTGGCTTATGTCAATAACCAAGGGGGCACAAGAAGTGTCCTGGCCGCTCTGTAGGTAGTCCACATTCTAAGGTGGGCAGAACGGTTGGTTCCAGCCCTCTCCACCTTACACATTTCCAGGGTGGAAAACTGGCAGATGGATTACCTCCGTCTGCAGGCGTTGGACCAAGGGGAGTGGTCGCTTCATCCGGAGGTGTTTAATCAGTTGTGTCTCTGATGGGGCAATCCCAAGGTGGATCTGTTAGTGCCCCAGGCTCAACAGAAAGGTGCAGAGGTTTGTGGCTCGGTCCCGGGATCCCCTGACGGATGCCGCAGACACACTGGTGGCCCCGTGGGGTCAGTATCGTCTGATTTTGCGCCTTTCCTCCTCTCAAGCTTCTACCAAGACTTCTACACAGGATCGAGGCATAAGGGATTCGAGTCATCTTAGTGGCCCCGGACTCGCCTTGCCGACGCTCCTTGGAAGCTTCCTCTCAGGGAGGATTTGCTGTCCCAAGAACCAATCTTCCATCCTGCTTTACAGTCGCTTGCTTGGACATCTTTGCTGTTGAACGCCAGGTGCTGATGGATAGAGGTTTGTCTATCCATCCAGCGCTTTTAACCACTTTAGCCCCGGAAGATTGGGCTGCTTAATGACCAGGCCCTATTTTGCGATTCGGCACTGCTTGACTTTAAAGGACAATTGTGCTGTCGTGCGACGCTGTACCCAAACGAAATTGATGTACTTTTTTTCCCCACAAACAGAGCTTTCTTTTGGTGGTATTTGATCAGCTTGTGCGATTTTAAACGCTATAAACAAAAAAAGAGCGACAATTTTGAAAAAATAACAATATTTTTCACATTATTTTATATGAAATTCTCCCAAAAAAATTTAAAAATCAAGCTTTAACATTTTAGGCCAATTTGTTTTCTGCTACATATTTTTGGTAAAAAAAATCGCAATAAGCGTATCTTGATTGGTTTGCGCAAAAGTTATTGCGTTTATGAACTACGGGAAAGATTTGTCATTTTTATTTATTTTTAACTAGTAAAGGCGGTGATCTGCGTTTTTTTTTTTTTGTTTGTTTTTTTGCGGCACTGCGACATTGCGGCGGACAGTTTGGACCCCTAACTGACATTTGACACTTTTGGGGGTACCAGTGACATTACTACAGTAATCAGTGCTATAAATATGCACTGGTACTGTAAAAATGACACTGGCAGGGAAGGGGTTAACATTACAGGTGATCAAGGGGTTAAGTGTGACCCTAGGGGCATGACTCTAACCGTCGGGGGGCGTGGCTTGTGAGATCATCACAGAGACATGCAATCCTATATAGCAGGATCACATAGCCTCTGTGATAATCTAAGGGAGAATGACAGACGTCTGTCCTTCTCTCTCAGCTGCGGGAGATTGCAGGTGGCCAGCGGCCATCGGAGCCGCCGGTCACACGCGCTGGCTCCCTGGCTGAGGAGAGGGAGCGCGCCACCGGCGGCGCGCGCTTGCCCCCTGCGTCAATTTGCCCAGGAGCGGCCACCTGCCCCAGTAAAACTGCGGCGGGCGGTGGCTATGTGGTTAAAAAAACTAGGAGATCTACTTTTAGGAAGATCCTCCATCGTACATGGAAGACGTACATTGCGTGGTGTGAGTCTCATAGGGTTCATCCTCGTTCTTTTTCGGTGGCTCAGATCTTGACCTTCCGTTAATGGGGTTTAAGCAGAAACTGGCCTTGAGTACTATCAAGGGCTAGGTGTCGGCCTTAGTGTTCTTCTTTTAACAGTCCTTGGCCACACACTCCCTGGTGCGTACTTTTCTTCAGGGAGTTCAGCATTTGGCTCCTCCAGTGCTGTCTCTTTTACTGCCTTGGGGCCTCAATTTGGTGCTTAGTCCTCCAGAAGCCTCCCTTTGAGGAACTTCGGGAGATTCCTCTTCTTACACTGTCCCAGAAAGTGGTCTTTTTTGGTGGCTATCACCTCGGCACACAGGGTGTCGGAATTGGCAGCGTTATCCTGTCCACCTTACTTGGTGGTTCACAAAGATTAGGTGGTTCTTTGCCCCTGTCTGTCGTTCCTTCCAAAGGTTGTCTCTGATTTTCATTTGAATGAAGACATTATATTGCCTTCCCTGTGTCTCAGTCCCAAACATCCGAAGGAAATAGCTGTGCATGCCTTGGATGTGGTCCGGGCAATTTGGGTGTACTTGGCAGCTACGGAGTCTTTTAGGAAATCAGACTCACTATTTGTGCTCACAGATGGGACTCGGAAAGGGTTGTTCACTTCCTCTGTGACCATTTCCAAATTGATCAGACAGAGGGTGGTTCAGGCCTATTCCATCAAGGGTCAGGTTCCTCCTTTCCTTGTCAAGGCGCATTCTACTCGGGCTCTCCTGGGCCTTCCGTCATCAGGCGTCAGTAACGCAGGTTTGCAAAGCGGCCACCTGGTTGTCAGTACACACTTTCACAAAGTTCCATAAAGTGGATGTGTTGGCATCTGCGGATGCTTCCTTTGGCCACAAAGTTTTTCGAGCTGCTGTTTAGAGGACCTGGTCCTCTTTGAGAGTGTATTGTTCTTTTCAGGTGGTCTCCAGTTGTTTTGGTTGAGTTTCTGTTTACCTGGTTGGCTATAGTTTAGCCTAGGGAATTGCTTTTTAGCTGTTCCCACCCCTCATGTTTTAACACTGCTTTGGGACGTCCCAATGGTTAGGAAGATCAGGAGCTGTGTCCGTCAGTGAGCGAAAGAGAAAATGGGTTTTTTGACTTACCGTAAAATCCATTTCTCATGTTCATTGACGGACACAGCACCCACCACTCTGTGGAGTTGTAATTCTTCTGACACTGCTTGTAACAAAACTGAGTACCTATAGCAGAGAAAGGGAATATACCCCCTGGGACTGCCCATAGGCATTCTGCCCAGTGTCCTACTCCTTTAGGGGGCAGTATAACCCAGTGGTTAGGAAGATCAGGAGCTGTGTCCATCAATGAACATCAGAGAAATTGATATTACGGTAAGTCAAAAGTCCAATTTTTGCCCTTGTGAATTGCAGGCCAAGGCTATACATAAGGTCTTGTTAAAATTGTTAAAGTCATACCTTCTGTTGCAAAACCCACCTCTGTGATTCAGATGTTGTGTACCAGAACTTTAGTTGGTAGCAGGTGGCATTTGACTGTAACTTGACAGAGGGGGGGCAGGGGTCTATAGCCAAAACATTTGTTTAAGAGTGACAGTGGGGGAAGGGCTTTTTTTTTTTTTTTTTTGTTCCTGTCCGGTTTGGGAGATTTTTTAATTTCTTGTCCCAGAGACTCAATGCGAAGTGAAGTCCCCTCTAAGACCATTGTCACAGACTTCCACTCACTTCCAGTTCCCATGATAACCATATATTATGGATTTCTCATTGACTTGGACTTGGTGAACCTTCCCAGCAGGGACACAGACAGCAATTAAATCCTAGAGATACATATACTTTTAGGCACTAAAAGGCACCTGCTGTAAGCTTAGAAACATTTTAAGCAAGGTCAAAAACTTCAATGTTTTATTTTTAATGGGCCCCAGAACCTGTTGGTGCTCCCGCTGGTCACAGGAGCTTCCATCTTCTCATCTTTCTCCTGGGCTTAAACTGTTTGGCCACTTGATTGGCCGGGCCATGATGACATCATTCTCACATGCGCATGACAGGAGTCACATCATCATGGCACACAGCGGTGCCATAAATGTACACTGAACTGCACAGGTGCAGCTCAGTGTACATTAAGGCTGACCGGCAGAGAGAAGCATGTATTACAGAAGAGACCAATATGCTCTCTTCTGTCATAAAAAAAATCCTACCTACAGTGCCTTGCGAAAGTATTCGGGCCCCTTGAACTTTTCGAACTTTTGCCACATTTCAGGCTTCAAACCTAAAGATATAAAACTGTAATTTTTTGTGAAGAATCAAAAACAAGTGGGACACAATCATGAAGTGGAACGAAATTTATTGGATATTTCAAACTTTTTTAACAAATAAAAAACTGAAAAAATGGGCGTGCAAAATTATTCAGCCCCCTTAAGTTAATACTTTGTAGCGCCACCTTTTGCTGCAATTACAGCTGTAAGTCGCTTGGGGTATGTCTCTATCAGTTTTGCACATCGAGAGACTGAAATTTTGCCCATTCCTCCTCGCAAAACAGCTCAAGCTCAGTGAGGTTGGATGGAGAGCGTTTGTGAACAGCAGTTTTCAGTTTTTTCCACAGATTCTCGATTGGATTCAGGTCTGGACCTTGACTTGGCCATTCTAACACCTGGATATGTTTATTTGTGAACCATTCCATTTTACATTTTGCTTTGTTTTGGATCCTTGTCTTGTTGGAAGACAAATCTCCGTCCCAGTCTCAGGTCTTTTGCAGTCTCCATCAGGTTTTCTTCCAGAATGGTCCTGTATTTGGCTCCATCCATCTTCCTATCAATTTTAACCATCTTCCCTGTCCCTGCTGAAGAAAAGCAGGCCCAAACTATGATGCTGCCACCACCACGTTTGACAGTGGGGATGGTGTGTTCAGGGTGATGAGCTGTGTTGCTTTTACGCCAAACATAACATTTTGCATTGTTGCCAAAAAGTTTGATTTTGGTTTCATCTGACCAGAGCACCTTCTTCCACATGTTTGGTGTGTCTCCCAGGTGGCTTGTGGCAAACTTTAAATGACACTTTTTATGGATATCTTTAAGAAATGGCTTTCTTCTTGCCACTCTTCCATAAGGGCCAGATTTGTGCAGTATAGGACTGATTGTTGTCCTATGGACAGAGTCTCCCACCTCAGCTGTAGATCTCTGCAGTTCATCCAGAGTGATCATGGGCCTCTTGGCTGCATCTCTGATCAGTCTTCTCCTTGTATGAGCTGAAAGTTTAGAGGGACGGCCAGGTCTTCGTAGATTTGCAGTGGTCTGATACTCCTCCCATTTCAATATTATCACTTGCACAGTGCTCTTTGGGATGTTTAAAGCTTGGGAAATCTTTTTGTATCCAAATCCGGCTTTAAGCTTCTCCACAACAGTATCTCGGACCTGCCTGGTGTGTTCCTTGTTCTTCATGATGCTCTCTGCGCTTTAAATGGACCTCTGAGACTATCACAGTGCAGGCTCATTTATACGGAGACTTGATTACACACAGGTGGATTCTATTTATCATCATTAGTCATTTAGGTCAACATTGGATCATTCAGAGATCCTCACTGAACTTCTGGAGAGAGTTTGCTGCACTGAAAGTAAAGGGGCTAAATAATTTTGCACGCCCAATTTTTTAGTTTTTTATTTGTTAAAAAAGTTTGAAATATCCAATAAATTTCGTTCCACTTCATGATTGTGTCCCACTTGTTGATTCTTCACAAAAAATTACAGTTTTATACCTTTGTTTGAAGCCTGAAATGTGGCAAAAGGTCGAAAAGTTCAAGGGGGCCGAATACTTTCGCAAGGCATTGTATAAGCTTTTTTAATTCCATTTTAACTTATAAAGTACAAGGGCTTTATAATGCATATCTTAAACTTTCTGTAATTTTTATAACTGCCTGAAAACAAAAAAACAGGCCTACATTTACAATCACCTTGCATATCATCTTCATAACTACAGCTTTGTTCATATTCGTTTGAGTGGTTGTTTTTGGTCGTCAGTTTAAAGTGTTTTACTGGAATTACATAACTGATGTTCACACTTTCTCTACCTCATCTTTTCAGGACTCTTCAACCATTCTTCAGCGGATTGCTGCCTATGGACAACCCAAAAAACACTCGCTTTGCTATTAACTTTTTCACTTCCATTGGTCTTGGAGGATTGACGTAAGATCCATTTCAATAAGCCTTTATAATTACTTATTTTACCCTGTAATCTTTTATACTAAGTAGGTCAATGCTTTTTTAAAACAGGGATGAACTGCGTGAACATCTAAAAAATGCACCAAAAATGATAATGACCAAAAAGCAGAACGTTGAATCGTCTGATTCTTCATCGTCCTCCGAATCATCTTCAGATTCATCATCTGAATCCAGCAGTGAATCCAGCTCATCCAGTGACAGTGATTCCTCCAGCTCCAGCAGTGGCTCAGGTACTTATTAACATATACTACTTCATGTATAATATACTATTTGATTGTTGATACGCTATACCCAATACATTCTTTGTTTCCTAAGCTATAGACATGAAATAGAGATTTTGAATGTTTTTTTTTAATTGACAACACAGACAATTCTTTATGTAAAAGTCACATTCACTGCTTAATATATTTGAACATTAAATATCCAGAAGGTTGGAAGGCTACAGTGGGAGGGGCTGAGCGGACAGCACAGCGGTCATGTGACCTCCCAGCTGACATCAGAGGGGGATCTCGGCCCCTCCCGCTGTAGCCCGTGATCAGGAGAGGAGAGCAGCCAGAGGTCACATGACTGACCAGCAAAGATCTGAAGGAAGGTATTTAGAGGCATGATTTTATACTAACACAGTGTAGTATAGCTTAGTTAAACAGAGGGGCTGGCAGTAATCTTTTTACAACCACTTTAATTTTTAGACAAGGGATCCAGTCTATATTTTAAAACGTGCCTTACTTTCGGGTTGCCCATCCACACATGCATTGTTAAGTGTGCATATGACAAAAAGGATAACATATAATTACTGCTTTTTCCCCCTTCCTACCTCATGGATATGTGTAAAGCAGTGAATGTGACTTTCACAAAATATTAGCGGGCGGTGGATCAATTACTCTCTTATAAAACACATGCACCTGGAAGATTAACCTGCAGTGAATGTGTGACGAAATGTTTTTTTAAATATGCCCCTGGCGACCTTGTCTATGCTAGGGAATGCTAGTATCACAGATCACATGAAACGTTTAAGAAAGCTTAGCATCAATAGCCAAGACAAGACAATTGGCTAACTTGAATACTTTGGTATTCAGCCATTGCCTGAATAAAAACTGTAGGTGATGCACATTTTTTTTTAAATAGGTAAAGTGTAAGCACTTTTTAATTTTAGTGTGCAAATTACCAGCTGTTCTGTTCTGTTATCTGTATTTAGTAATCATATTTTATGCAATCAACTAGGGATTGTCTTTCTCTTGTCTCCATGTCCTGGTTACCATTGTCACCATGTCAAAATCCAGAAACTGATGGGAAGCCAAGTATTTTAAAGTTGGCACTAGAGTAATGGTAAATCTTCTAATGAGAACACCTGTTCAAGTGACACTTGTGTCATAGAGGGATTTCCCCTCACACTTCCGGTCGTGTCTTTCGGGAAGGATGTGAAGGGAAATTTCCCCAAATTGGACAGGAAGTTTAAAGAATAAGTTCACCTTTCGATGTTCCGAACAGACCAGCCCCCGCAACACCCCGATCTAACAGCTAGCAGGGGTTAAGAGATTTTCATAAACAGGCATATAAAATAACGTATATCATCATATTGTAATACACTCCGTTGCCATAAGAAAACAAATTTTTTTAAGTTGTAATATGTAAGCAACCTTTGCAGGATCAAAACAACATAAATACTTGAAGCTTATTAAAACCAATGTGACATACGGAAGGTCCCCGGCATACAGGGAGAGTGTTAAGCCTAAAAGCTCCAAAACTGCCCACACAGAGCGATGAGTGATAAACTTTTAGTAGGAATCACAACAATAGAAGAGAATAATAAAAGTGAGAAATAAACTTATGCGCTGCCAAAGGAAAAAAGCAAACAGATCAATAGGAGGAGAAGAAAACTCTGGAATGGAGCACCAGAGACCTACAGCCAATAGTGTAGTGTCACCACATACAATAAAGACAATGATTAAAGCAGTAAAATCAGCACAGGTACTCTACAGTTGGTGAACCATCACTAAAAGCAACTCGCTTAAAAATACACAATGTAATCAATCTATGTAAATCATAATGCCAAATTGAACATATGTGAAGAAAAAATATAGCATAAGTGATCAGCGTGAAGATATAAAGTTCGTGAACCCAAACTCAATAAAATTGAAGAGTAAGGAAAATAGTGAATTATTCCAATATTTAGGTAGTGCTCAATAGTCACTAGAAGGACAAAAAAACGGTGTCTACAAAAGTGTAGTGAAAGAAATAACCAAAATATGGTCAAAAGTAAAAGTGCCCTATGAAGAGTGAACCACTGTACTTCCTCATAGATGATAAACAAAAGAATCAGTGACAAAATGAGTGATGATGAAAAGTAAGGGGTATCAAACAATGAAAAGACAAATAAAGAAATATATGAAACAAAATGTCCTCTGAAGAGTGAACCACTGTCAACTCTTCAATTAAATATTAAGGTGACGTGGTGGATAATATCACAAGGTGAAACATGCATTAAAAAGTCCAAAGTTCCCAAACTGGATAATAATCAGTGAAAAATGAATGAAAAAAATTTCCGGTGATTCCCAGTGCGATTCTTTAGTGAGCTGAGATATCAAAAGGAATAAGTGTAATGGCCGCTCACCTCCACTAACACTCGTTAGAGCGTTTCAGGTGTCACTTGTCAACCTGCAGACATTTTAGGGGTGTCTCCTCTAGATCCTGGGTGTCTTGCAATCACAATCCTCAAATGGACCTCAGATAGGGGATAATTGCTACCAGGGTTGATTTGCAGTACTCATATGCCAAAAAAATCGGGAGAGGAACTCATGGTGCAGTATTTCCAACAATTTAATAAAGACAAGTTAAAGTATTGCATAGGGCTGAAACAACTAATCGATTAATCGATTATAATCGTCAACTAGTCGATTATGAAAATAGTTGTCAACTATTTTTGTAATCGATTAATCGTCAGCCAATTAGTTGTCCTTCATACAGAATGCATTATTTGTTTACATATCATAAAATACAGTGCAACACACATACAGCTCAGTAAACCATCCATACATGTCAGTAGATGACAGAGAACTTGTGAATGTGTGAGGAGCAATGCCTCATGGGAAATGTAGTCCTGGGCAAGAGAAGTAACCAAGTGATTCTAAAGGCAGAGGTTTTTTGAACTTGCTATAGGGACACTCTGTACAGTACTATACTTTGCTGCTTCCTATAGGGGCACTTTGAAGGCAGGAGGGGCTGGAAGTGCCATGGGGGGGGGGGGGTGCAGAAGAGGAGAATCAGTGCTGCTCTGTGAAAAATCACTACACAGAGAGGATAAGTATGACAAGATTGTTGTTAAAAAGAAAAGAATCCAACGTTTACAATCACTGTAAGGGCTCTGTGCAGGGAAGATCAGCATCTGAACCCAGAGAAAGTGGAGGCCGATAGACTAGAGGTGATATAAGGCATTACAATTACATTTAAAGTAAAAGTTTATTAGTATTGTGCATTATACTGTATTTAAAATGATTATATCCATGAATAAAAAAAAAAAGTCTCAGCTTTTAGTACTACTTTAATATATAAATGTTATTTTCCCCCCTCCACCCTTCATATACCTTCATGTCTGACTCCCAGTTAAAATATCCTGCATATCCGACTTCTGGGCATATTTTTTTCATATACATACACATGAAAAAAAAAAAGCATGCTGCTGCTACTAAAGGTCTTCTGCTTCCCATACTTGTATTGGATTTTTGGACAAAAATATTTGCATCTATATTTGTTCAAAAATGATTTGTATATTTGTTGAATGGATGAGTGTTGTTTGAAAATTCCACTTGCTTTTAACAATAAATTTTAAAATGAATAAAACTTCTGAGTAAAAACCACATACACTATTTGAAGATTTGTTTGATCGAGAAGTTTTCTATTCTGTTCCTTCAAATGTTCCTGTCACTGTGGTTGACACCGGACACCAATATACACTAATGGTTAGAAAAATCGGATGAATGTTTTTAAAAATGTTCTAAAAAAAATTTAGTTTGTGTATTACCAGCATAAGTGACAGCAGGCACAGGGAGCTTGTATCAAACGACCTGCCTATTAATAAGGGAGTCTATCATGATTATATACAAAACCGGTCTGAAAATTTGCAAAACAGTGTTTTAGGTCTTTTAAAAATATTGATCTCGGAGTCTGATATGTACCACATTTAAACCTCTAATAATACATATATCTGTTTCAGAGTGGATTAAATATCCAACTATATAGCTGGATAGTTATATCTACCACTACATATAGATATTCAAGAATATTAACTAAATTATACACTTTTTTTTTTTTTAGGTTTTTATCCGATTAGTCGATTAATCGAAGCAATAATCGGCCAACTAATCGATTATGAAAATAATCGTTAGTTGCAGCCCTAGTATTGCACTTACATCAATGATGAACAAACAGCGCCTTAGAACACCATTCAAATACCGCTGATGCGGTCACAGCATTCGTTTTCACAAAAGACTTCCTACTTCCGGTCACGGCCGTCGACCTGGAAGTGACGTCACCACGGCGTCCCGACGTGTTGCGTCACAAAAACATGTGACTTTATCAAGGGTTATCCCTTGAATAATTCCCTTTCACTTTAAACTAACTTTTGTGATATCTACATATGGCACCAATCTTTTACATCCATTCTTGGTTTCAAACCAAAGGTAAATTGAAGGAATGTGACTTACAGCCCTTTTTATATGTTCTTTGGTTCCCTTGTTACTCCCCCTTTTAAAACGTAATTTTCTCTTTCGTTCATCGACGGACACAGCACTCCATAAATCATAACTACTAAGTTATATTGCCTCCTCCAGGAGTAGTACTAGGCAGAACAAAAAACACCTGGCTACGCCCATTGGCCATCCTCAGCTTGGTATATAACCTAATAATCTCTGCTCTAGGTAATCTGTTTATTCTCTCTAGTCAGGAGTAAGGACCTAGGCTTCCGGCTGGGATCTCTGGTCCTAGCATTTTTTTTTCCTTCCTTACATCTTGTTTTTCTCTCTCGGGAGATCTACAATCAACTGCCGGGCTGGGCGACAAGCTGGATAATCTAGACCAGTGGTCCCCCTGCCCAGCCAGTGAGCGCGTGCAGACTGCACCTATGCGCTAGGTCGGCCGCGACATAGCCTCATGGACAGAGGCTGGCCCGCAAGTTAAATGTCTCGCAGGGTCTCATACGACCAGGCTTGGCTCTGAGTCACAGTGGTCCCTTGGTCGACAGCTCCGCTACTGTGGTGGCGAGGTTTCTGTCTGGAGCATTACCCGCACCATGGAAGGATAAGTACATTCCCCCCTCTCCCCTTTTGGCCATTTTTTGGGGTGGACTCGGGTAACCTCCAAGGCTGGCGTACCTGCCTGCAGATTCCCTCCTCCCATCCTTAAATCCCTCAGTGAGCTCGACTTCCCCTGCTCCCTTTTCCCCCTGTCTGGACCTGGAGTCTGGTGGGGGGGTCCCAGGGCAGAGAATGCAGCGGAGACCCCTGGTGTCTCCCCCAATATCCCCACTCTGCAAGGGCCCTGCGATAGTGTGTGTCCTGCCCTGGTAGTCTGGAGGGGTCCCAGGGTAGGAGGCTCCTAGGTGCATGCCCTACTGTTTGCAGTGTGGGTATAGTGCAGGGGGGTTCCAATGCGGAGTGCACAGCAGAGTCTCCCCTAATGTGTGTCCTACCTTCGGGAAGGTGGGGTCCCCTTGCAGAGGGTGCAGGGAAGATCCTGGCAGCATGCTTCAGTGTTTGTAGCTGATGGTGGCCATTTTCCCTTAGTCTGGCTGGTCTCCGATTGGCGGCCATGTTTGTGTAGCCCGATTATGTCACTGGGGCCATTTTCCTTTAGTCTGTAAGATGCTGGAGACGACTGAAGCCTCGTGAGGATGCCGAAGCTCCTGTTCCTCTTCCTGTACTCGGGACATATGGACAGAGATAGCGTTCATGATGATGCTGGGTTCAAATTCTCTGTGCTGCTCCAGTCAGTAGGGTCGTTGGGGGTCCCTGTTATCTCTTTCTCTGCTGATAGGTACCCTGAGCCTTGAGGGGATCCTTTAGTGGTGCCAAAAGATAGTTTTTGTACTGCAAGGTCTTCCTTTCCTTATGGAGCCTCAGGGTTATATCTCCCCCACTGACCCCCTTCATGGATGTTGCAGGTCCCTTGGAACCCAAGCTTCCCATGGTTGCACTGACGGCGGTCCTTCAGTCCTTAGTGTCCCGGGTGGAAGTGGCGTGTGGGCAAAGACCCAGGAGGAAGCGTCCCCAGCCTTCTCCTGCTCAGTCTGTCTCATCTGATTCTGAGCCTGATGCTGGCGTGGACGTGGCTCGTCCAGGGGGACTTAATATTACACCCTCAAATCCATCTGATAGTGAGGATGATTCCTCCATGGTCACAGGAGTGAATGAAAAAGGCTCGTAGACTTACTTATGACTGCAGTGCGTGCGACTTTAAAAATTGAGGATGCGGCTGATGTAGCCACGGACCTGGCTGTGTGGTTTGGTACACATAAGTCACCTCGTACTCCAAAGGTGTTTCCTTATGTGCCTTTTTTTTTTTTTTGACAGGTTTTCCTGTAAGGAATGGGAAGAACCAAAATTACCCTTTGTGGTCCCCAAACGTTTTGCTGTGCGTTAACCTTTTTAAAAAAATTGGACTAGTTCACCAGTGGTGGACCCTTCTGTTTTCAGGTTGACTCCCAGTAGAGAATCCCTGTCCTTTTAAGGACCCAGCTGACAGGAAAGCGGAGGCTGTGGCACGCAGCATGTTTACCATGGCTGATTCGGCATTGCAGCCAGTCTTTACTTTAGCCCTGGTGTCTTAGATCCTAGCTGAATGGGCCAAGCTTTTGTGCCAAAGACTGGGGAGTGAGCAGGTCCCCGCTGTTTATGTTGATTTAGTGGACCGGTTGGTCCATGGGCGCGCTGTGGCTTAAGAGTTGGTCTGCAGACCAAGCCTATAAGAAAGCTCTCATTGATCTGCCCTTTCAAGACGATCAACAGTTTGGGGTTACCCTGGATGACCTCATTAAGGGTATCACTAGGGGAAGAGTACTTTCCTTCCTCAGTCAAGGAAAGGGAAGGAGCCTCGTCGCAGAGGGGCCCTCCTTCTCAGCCCGTAGAAAATGTTGTTGTTCTGGAACTGAGAATAAGGGAAATAGATCTTTAAAATCTTCCCCGGGAGGTTCCAAGCATCCTTGGTCTGGTAAGCCTAGAGCTAGCTTCTCCGGACCCGCAGACAAGACCTCTCCAGCATGAAGGTCTGCCCTCACCTATTATTTTGGTAGGGGGACATCTTTGCTGGTTTCCGGCCCGTGGACTTCTTTTGTGTTTGTCAAGGAGATCTGCGAAATGTTTCTTTTGGGGGTACCCAGAAAGCGGAGCAAAGTTTGTTCTTTTCAGGTTTTTTAGGTTTCTGTGTCTCCTTGTGCAAGTTTAATTCCTGCAAAGGTGCAGGTGATGTCCAAACTACATAAGGTCCCCCCTATTCCTGTCCAGGGAATTGATTTACCTAGGTCTGATTTTATTTCTGACCAGAGTGGTCCTTCCTCTGCACAAATTTCAGGAACCACGGGCCATGATTCACCGGCTGCTGTCACACACAGTTCTCTCTCCCGATTTGCATATCTGGTGGTATCCACCTTCAAGACAGTTCTGTTTGCATAGTCCTACATGCAGCTCCTTTAGTAGGTTCGGCTCCACAGGAGAATACCAAAGTTCGTGATGAGGTCCTCTAACAGACGCCGCAGTCGTCCAAATGCCACTGTAAGGCCAGTATCCTCGTGGCTCAGACTTCTTCCACAGTTCCTGCGAGGGATCAAGAGCTAGGATCTTCCAATCATCCTGGTAGCCGTAAATGTCCCTTGGGGGCTTCCTCTTAGAGAAGACCAGTTGTCCCAAGGTCTAATCTACCATCCTGCTTTACAGTCGCTGGTTTTATTGGCTTGGCTATTGAAAGCTAGGTACTGAGGGATAGAGGTTTGTTTGGATCAATGATCCCTACTATGGTGAAGGCACGTAAGTTGTCTTCCAGCAAGAAATATCATCATACGTGGAAAGCGTACATTTCTTGGAGTCGGTTGTTGCTCATCCTCGATCCTTTTCTGTGGCTCAGATCTAAACCTTTCTTCAACAGGGTGTTGATCAGATGTTGGCCCTAAGTACTATCAAGGGCCAGGTGTCTGCCTTGGCTATCTTCTTTCAGCGACCCCTAGCCACGCACTCTTTAGTTTGAATCTTCATTCAGGGGGTTCAACATGTGGCTCCACCTGCTGGTCTCTTTTGCCACCATGGGATCTAAAGTTAGGGCTCTCAGTTCTCCAGAAACCTAAATTTAAGAATATTCGGGAGATTCCCTTGTCTACAGTATCCCAGAAAGTGACAATCTTGGTGGCTATTACCTCGGCCCACAGGGTATTGGTGGCTGAATTGACTGAATTGGCGGCACTATCCTGTCGCAGTCCCTATTTGGTGGTCCATAGGGATAAAGTGGTTCTTCATCCCTGTCCATCATTCCTACCCAAATTTGTCTCTGACTTCCATTTCAATGATTACATTGTGTTGCCTTCTTTGTGTCCCAAGCCGGCTCAACCCAAGGAATTTGCTTTGTATACCTTGGATGTGGTTCCTGCGATTCGGGTGTATCTGGCAGCTACTGAGTCCTTTCGGAGGTCAGACTCTTTTTGTGGTTATGGACGGACCAGGAAACGGGCTGGGCGCTTCTTCGGCTATCATCTCCAGATGCATAAGACAGACATTGACTCAGGCCTATTCCATTAAAGGTCAGGTTCCACCTTTCCCTGTCACAGTGCATTCTACTCGGGCACTGAGTGCTTCTTGGGCCTTCTGTCATCGGGCATCAATATAGCAAGTTTGCAAGGCGGCCGCTTGGTAGTCGGTGCATACCTTCACAAAAATCTATAAGTTAGATACTTTGGCATCTGCGAATGCTTCTTTTGGCCGCAAAGTTTTGCAGGCTGCTGTTTAAGAGGGGCTATTCCCTCTTGAGGGTTGTTTTTCTCTAAACTTTTATTTTATCAGACGGGGCTCCTGTGACCCGGTTAAGGCTCCTGTGTCCTGGTTCAGGGCACTTATGTTTAGCCTTGGGTTATTTTCCCCACCCCTCATTTTCCTTTTGGCACTGCGATGAACATCGTCCTTCGATGAACGAAAGAGAAAATGGGATTTTTGTACTTATCATAAAATCCATTTCTCTGAGTTTTAAGAATACAGCACCCACCCCTCTATGGAGTTCTAATACTTCTAATACTGCTTGCTACTAAACTGGTTACCTAGAACAGAGAGGGGGGTTATGTACCAAGAATGCGTAGCCAGGTGTTTTTTGTTCTGCCTAGTCCTACTCCTGGAGGAGGCAATATAACCCAGTAGTTGTGATTTATGGAGCGCTGTGTCCCTCAATGAAATGAAGAAATGGATTTTAGGGTAAGTACAAAAATCAAATTTTTTGCTAGGTGTTACTCAGTACTACTTTGTAAATGTGGCTTTAAAATTTTTTTTAAAAGTCTATTTTTATAATGCTTTCATACTTTCTCAGCATTGCTAATGTTTTGAAATGCATTTAGATCCAAGCTTCTCTGTAATATACAAGAAGACGATAACAAGAGCAATTTTCCCTAAGTAGCGTTGTTTGTCTGCCGTTCTGACTTATCTATTAGGTCCACGCAGTGATAAGTTTCCCTGGAGTTCAGTTTCAGCTCATTATTCAAAGCAAAATAATTAGTTGCTCAACTAATGTTCCTGTAGGAAATGTACACATTAAAATATATTGGGCGTTAAAAAAACTTTGTGTTCTATATACAATTGCAAGAAAAAGTTTGGGAACCCCTTAGAATTGGTTTTCTGCAGTAATTTGCCATATCTGATCCTCATCTAAGTCACCGCAATTGACAAACAGTTAAAATTTCTTGTGAAAACACCCATTAAACATTCACTGTTCTGGGGTAAAAAGAAAGTGAACCCATGGAGTTAATAGCTGGTTGAAATTACTTTGACAGCAGTGACTTCAAGCAAGCACTTTCGGTAGCTCTGACTGCACAATATTCAGGAAAATGTTTGACCATTCTTCTTTAGAAAACGACCTCTGCTCAGAAACATTCGTAGAGTGTCTGGTGTGAATGGCTCTCTTGAGATCATTCCACAGCATCTCCGCTTATGGGGTTAAGGTTTGAGCGCTTTTTCTTTTTTTTCTGAAACCATTCTGTGATGGATTGACTTTGATGCTTAGCGTCACTGTCCTGCTGCATCACCTTATTGTCTACTAAGCTTCAGCTGGCAGACAGCCACCCTGACATTATCCTGTAGGATATTTTAGTAAACTTGGTAACTCATTTTCTCCTCGATGTCAAGTGGTCCAGCTCTGAGGCAACGGAAATCATGTTTCCCCCCACCATGCTTCACCGTTGGGATGAGATTTTGATGCCGGTGTCTTTTTTTTATACTCTTCTATTAAACTTTTGTTTCATTAGTCCACAAAACATTTTCCCAGTATTATTATTATTATACAGGATTTATATAGCGCCAAGGGGGTAGAGAGGTAGATTTGGGTGTCATCAGCATAGAAATGGTAGTGGAAGCCATGGGAGGCCATTAGCTGACCCAGGGAGGAGGTATAGATTGAGATTAGTAACGGTCCAAGGACAGAACCTTGGGGGACCCAAAAAGTAAGAGGAGTTGCAGGGAAGTAAGTGGAATTGTAAGTGACACTGAAGGTGCGGTGAGATGGGTAAGATTCAAACCAATGGAGAGCACAGCCACGGAGACCGAGCAAACTGAGTTTTTTGAGAAGGAGGGGGTGGTTAACCATATCAAAGGCAGCAGAGAGGTCCAAGAGTAAGAGTATTGAGTAGTAACCATTGGTTTTAGCTGTTAGTAAGTCATTTGTAAGTTTTAGGAGAGAAGTTTCTGTGGAGTGTTGCCGGCAAAATCCAGACTGAAGGGGATCAAGGAGGTTATTCTCAATGAGGTGCTTGCTCAGGCGGTTGTAGACTAAACATTCAAGGAGTTTGGAAGCAAAAGGGAGTAAGGAGATGGTTCTTAAGTTATTAAGATTGGTGGGGTCTAGTGAGGCTTTCTTTGGTATGGGAGTTACTAGCGCATGTTTTAGAGAGTTGAGGAAGATGCCAGTGGAGAGGGAGAGGTTGAAGATATGAGTTAAAGAGTGTAGGATAGAGTCAGAGGGTGACCGTAGTATTTTAGAAGGAACAGGGTCCAGGGGGCAGGAAGTTAGGTGGGCATTAGAAAAAATTTTAGGGACTTCCTCTACAGTAGTTGGGTTAAACTAGGAAAGTATTAATTGTGCAGGAGGACAAGGTGTGTAAGGGATCACGAATTGTATTAATCTTATTTTTAAGTGATTGTCAATCTCTTGGGCAGTGAGTAAGTTAGTGGGTGGAAGTAATGGAGCACGAAGTAGAGCGTTGAAGGTAGAAAAGAGTTGACGGAGACTGTGTTAGAGGGTGTTAGAGTGATAAAGTAGGTCTGTTTGGCAGTGTGGAGGCAGGAACTGTATTTTTGGAGGGCAGATTTATATTGGCTGAAATCTTGCTGTGTCTTAGTCTTAACGCCACAGACGCTCAAGAGCGCGACTACGTTTTTTGAGGCTTCTGGTATTGTCTGTCTGCCAGGGTTGTAGCGGTCATGGCCTGATTCTGTGTGTAGTGAGGGGGGCCAAAGCATCCAGGGTAGATGACAGTGAACTGTTGAAAACAGAAGTGGCCATGTTGGGGCAGGAAAGGGATGAGATTGTGTTGAAGAGACAATCTGTAGCAGAAAAAAAAGAAGTGAAGGGTTAAGATGGCGAAGGTTTCTACGGGTAATTGTTCGGTAGTTGGAAGGTAAGGAGGAGGACAAGGAGAGACTGAAACTAATGAGGTGGTGATCAGAGAGAGGGAATGGAATGCTGGAGAGGTTGCGAGGAGTGCATAGGTAGGAGAACATGAGGTCAAGGCTGTTGCCATTAGAGTGTGTAGAAGCATGTGTCCATTGTTTTAGGTCAAAAGAGGAGGTTAAGCTCAAAAGTTTTGAAGTAGCAGGAGTGTTAAGAGTAACAGAGATGTTGAAGTCTCCAAGAATGATTGTGGGAATTTCAGAAGAGAGAAAGTAGGGTAGCCAGGCAGAGAAGTCATCAAGGAAGCCTGATACCGATCCAGGAGGCCGATAGATCACAGCAATTCTCAACAAAACTGGAGAAAATAGACGAATACAGTGAGCTTCAAATGAGGAGAGAGGCACAGAATGGGGTGGATGAATAACCTGAAAAGTGCTTTGAGGGGAAAGCAGAATTCCAACCCCACCTCCTTTCCGTCCACAGGAGGCCACCATGGGAGAGGGCAGATTCTTGAAGCCAGGTCTCAGTAATTGCAAGCAGGTTGAAGGAGTTTGTGATAAATAGGTCATGGACAAAGGTAAGTTTGTTGCAAACAGAGTGGGCATTCCAGAGGGCGCAGGAGAAGAGGAGGTTGGCTCTAGGTAGAAGAGGAATAGAAACCAGATTGTGTGGATTTCGGCTGGTGTCAGAGGATAGGGGGTGACGGGTATGTTTGCCAAAGGTAAATGATGGGGGTCCAGGATTTGGGGAAATATCAATATCTCCAGAGGTTAGGAGAAGCAGAAGGGTGAGGGAGGGGATATGGGAGTATGATTTATGAGGGGGGAACACATCTCAGTGTCCTGGAGGTTTTATTGGTGTGTGGGTTCAGAATCAGCAGGAGTTGATGAGTACAGTATAAAGGTGAGGATAGGAGTGAGGGTGATATATACAAGCTGTGGGGCGGAGAAGAGGGGTAAAGGAGAGAAAGTTTTAGGAGAGAGGATGCAAACATGAGAAGGAGAATTAGGGATTGCATAATACAGGGTGGTGAGATTGAGAAGTAGACTAAATGTGAGATGGAAAAGTTGTATAGAGACTCAGGTCACCTTTAGTCTGTCTGTTGGCTTTGGATGTTCGCTTTGTGCATTTGCTGAAGTGCTGAGCCGAAGTGTAATACTTAATCCAATATTAATACTTTATCCAAGATGATAGTTGCCAATGCAATCCCCGCCTGTGCAACCCCTAGAAAGGGCTTACATTTATACTGAGTTGGGTGGAGGTATTGCCAATTAATCAATTAGGATGGCATAGGAGGGACACATGGCTGACACAATAAACTTCTCATAAACTCTTTATATTTTGGTCACAAAGTATCGGTATGTGCCGATATTTTTTACATTTAAAGTTTTGAAAAATAATTGAAAAATAAAAGATAATTTTGTTTATTAACATTTTTAACATTAAAGGCTCGTTCTTCACACCTTACCTGTATGAAAACTGATAGGAAAGCCGCACAGCTTTCACTTGCAGGAACATCGGTTTCACAACGTGTGTTTGCGAATGATTTATAAATTGCTACAGTAGTGTACGCACTCACTGCAATGATTTTAAATCACTACTGCAGTCAGTGCAAAACTGCTAAAAAAAAGCTAGACAGTGGATTGGAGTGGACACTGGTATTACTACACTTTTCAATACTCCCAGTTAAGTAGAACAATATTATAGTGCAGAAAGCATAACATTTCAGCATGTTCACCTGGTAAATGGTTTCTGTTTTTTTCATATATTGCTGCCACTTCATTAACACGCTCACTTGGTACAGGAGAGGAGAGGAGCAGAGAGGTATCTTCTAGCATGAGAGGCGAGTCTTTTGTAGTGTGCCTCATTTTCTTTCCACCACTGAAGAGGATCACCACTTCTTCTGTCAATTACTGGTTCCTTCAAATAGAGATGAAGTTCATCATCCAGGCTCATTATTGCAGATTCAGAAGAATCCTCTGCATGAGGCCCCAATAAAACACTGAAAATGCCATCAATTCGACCGGGATGAAGAAGATTCTCTTTTGTTCATTGTCTTCTTTTTGGAGATTTTTCTGTTTTTGCAGCATCCTGCTCTTCCAGATTATAAAAATGCTGTTCTGGACTTGACTTTTCGACAGGAACCTCCTGTTGAATATCTTCTTTCAGCCATTGTTTTTCCTTAGCCAATACATCATCAGAAGAGAAAGCATGGTTCTTGTATTGAGGATCCAAAAGACTTGCCAGCACAACATTTGTAATCTCTTCATGCTTCTCAAAACATATATCAATTAAAGCTCTCTGGCTTGACAGACCATCATTTGAAAGTTGGAGGGTGTTGTGTGCCATGACACAGGTCTGACACATCAGCAAGCCTCATTCCTTTCCACATGTTTGCTCCTCTGTCTCGAAGGAGCACAAGCATCACTCTGTCTTTGTTGATTCCCCAGTCTTCAAGCATGCCTAGAAACATTTCTCTACTGTACTCAGTGTGGGATCCTTGCATCACTTTTATATTCAACACCAATTGCCTTTTTGTCCATCCGCTGTCAAGTGGCATGTAAGATTCATTAGTGACTCTGTTTGTCCTGACCAGCAGTCAGTCGTGAATGAGAGTGAGTTGGCAGCGTTCTCTGGTTGCAGCATTGCCTTTTACTTTCTCAACCTTTTGGTGAATCTTTCCCAGAATTTCGGTTTGATAATCCTTCTCACTCTTCAGTGTGTACCTTGGCTCAACTATGGACATCAGCTGCTTAAATCCAGAGTCAGACACCATTATAAATGGCTTGTTTTCAGTGACCATCATCTCTGTGATTACTTTGTTCAGCAGTTGGGATCTTCCATCTGAATTTATCCACCTGTTTTTTTTCTGAAACATATCTCTTATTGTTGCCTGGGCTAGTGGAGGAGGTATTTCACATTAATTTATTTTGTTTTTTTCTGTGCTGCATGATATAATTCAACATGATGAAATCATAGATGGGCCCAAAGATTTGACGTATTTTTGGTTTTTGCAGTTACTGATCCCATGCTTACATTGTTTGTGCATGTGTTGCACACTGCTGCTTTTCCTGGAGATGGTTGAGACGAGAAATAGTCCCAGACCACACTTTTACTTTTTCTGTCTGCATCCATCTCCATTGCAATTTGAAAGAGAGAATATAAGGTTAAAAAAATTGCTGGCTAGCTGCTGGCACCCTGTTGTGGGGTGGGTGGCTTGCTGGCACCCTGTTGGGTGGGTGGCTGGCTGGCACCCTGCTGTAGCTGCTGGCTGGCACCCTGTTGTGGGTGGCTGGCTTGCTTGCACCCTGTTGTGGGGTGGGTGGCTGGCTGTCACCCTACTGTGGCTGGTGGCTGGCTGTCATCCTGCTGTGGCTGGTGGCTGGCTATCACCCTGCTGTGTCTGGCTGTCTGGCACCCTGCTGTGGGTGGCTGGCTGGCTTTCTGGCACCCTGTTGTGGGTGGCTGGCTGGCTTTCTGGCACCCTGTTGTGGGTGGCTGGCTGGCTTTCTGGCACCCTGTTGTGGGTGGCTGGCTGGCTTTCTGGCACCCTGTTGTGGGTGGCTTTCTGGCACCCTGTTGTGGGTGGCTGGCTGGCTTTCTGGCACCCTGTTGTGGGTGGCTGGCTGGCTTTCTGGCACCCTGTTGTGGGTGGCTGGCTTGCTTTCTGACACCCTGTTGTGGGATGGCTGGCTTTCTGGAACCCTGGTGTGGGTGGCTGGCTTTGCTGGCACCCTGGTGTGGGTGGCTGGCTTGCTGGCACCCTGGTGTGGGTGGCTGGCTTTGCTGGCACCCTGGTGTGGGTGGCTGGCTTTGCTGGCACCCTGGTGTGGGTGGCTGGCTTTGCTGGCACCCTGGTGTGGGTGGCTGGCTTTGCTGGCACCCTGGTGTGGGTGGCTGGCTTTGCTGGCACCCTGGTGTGGGTGGCTGGCTTTGCTGGCACCCTGGTGTGGGTGGCTGGCTTTGCTGGCACCCTGGTGTGGGTGGCTGGCTTTGCTGGCACCCTGGTGTGGGTGGCTGGCTTTGCTTGCACCTTTTTGTGGTGTGGGTGGCTGGCTTTGCTTGCACCTTTTTGTGGGTGGCTGGCTTTGCTTGCACCTTTTTGTGGGGTGGATGGCTGGCTTTGCTTGCACCTTGTTGTGGGGTGGGTGGATGACTTGCTGGCATCCTGTTGTGGGTGGATGGCTGTCACCCTGCTGTGGCTGCTGGCTGGCTGTCAACCTGTTGTGGGTGGTTGGCTTGCTGGGACCCTGTTGTGGGGTGGGTGGGTGTCTGGCTGGCTGCTGGGACCCGGTTGTGGGGTGGGTGGGTGTCTGGCTGGCTGCTGGGACCCTGTTGTGGGGTGGGTGGCTGGTAGAACGCCAGCCACCCTGTTGTGGGTGGCTGGCGTTCACCCTGTTGTGGGTGGCTGGCGTTCACCCTGTTGTGGGTGGCTGGCGTTCACCCTGTTGTGGGTGGCTGCTGTTCTGGCACCCTGTTGTGGGGTGGGTGGCTGGCACCCGGTGGTGGGGTGGGTGGCTGGCTGCTGGAACCCTGTTGTGGGGTGGGTGGGTGTCTCGCTTGCTGGAACCCAGTTGTGGGGTGGGTGGGTGGCTGGCTTGCTGGAACCCTGTTGTGGGTGGCTGGCTTGCTGGAACCCAGTTGTGGGGTGGGTGGCTTGCTGGAACCCAGTTGTGGGGTGGGTGGCTTGCTGGCTTGCTGGAACCCAGTTGTGGGTGGGGTTGCTGGCTTGCTGGAACCCAGTTGTGGGGTGGGTGGCTGCCTGCTGGTGGCACCCTGTTGTGGGGTGTGTGGGTGTCTGGCTGCTGGCACCCTGTTGTGGGGTGGGTGGCTGGCTGCTGGCACCCTGTTGTGGGGTTGGTGGGTGAGTGGGTGGCTGCTGGCACCCTGTTGTGGGGTGAGTGGGTGGCTGCTGGCACCGTGTTGGGTGAGTGGCTGGCTGCTGGCACTCTGTTTTGGGGTGGGTGGCTGGCTGCTGGCACCCTGTTTTGGGGTGGGTAGGTTGGCTGGCTGCTGGCACCCTGTTTTGGTGGGTGGGCGGTTTGCTGGCTGCTGGCACCCTGTTGTGGGGTGGGTGGCTGGCTGCTGGCACCCTGTGGTGGGTGGCTGGCTGGCACAGGGGCTGTGAGTGGCTAAGGCCTGGGTGGCTGGCTGGCACTGGACTGCTGTGAGTGGCTGTATGGCTGCTTGCTGCCGGTCCGTGGCGATGCGGAATTGCGAATGCACAACACAGTGCACTGTGACTGTCCGAGGCGAGGGAGGCGGCTTAAGAAGGCTGAACGTGTATAATTATAGGCCCAGCATGCAGAGACACGTGGAGCAACACACGCAATGACGTCACGTATGCACCGCGCACAATAGCAGTAATATCGGCCAAGTTCCGGGGCCGATACCGATATATCGGGAAACGTGAATTTTGTCCCTCCGATAATCGGCTTTGCCAATATTCGTACGATCCCTATTGTGAATATAGTTAGGGGTCGATAGCCAAATCCTTGTTTTCATTTATTGAGATTCATGTAAAAACTTATTGTTGCTTAAAACACACCCCTGAATTCCCTTTATATTCCTTTATGGCCAACGGGACTAAAATTACACTTGCAGTCCTCTCCGAATCCCCACATTCCTGGATGCTCTGTCTTGCAAATGTCAACATTTTCCTGCCGTGTTGAGAGCTTGATTTCTTTCTGCTACCTCCCACACTTTTTTTTTTTTTCTATTCGCTAGTTTTATTGCGGGGATCTTTATTTGCCAATTGAAAATTGCAGCAGTGGGCTGAACAGCACTCAACATGGCAGTTATTTTGTTTTTGTGCTACCTTAGTGTAGTCATGAAGTTGTTTAAAGATATTCTCTTTTATTCTGTGGCTGCTGTATGAATGTTAGGGACCTGACAGGTGTGTTTTAGGCAAATTCTTACATGAATCCTACTTGTGTCCAAGTTCAATATTTATAGGAACTCAGAATATACAGAATAGTATAACGTAGTCCTTAAAAAAATATTTTGACTCAAAGCAAGGGCAGCTTCCTTTAAAGAGGAGTTCTGGGGGGCGTGGCTTGGATGTAGAGCGGAGAAGACTTGTGCTCCGGAAGCTCCTGCCATCCTGACTACTTTACACTCATCCTGCTGCCTAAAATCGATCGGACTTACCTTCGGGACTCCTCTCCGAGATACGGTGCTTGTTTGACACTCACCCATGCCCTCCAAACGCGTTCTGCTGCTCCGCGGGTGAACTCCAAGAATTTGGCGCCCACGGCCGCATGCTCCGACGCCATCTTGGCGGAGCAGCTTCGCACACTCCTTGCTGGCATGGCGGCACTCCAGGTCCCTGAACCCTCTCCCGACACGTCGGCTTGTGTGGTGGGCCCTGACACGGAGGTCATTCTTCATGCCATAGAGCACAGCAAGACGTCACTGCTGGTACGGATCGACCACCTGGCGGAGGAATGTAACTTAATCCGCAACGACCTGGACAAGATCAGGGGGCGCCTCACCGAGGCTGAGCAGCGGGTCTCTGCCGCGGAGGACACCTCTGCTAGACACTCTGATCTCCTTGACAGCTTGCAATCCAAAGTGGATCTTCTTATGGCCAAAGCTGACGACGCTGAGAATCGTATGCGGCGCAATAACGTGAGGGTCCTGGGCCTACCTGAGGGAGCGCTTCTTTAAGGATCTCTTGGGAATGATGGAGGTGTCCCCCACCTACGTGGTGGAGAGGGCTCATCGAGTCCCCACTGGTAGGGGGATTCTGGGTGCCCCCCCCCAAGACCCTTCCTGGTCTGCTTCCTGAACTACAGGGACAGGGATAGGATCCATGGCGAGGCCCGCAAACATCCTGACCTACGCTTTGAGAACGCTGCTGTGCACCTGTATGCTGACTTCTCGGCGGATCTACAGAGGAAACGCAAGTCTTTCACGGATGTCCTGCGGGAGAAGGGGGTGCAATACGGTAAGCTCTATCCGAGTCGCCTGCGAGTCACTCATGGCGGAGTGGTTCACTTTTTCAATACACCGGAGGATGCTGATGCCTTGCTCATGGCCCTGCGTTGAGGCGCTGGAGGTACTCTGGGGCTCCCCTGTTGTCCTTTTCTCTTTTTCTCTCCTGTTGTCATCCTTCTCCCCCCCCCCCCCCCCAGTGACCCCAGTGGTCACCGCACGGCCTTCTACTTCATCTTCCCGGCTCCGGGTGGACTCCTGTTGACTGTCAGATGCCAGATTTCCCTGCATTTTTCCTCCACTGGCCATACTGTCCTGTGCTGATTGCCTTACTCCTGCATTGGATCCCTTACATATGGGGCTCCCGAGGAGCGTGCCTCTAGTTATTTTCACCCCCACCTTTTTTGCTTTTTTTCTATTTTGTGTTTTTTGCCTTTTTTCTTTTACTTTTGTTTCTGGCCTGTTTTTCCACGGCTTGGACCCTTGAACTGCTACGGGGTGGCGGCTGTTACCCCGCTGACTGCTTCTGGGCTGGTGGACTGCTCGCCTGGCGAGTACTCTTCTCCTGGCCTTGCGCCAGATGACTGCTGCCTAGGCTTTTTTTCCTAGTCAGTGGTGTGTTGTTTCCTTTTTTTCTACTTTTGCTTTTTTGTTTTTGGCTGCATACCCATGCTACACTATGCAATTTTATGCTGCTTCACTATTTCATGATATCTCACTGTGGGATGGAATCTGGGCTGTCTGCTTCATTATGCTTAGGATTGAGGGGTGGCGTGGTTGGTTTCTTACCTGGCCTCTGGCTCCCCCCCCCCCATTGTACCTTATTCTCCTGTTTTATGCTCCCACCTTGCATTATGGCGGGCCACATTAAGGTGCTGTCTTGGAATGTGCGGGGCCTTAATAATAAATTCAAACGTGCGCTTCTCTTTAAATACCTTCAGTCTTCCAAACCTCATGTGGTCGTCCTCCAGGAGACCCATCTGACGGGGAGTGCTGTTTTGGCCCTCCACCGGTGCTGGGTGAGTCATTCCTTCCACACTACCTACTCCACTTATGCCAGGGGGGTCTCGATTTTGGTGCATAGGGCTCTGCCTTGTCGTGTTGAGAGAGTCATCACAGACCCCAAGGGTCAGTATATTCTCGCACTTGAGATTGAAGGCAGGCTGTTCCTCTTTGTAAATGTGTATGTCCCTCCACCCTTTTCTAGTGTTGTCTTGTACCACATATATGATCGTTTGGCTGAATTTTCGGCCCAGCGTATCTTCGTGGCTGGGGATTTTAATAATATATTGGATTGTGACTTGGACACATCGAATTTGAATCATCAGTCCTGCTTGGAGCTGTATACCTGGGCCTCGACCCTGCAGCTCACGGAACTGTGGCGGTGGAAACACCCGCAGGATCGGTCCTATTCTCATGTGTCCTCGTCGCATCGCTCTGTCTCCCGGATAGATTTAGCGTTCTGCTCCCCCTCGGTCTTGCCCTTTGTGCTATCGGCTAGCTACCGGCCCGCCGGTCTCTCTGATCACTCGCCGCTGGAGGTTTTGCTGCGGTTGGATGACGGGAGAGCGGGGCGGATGGAGGCTGGGCTGTGGGTGGCTGCAGAACCAGCGAGTGGTGGAGAGGATGGCTGGCAAAATTGCACAATATTGGGAGGTTAATGACTTCTCCTCGTCTGCCTTGGTGTGTTGGGATGCATTTAAGGCCACTGTCCGTGGTGATTATATCTCTGCCATTAAGTCTGCCCGGGTGAAGTGCGCCGCAGCGCGGACGGACTTGGAGGAGGCAGTTACGGAGTCTGAGGTGGTGTTTGCCTCGGATCCCTCCCCTGAGGCATACTCCTCCATGGCGCAGGCTAAGAGAGCCCTGCACTTGCATGTGTCGTCGGCCACTGAGGCGGAGGTGGGGTCGTTACGGGCTAAGATCGTTGAGTCTGGGGACAAAAATGGCAGGCTTTTGGCTAATCTCTCTGCGGACTCTGGATTCCAGACTGTGGTCCCTGTTATACAATCTGCAACTGGCAGCATCCTTAGAGATTCTGCTGAGATTCTTTTGGAACTCCGTAACTTCTATGAGCGTTTATATGGGGCGGACCCTTCCCCCGCCGGGCGGTAGGCACTTGGGGTCTCTCGGTGAGTTGGCATTGCCCACTCTGTCTCCGGAGGACGCTGCTCTTTTGGAGGCTGAGTTTACCTTGGAGGAGGTTGAGCTGGCTATTCGCTCCCTCCCTCCCGGGAAGACCCCTGGTCCTGACGGCCTGCCGGGGGATTGGTACAAGATGTATGTCTCTGATCTTGCCCCCAGGCTTTTAAAGACATATTCCTCTTGCCTGGAGTTGGGAGCTCTTCCTGAGTCCATGTCCCAGGCACACATTGTTTTAATTCACACTGTGAAGGACCCCACACTGTGTTCGGCCTACAGGCCTATATCTCTTTTGAACTATGACCTAAAAATACTTACTAAACTGCTCGCTACCAGGTTGATGAAGGTCCTCCCTTACTTGATCAATATAGACCAGACTGGCTTTATGCGAGGAAAATCCACTGATATTAACATACGTAGAGTGTTTACACATTTGCAGGTCCCAGCGGAGGCACAGGGTACATGCGTGATGGTGGCGCTTGACTTGGAAAAGGCATTTGATTCGGTTGACTGGTCCTACATGACGATGGTGCTGGAGGCGTTTGGCTTCGGCCCAATCTTTCGCAAATAGGTTGCCATGTTTTATGACCACCCTAGCGCACAGATTAAGTTGGGGGGTAGGCTGTCTGGTCCCTTTTCAATTGCATGGGGCACCCGTCAGGGGTGCCTGCTCTCGCCAGCCTTGTTTTCCCTGGCGGTGGAGCCTCTGGCGGCGGCTGTTCGCGCTTCTGGGGCGATCCGGGTGGGGCCCTTGGAGGAAAAGTTGGCGTTGTATGCCGACGACATTGTTCTCTTCCTCCGGGACCCCGGCCGGTCGCTCCAGTCGGCCCTGGATCTGCTGGCGGCTTTCTCTGATCTGTCTGGCCTACGAGTGAACTGGGACAAGTCGCTTATCCTTCCGGTGGGCCCGGGCTCACGTGGATGCTTCTTTACCCTTGTGCTGGACTGACAGGATTAAATATTTGGGTATTGTGATTTCCCCTGACATACAAGATTTTTGCGACCTTAATCTGTCTCCCCTTTTGTCGAAATTTAGGGCTAAGCTGCGTTCCTGGGCTAATCTTCCCTTGACTCTGATAGGGTGCATCAATTTAGTCAAAATTAAACTGCTTCCTCCTCTTCTGTATGTGCTCCGCCATTCCCCGGTCTGGATACCGAAGACTGTATTCCGTCAGATTAATTCTCACATCCTCGCCTTTCTGTGGGGCTCTCGCCCTCCTAAACTATGACTGACAGTATTGCAGCGACCCTGGACTCGAGGGGGGTTGGCGTGTCCTGATTTCTTTCAGTATTATGTGGCCAGACTCTTAACACATGCCCACAACTGGCTGATCTCGGACACTTCCAACACTGCGGTGGCCCTGGAGGCTGCCCTGGTTGGCTCCTATGAGGCACTGCGTAACCTACTGCTTCGCGGAGTGAGAGGCCCGTACCCACTCACTGTCTCGATGGTAACGGTGATCAGGGCGTGGAAGCTACAGTCTCCATATGTTAGGACAGGACCTGGCCGTCGTTCCCCGAACTCCCCATTATGGATGAATCTGGAGTTGCCGGAGTTTTTCTCCATTCCGGATCCTTCTGTGTGGGCCACCAAGGGAATTCTCTATTTATCCCACATTTGCTGGGGAGAGACGCTTATGACGTTTGATCAGTTGAAGGCCGCTTTCTCTCTGCCCAACTCCCATTTCTTTCATTGCCTGCAGCTCTGGCATGCTTTCCACAAACAGTTCGGTGACTCTCCCTGTGATTTTACCCTAGCTGACTTGGAGGCTATTCTCCGGAATGAGACGTTGAAAAAACCTCTCTACCATTTACAGTGCCCTGCTTCCTAGTGTACATTCTGGGTTGGAGGCTCTGCAGGCCTTTTGGGTGGCGGAGGCCCCCGACCTGGATGCGGAGGATTGGGAGGATGTTTGGGACTACCCATTCCGTCATTTGGTGGCCACCAGGGACCGCCTGGTGCAGTTCAAAATCCTCCACCGCTTCCATCTGACTCCGACTATAATGCATAGGGCCTTCCCTGACACACCCGTGACCTGCTGGCGCTGCGGTGCAGTAGACCCCGTCTATACGCACATGCTCTGGCATTGTCCGCCCCTGGTTGTATACTGGACCAGAGTACTGGACTTTGTGACTCGAGTGACCACCATCCGCGTGCCTCCCAAGCTTGAATACTGTATCCTGGGACTTGTAAATGATTTGGCTCATTCTGTGGCGACTCGCACTCTTCTGGGCCTTTTGCTGTTTTACGTGAGGAAATTGGTGGTTCTCAGATGGCGGAGGCCTGATGTGCCCACCCTTTCCGCGTGGAAATCTTTGGTAAATTCGGTGATCCCACTGTATAAGGCAACTTATGCCAACAGAGGCTGCCCACAGAAGTTTGCGAAGGTTTGGGATATCTGGTTGGAGTCTAGCGACACTGCTAATGATGCTGAGGGCTCTGATGGGGTGACCCCGGGACCTTGATTTGTATGGACTCCTTTCCCCCCTGTGTACGGTGGAGTCGGGTCTCTTGCCACCCTATTAGGCTCCTGGGTTGTCCTACGGTGAATGGACTATCACTGTTTGCACGATCCTTCATGGTGAAGCACGGTCTTCTGTAGCAGCTGGATGCAGCCTTGTTTGGGGATGTTTTTATGCCTTTTTGTTTTGTTATGCTTTGTGTTGTTGAGCCAGGGAATGCCCAACGGCTCTGTTTTGTATATTGCTCTTTTTTCTAAAACTAATAAAAAGAATTTTCAAAATAAAAAAAAAAGAGGAGTTCCATTCTACGTCCACCCCCCCCCCCCCCCCCAAAATGAAAAGCGTGCAGCCACAAATACTGTAGCTGCTGACATTCAAAATATGGACACTTACCTGTCCAGGGATCCAGTGCTATCTTCACCCAAGCTGATTCTTGAGTGTTTCAGGTCCAATCACCAGCATCTTAACTAAGGGAAGCCGGTAGTGAAGCCTTGCGGCTTCCCAGCTGGCTTCCCACTGTTCATGCGCAAGCTGCGCTGCACTTTGTGATTGGTCCTGCAGTCTTCTGGGACCTGTGATGTTTTCCAGAAGGCAGAGGGGGAGGGGGACGAACTACCACTTGGATCACCATGGTCAACAGGAAGTAGTGAGCATATTTTAAAGTTTTTCATTCTCTAGGAAAACTTAAAAAATATACCCTTGTGGACCACCAGCTACACAGAAAATGTTTTCTCTTCCACTGGCTAGTTACACTTTTTCATCTGCAGTGTCTCTCCTGTACTGAGTTCTTCCAAGCTCTGAGCCCTACTCACCTATTTCAACCAATATGATGGCTGGGTAGGGCAATGGGCTAGTTTTGTATGTTCCATTGACTTCATGTGATAAAGGATGCCGTAGGTGAGGTAAGGCACCTTTGTTTGTTTGTGGATAAAAGGGCGATAGCCAAAAACTCTAGAATGGGTATTTCCTCACTGAAATTAGTATTTTCCTCTCAGATATAAAATATTGATCATAGGAGAATATTATCTGTAACTTCAGATTAAAAATGGATTCTTTGTTTTCTGGAGAAAAAAAAAATGATGCGTGTGTGTAGAAAACTGTGGGCTCCAGCAGCTTGGGCAAAGACAATAGCAGAACTGCCTCTGTAGGCACTTTTCCATCTGTGCTTGCTAAACATGGGGCTTCTTTTGTACTGCATACAGATATTACTATTAACAGCATTGGCAATTTTAAAAAGTGCTTTCACAGTCTAATTCATAGATCACCATGGCTTTTATACAGATTGTTTAGAGAGCAGATGATAAAACAGCATGAACTTCTGTATTTAGGGGATCTTGCTGATCTGAGATTAATTTGATTTATAACAACAGTGCAGTAGTAGACACAAGGCTTGGTAATTATAATATACTGCAGTGGTGGTGGGGGGGGGGGGAGTTGGGGGTTATTTAATGCCTGCACTGTGGATGTCGCCTGGTAAAGGCACTCAAGCCAAATAATTGCTTGCTATGACAGCTTCCCTGTAAAAAACACTGCAATGTTTGGGGCTACTGAGAAAATGTTCTTCGCTTTAAAGTTTGCCTGACGTCACAGGCGTAAATTTTTAGTATTTGTACTTGCCACTAATACTTATGAGTAATGTGTTCAGTGTTGGTCCAGAAATCTATATCTTGTTTTAAATCTCAAGAAAGATTTACTCTGTAATGACAAAACTATATAAGATTGCCCCATGGTGGTAATTTTTAGTAAATAATATGACAGCGGTTCAGCTCAGATGAAACTAGAATAATGAAACACATTGATTTATATCCTTCAAAAGGTTACAGCTGGTAAATAAAGGAGCTCCGTGGCCTAGGGATTTGTTTTAATGTCTGACTGGCTGTTTGTGCCGTTCTTTCAGTATATGCATTTTTGGCTTTTGCAGCTATTTACATAGACTGATCACATACTGGCAGATTGTTCAGAAATGTGTTAATGAAGATGTTAGCCAAAAACAATCTAAAAGATGTTAAGTAAGAAAGTGTGAAGTACACCAGTGCCTTTTTACAACAGGTATTTACAAATCATCACTTCTGTCACCAATCCTAAAGAACAGGAATCTTATTAATTAGTGGTCAGAGCCATATAGTTCATTTCACTGTCCTTTGTAAAAGAGCCAAATAGTACTTTTCATGTGAACTTGCCTTCTGTTTTCAGGCAGACAGATCAGGGAAAATGTCAATAAAGACCTTTTAGCTTGACATGTGTAAAACAAAAAACAACCAGTTAGAGACCTGTTTTTCATTTTCATTGCATTTAAGTTGTTCATAGCTCCCCATCCAGAAAAACATGTAACAAAAATGCATTTAAAATGTATTTCTCTTTCGTTCATTGATGGACACCGCTCCAGATCTTCTTGACCATTGTGTTATGCAGCCCCCTACAGGAGTAGGACACTAGGCAGAAAAAAAAACTTTACCACGCCTATGGGGGGCGGTCCCAGGGGGTATACTCCCACTTCCTGCTATAGGCATTTAGTTTTTTTTCTGCGTAGTCAGGAGTAAGGACCTAGTTCCTTGCTGGGATCTCTGATCCTAGCATTTTTTTCTTTTTTGAAACTGATTTTTTTCCTCTTTTGTTTTTGTGAGAGCTACAATAAACTGTCAGACTGGTAAACGCACTGGATATTCTAGATCCTTACGGTCTCCCCAGTGTGGCCAGTGGGCGCAACCCGATCTCTGCTCCACGCTAGGTCAGTCGCAACATAGCCCTATTGGACGAGGGCTGGCTGGCGAATTAACTGTCTCGCGAGGACGCTCAGACCTGGTCATGGCCTGAGCCGCAGCTTACCTCTGGCCTGCAGCACCCCCATTCCAAGATGGTGCGGTGGTCTGCCTGGAGCGGTGCCCACCTGGTTTCCATGGTGCGGTAAGTAGTGTCCCCCCTTTTACTGGTGACCTGTTGGGGGGACATGGGCTCCTCCCTGGTTTGGTCAGACCCCTGAGTTCCCGTCCTTTCCGCTTGTGTCCCCCCTCAATTATTGGGGTCCCACTGTGGACCACCCCCCCAGTTGCCCACATCTATGGATGCCCACACAACCCTGGCTGTTTTGGGGATATGAGCGGGCAATGGGGGCCAGAGGGGCACTGCCGCCGGCTGCTAGAGTCATGATTTCTGGGGGGGGGTGGTCCTGGAGGAGGCTCCTGCCAGGGTTCCCCTTCCGGCCCTTCCGTTTTCTGGGGGTCCCTGGAGCCGCCATTTTGCCATGGACGGCTGCTGTATCTATCGGTGGCCATGTTTGTTTAGTCCGGCTGCCATTTCTTGACGTTTCCCATTGACTAAAACTGCGGACATTTTTTTGAAGCCTACAGAGCAGTGATTCGGTGGTGGGCCTCTGTTAACTCCTGCTTTTCCTCTTTCTCCCTGATTGCCACACAGCGTACAGCTGAACACTCTGCTCTGTACCTGGGTCGGTGGTGGTGAGTCCCAGGGCAGGTTAAAGGCTCTCCCTCTTCTCTGCTATAGCAGCAACTCGGTGTGCTGGGACCTGTGGTGCCGCTTGTGCAGCGGGGGGGATTTTTTTTTAGCAGTGTGTTTTTTTTTTTTTTTGTGCTAAGTTAGTCCCTGAGTTAACCATGGAGCCCCTGGAGCATGTTTCACCACCTGACCAGCTCTCAGAGACAGCGGGGCCCTCTGGGGCTCAGTCCACTTTGCCTGCTATGACGGCCGTCCTGGAGTCACTAGTGTCCAAGGTAGATATGGTCCTGCAAAAAAGGATGGGCAAAAGGCATCCTTCACCTTCATCCTCTGTCTCCTCAGATTCTGAAGTTGATTTTCCTGCAAGGAACGCGAGTCACCTTACTGGGTCCAGGGTTCATACGGTCATAAAAAACCTGGGAAAGTCATGTAATTTTAAAATGGCAATTTCCAGGCCTGGAAAAGTTTTGGAAAATAATTTAACCCACAAAGTTTTGGAAAAGTCATGGAAATTTGTTTCACAATCACTGTATATTCGATCATGCAGAAAAGAGAGAAAGGCGCCACTCAGTGTAGCAGATGTAAATCATTTTATTGACACATATTAAAAACTTACATGGAGGTAAGCGTCTATCTTCATAGCTCGGTGTCCACGTTGTTTCCCTCCCTGAGGCTGGCCAGTAGTTGGGAGATGACACTAGGGGAAAACCAATCGGGGGACTCGGTGAAGCGCATACCTCACTGGAGGGCCGCACGAACGTTGCTCCGAAACCAGTTACTGCCCCCTGCGTCATCACGTTCGTGCAGCCCTCCAGTGAAGTATCCTAAGGAGCGGTTCACGCATGCTCCGAAACCGGTTAACCATCCCCCCCCCCGCGCGCGTCATCACGTACGTTCGGCCCTCCAGTGAGGTATGTGCTTCACTGCTGCCTCGATATCTGACTGAGTCCCCTGATTGGTTCTCCCCTGGTTCTCCCCTAGTGTCATCTCCTGGCTACTGGCCAGCCTCAGGGACGGAAACAACGTGGACACGGAAGGACGCCGAGCTATGAAGATAGACGCTTACCTCCATGTAAGTGTTTAATATGCGTCACTAAAATGATTTACTTCTGCTACACCTTTCTCGCTTTTCGTGGGACTGTTGCTTCGGCCTAACAAAGAGCTGCCTTGATGTAAGCGCCGCATTTGTGCATCTGTGCCATCCATACTAGTCCAGCTGCACCTTATCCATCATGACTGTACACTACAAAGCTTGTCATTTATTTTAGTAAAAATATGCTGGGTGTAACATGGATTTTCTTCTTATTTAACATGTATACATAGACATTTCATGAAACATTAGGTCATGAATATTTACTTGAAGTCATGGAAAAGTCATGGAATTTTATTGGTAAAAATGTGTACAAACCCTGTGGGTCTGCGTCCATGCACCCTGAGTGCTTTGATAGTGAGGATGATTCCTCTTCCACTACAGACGTGCACAAAAAGGCGCTAGTGGATGCACTGATTGTAGCAGTGCGGGAAACTTTAAAACTGGAAGACGCAGCTGTGGCTCGGTTGGAGGAGCTGGTACGTTTCGGTACCCACAAAACCTCTAAGGCAGCAATGGTGTTTCCCTTTCTCGCATATTTTGAAAACTTGTCAGAGGGGTTCACCAAAACGCACTGTTGGGGTACCTAAGCGTTTCACTAGAAGGTATTCTTTTGAAGAGTCCCTAATAAAAAAGCTAACAGTCCCATCTGTGGTTAAACTCTCAGGTTTCCAGGTTAAATAAAGCCACCCTTCTCTCTTGTCTCTCTCTTTTAAAGACCCTTTTGATAAGAGAGCTGAATCTCTGGTCCGGCATCTGTTTACCATGGCCAGTTCCATCCTTAGATCGGTGTTTACCATAACTGTGGTCTCTCTGACCTTAAAGGAATGGGCAAAGCTTTTGCGCCAGGATTTGAGGGAGAACAGACTTCTAACCTCGCGGAGCTGGCAGATCAATTGTTCCAGGGGTTCATTTGTAATGCCTCTCTGGCTGCAGGGAAAAGTTTGTCCACTTCTAGACCTTGAGGCCTTGAACTGCTTTGTGCAGGTACAAACATTCAGGATAGAGTTCATTCGCACGGTAGTGGCATCCCTTCATCAAGGGGATCTTCTGGCCTCTATAGCTATCAAGGATGCTTACCTTTATATCCCAATATATGTCGGACATGAGCGTTTTCTTCGCTTTGCCGTGGGCGAGGAGCATTATCAATTTGTGGCATTACCCTTCGGTCTAGAGTTCGCTCCTCAGGTATTCACAAAAGTGCTGGCCCTGGTGTTAGAATTGTTGCGTCAGTGGTAAATTGCAGTACTGGGGTGCCTGGGCGATTTCCTTCTGTGACCAGAGTCTCCTTCCTTGAAGGACAACCTGGACATCACTGTGAGAACCCTTCAAGAGTTCAGATGGAAGCTGAATTTCCAAATATCTGCTCTGGATCTATGCACCAAGCTGGACTACCTGGGCCTGACCAGATTTGGTTGCTTTGCTCTCTGGCTCTTCGACATAGAAAATCCTTTCTTCCCCTGTACTGGACGGTGGTCACCACGGATGCCAACCTGTCCGGGTGGGGAGACATCTTGAGGATGGGTTGTGGTCAGGGGGTTTGGATTCTGGATGAATCCAGACTGCCGATCAATATCCTGGAACTTGGGGCAATCAGGCTTTGCCTGGCCCATTGGACAGGTCTGCAGGGGCGCCCAATCAGGATTCAATTGGACAATGCCACAGCTGTGGCATATGTCAATCGACAAGGGGATCACAAAAAGTGTCCTAGCTGCCCGGGAAGTTGCCAGAACGCTTTGTTCCAGCTCTCCCTGCTGTGCATATTCCAGGGGTGGAAAATTTGCAGGCGGACTACCTCAGTCAGCAAGCTTTGGACCAGGGAGAATGGTCTCTTCACCCGGAGGGGTTTCATCAACTGTGTCTCCGGTGGGGAACTCCCGAAGTGTACCTGTTGGCCTCTCATATCAACAGGAAGGGTAGAGAGGTTTGCAGCAAGGTCTCGGGATCCTCTGGCCGAAGCCACAGATGCTCTGGTGGTCCCTTGGGGCCTTTATCATCTGATGTACGCTTTTCCCCCTCCAAAACTTCTGCGAAGAATCGAGGCAGAAGGGATTCCAGTCATCCTAGTGGCCCCAGACTGGCCTCGCCATCTTGGTACTCAGATCTAGTCTGAGTCCCTTGGAGACGCCCTTTCAGAGAAGATCTTCTGGCTCGAGCTGATCCTCCATCCTGCTTTACAGTCGCTGGCTTTAACGGCATGGCTATTGAAAGCCAGGTGGTGAAGGATAGAGGGGTGATAGAGCTAAAAAATCTACTAATAGGAAGATTTATCATCCTGTCTGGAAGGCGTACATTGCGTGGTGTCAGGCTCGGGGGGGGGGGGGGTCTCCCCCCTGTTCCTTTTCGGTGGCTAGAAATTTGGAGTTTTTCCAAAAAGGGGTAGATCAATGCTTGGCCTTGGGAACCATCAAGGGCCATGTTTCGGCTTTGGCGATTTTCAATGCCCTTTTGGCTACGCACTCCTTGATTCATACTTTTATTCAGGGGTCATTCACTTGGCTCCCCCAGTGAGGTCTCCGTTGCCTCCGTGGGACCTCAATTTGGCACTGTCGGTTCTTCTGAAACCGCCTTTGGAAAATATTTGTGAGATTCCTCTGCTCACTTTGACTCAGAAGGTAGCCTTCTTGGTGGCTATTATTTCTGCACACAGAGTGTTGGAGTTGGCGGGGTCGCTCCCCAGCCCTGCTCCCGCGAACCAACGTACCCATACGTCGATAAGCGCAGCCGAGCCAGCCTGCCGCAGTTTATGTGCGGCGGGCGGTCGGCAAGCGGATAATGTGTTATAACTGATTTGAGCTTTTAATGATTTGGGTTTACATATATTTTAAGGGTGTAATGCAGGTGTTTTGAGTGATCACGTTATGATCTTTGAGACTTCTAGTGATCTAAACTGTTTAGAAATGAAAAACATTTCTGTGCTTGATATGCTTGCCCAACCTCCTCCAAGAAAAAATATTGATCGCTGCAGCAGAGTGAGCGCTCAATTACAGTGAAAATAAAGGATGAAAAGCTGTATTCTGTGTAGAAATCATTGTTATCAAAGGCTGCAAAATGGGATTCGACGCATTTCATTGAACCTATACTGCTAAAAAGTCGCAATACCCAGTGACTCAAATAGGGCCTTACGCCACACTAGCCATTAGGAACTTGTACAATAGGTATGTTATTTAAATTGACAGTTGGGTAGGGGGGGGGGGTTCAGCAACCTGTCAATTCCCCTCCTTTGGTTGCTGATACTGTCCACTGCCCTACTGACACTGTCTGCTATTCTAATGACAACATTCACTAGCCTATTGACACCGTCCAATGCGCTACTGAATGACACCATCCACTGCCCTACTGGCACTGTCCACTGCTCTACTGACTGAGACTGTCCACTTTTAAGGGTACATTTATATATTTACAGTGATGTTTGTTTTATTATATGAGGGGTCTTCAAAAAGTTTCGGAACTTTTATATTTAACAAAAAAAAGCACCAAACCCCAGTGATCTTTGATCTTTTTCATGTTGTTCAGGTAGATCTCCACCTCTCAGAGGTTGCCTTCCCCTGGTTTAGGGCCCATAATGTTTGTACATGATTAAAACCGCTACATCATGCAGTTTTCTTTAAAATGTATGACCATGCCTAAAGCTTGTCAAAGCCGTCAAATTACTGCTTGTTCTCAAGTTAGAACTTTATATAGGAACACTTGCTGTAATCTTGATATGTGAAGTGGATTTTTTTATTTTCTTGTACAGTATCCGCTAAATTGCAGGAGTTTCCCACAGAATTGCCTGTATTTATTGTCAGGTCCTTATGCAGATCTTTTTCTTTCCCTTTTCTTTGTTCCTTTCCCTTTCCTTTCTTTTCTGGCCTTTTTTTTTATAAATTCTTTATTTAGCATTCAGGGAATTCCACAAAATAATATAAAACAAAATGGAAAGAATATATGGCCGCTCCCTAGGATCAAATAAGACCGGGCATTACAGAACACATCTAATAATACAAAGCATACACAAACAAAAGGGTGGGCTATGCAGCCTGTATAAATGTTGCTAAAAGTGTCCAAGAGCTGGGAACATTCGTCAATCAGCGTCAAATTCCGAAATCATATTTATAGTAGGAAGACCGCTGAGGAAGCCTCCACCCACGGGAGGCGATACGCGTGCGGGGGGTTAGGAGGAGCGTCTGACATCACCAGCTGACACCTTGGATCCCGGCGAGGACCGAGCTGGTCTCGCTGCTCCCGCCGGTGCTATACTTATACACAACGCTGATTGGAAAACGTCTCAGAGTAAGAGGCCACTTTGTTTTTGTTCTGCATATTAATAAAGTCTATCAGGTTCACGCTATGGGCTGCTTTTTGTTTTCTATATAATTTATATGGAGGAGCAAGTCTGGAGGTTTATTGGTCCTTGAGTCCCTGGTTTAATGGTGTGTGAATTTCATCTGAGGAGAGTGGAGATTCGGTTGCCTGACTTGATCGGGCTGAGGTGAGAGGCCATTCTGTAAGGTGGTGGGCTGTGTGAAGAGCACCTGTCATTATTTGCACCTGGCACTGCTTGTGTCTCCCATCAGGACTTTTACCATCTTTTTGGCTGTTCTCTGCATGGACTTTCATCTGAACCCTTGATGTGGACTTTTCTTTTTATCCTCACACTTCTCATTATGATTCTTTTGAGATTTGTTTGAGATTGTCTACATGTTATTCTTTTTTAGCGCTAAACTATTTACTTTTTATTTGCCATGCTGGTTTTGTTTTTGGACCTGAGTGTTTAGCTTCTTATTGTTAGGTTTTGAGTGCTGATATAACTTTTGTTCCTTGATATGTGAAGTGGATTTTTTTATTTTCTTGTACAGTATCCGCTAAATTGCAGGAGTTTCCCACAGAATTGCCTGTATTTATTGTCAGGTTCTTATGCAGATCTTTTTCTTTCCCTTTTCTTTGTTCCTTTGCCTTGCCTTTCTTTTCTGGCCTTTTTTTTATAAATTCTTTATTTAGCATTCAGGGAATTCCACAAAATAATATAAAACAAAATGGAAAGAATATATGGCCGCTCCCTAGGATCAAATATGACCGGGCATTACAGAACACATCTAATAATGCAAAGCATACACAAACATAAGGGCGGGCTATGCAGCCTGTATCAATGTTGCTAAAAGTGTCCAAGAGCTGGGAACATTCGTCAGTCAGCGTCAAATTCCGAAATCATATTTATAGTTTACACTTATGTAAATACAGCAGGTATAGTACAGAAAAGACTAACCCAAAGGGGGGGGGGGTCATAGAGAGAAAAAAGAAAAGGGGGGGAGAGGGTGGGATGGCAATGAAACGGGGGTAAATCTAATTAATTAGAAGATGTTCTCCCTCTCGGACAATGTCAGGTTAAGGAATCCAGACACTTGCCATGAGAGCAGGTCATGATTGAGAAGCAAGAGAGGTCTGATCTCTATAGCACATTTGTTATCTGACCCTTTTTTTTTTTTTTTTTATTGCTGATCATATTTTTTTAGTAATCTTTGTTGTGTAATTTTTTTCCCTTCAGATGTTACAAGGAAAAAGAAGAGGGTATCGAGAAAAGAGAACGAAAAGACCTCAAGGAGAGAGAGAAGTACAGAACAGCCTCACAAAGCAGGGTCAAGGAATGAACACCACAAAGAGAGGCATAAAGAAAATAAAACACCTCATAGTCCCAGTGATAAACGATCAAGCAAATCCGACAAAAAGTCTGATAAGCAGACAAAAAGATCGCACAGATGATCTCTTTTGTATATTTAATGACACTTTTTTTTTTTTTTTTAAACACAAAGCGCCATTGAAAGTTGGATGCCATTAATGGACCATACTATTAAGCAGAAGCTGTATTTTAACAGCTGTGACGTGAAATGTATGCTTTTCATGTTGTGGACCTAAATTTTCATGTCTCTATTAAAACCATTTTTTTAAAAGTTGGTGTTCTCTATAGAATTTAAATACATCTAGAATGGTAATTTGTGGATTTTGCACATCTTAAAACTGAACTCCATACAAACTGACAAATACACCGATGAAATGCACGTATGGTAGCATTTGTATTTCAATCCATCCCATCGTGAGATTTACCCAGCCCTCTGCCATACAGCAAAGTGAGGCTGATGACCTCACGTCCTTTGTTATTGTTTTAGTATGTAGAAGGAATTCAGTGGTTTCCTAATTCCACCCTAGCCTGATGACTGGATAGTGAAAGAACAGCAGCTGGCTCCATTAAGTTGTCTGTCTGCTCACACTTCATTCTCTTGCTATGGGCATCATTTTGAAACACATTTGCATGCACCAGAGTGGCTCTCAGTTTTAGTGCTGCTGTATAGGGAATTGCAAGAGTCCTTGGTACCAACTTTAATTTTGTTACTTTGGGTAATTACAGTAACAGAGTGCCATCAACCAGAGGCTGATATTCATAGCAAGACATCAATAAGGAAAAATAGCATATAACCCTATACACCGATGCTCAGAATAAGAGAGAGCCTACCCCAGTGTGGGGCGCACAAACTCAAGCCATTGTGATCAGTTTGCGTCAAACTCCCTCATTGAGTTTCTTAGAAAATATGGATGTTTTTCATAGGAGATGAGTTTATTAACCCCTTCACGCAGGCGAAACATATATATGTGGTCTTGGCTTCAGAGTCTTGTACCAGGATGATGCCTGCAGCTAAAGGCATCACCCCGGTACCGTTGTTTAGAGCTGATGGTCGGCTTTCTTGTAATGACAACCTATGCACCTGAGCAGCTGCTCAGTTGTCATTACAAGGAGAGGGAGGGGGGCCCGAGCGACGAGCCTGCGGTCATGCGGATTTGACTTTGAAAAATCCAAAAAACAATAAGGTGTAGCCACCCTTCTCCTGCGCTTGGTATCCAGACCCCTTGACCACACACTTCACGGGACTGACAACTGGCTTCTCAGATGGCTAAGGTCTTGCTGCCCTTACGGACTGGGGTAGTCCACCGATACTAAAGGCAAAAAAGAACAAAAAAAGGGCGCACCGACCTAGCGCATTATCCTCAATAAAAGGCTTTATTTAAATAACATAAAAAATGGCTACTCACAGACGTAGATAAAGGTATAGCATATCAAGCTGAATTGCTCAAAAGTCCGTGTTTAGTCCATATAAGCGTCCATGATGAGATGACTGACGCGTTTCGAGGACCAGCCTCTTCCTCAGAGTCACTGTGTCATAACTGTCTCTTTGATTTACATAATGATGTAGTGAGGTGGCGACCCAGTCACTGCCCCCAGGTGGGAGTGCCTCCTCCCCCGGGGGTGTGGCTAGAGCACCACCCACCTTCTCTTGTGACATTATTGGTAATTTGCAGTGGCAAACATCAATCATAAAATTAAAAATAAATATAAAATGCAAGTGCTAAAATGGTAATATTATATACGTGAAATAAAAACATATGCATAAGAACAGTGCAACAAGGTCTAAATGAAGAAACACCATGAGCTAATGTTAAAAACAAATAAAAATGCTTTCTCGGTGCACTTAAAATCATTGCGGACATTCCCTGGACTGACAGTAGAGAGCAGCCTATACAAGTGTTATTATTAGGTAGTTACCCCACAATTTTTATATATTACCTTTACCATCTATTGTACCTGGTCCAGGCTGTAGACTCATCTATTCATAGTTGTGGTATTCTGCCCTCTCCATATTTTCCCCATGATGGTCTGCCCTCTCCATATTTTCCCTTTGATGGCTTCATCCTATTAGGGGGGGGGGGCTCCACACTGGAAGGGATCGAGGAGGGGTAGAAGGCTAATAATGTACACTGTGCCCCTAACCTGCTTTATTAGACAAGTGGGGCACAGGCAGTACTGGATCGTGGAGCCGATCGGTCATGTTACACCGATCACCGGCTCCGTGGAACGCACGCCGCTACCCTACTTCCGGGTTATTGCGTCATGCGTTCCACCCATCGTCACTTCCGCCGACGTCACTTCCTGTACCGGGGGAGGCAGTGTACAGCGGGGCGGTCCGTCTCCAGGGCAACTCTCTCTATCACAGCATTGGCCTGACAGACGTCAACACCGCCCACAATACACAGCATCCCATCCTACTGTATTACACATCAGCGCTTCTATTAATTCCAGTATTCAGGTCACGATATTATTAATGTCTCTAATTGGGAAGCCTCTACCCTTCTAAATGTGCAATCATGGATCATTTTGGGCCACTATATGTTTGATGGAATCAAGAACCAGTGTTTGTATTTATCCATGTGCATATTCTGTTTGCTTTTATTGTTAATGTTGGTGCAGCCTTGTTGCATACGCGTGTGAGCGCCCATGCACAACCACATACATAGCCCACAAGGAGCCTGCAGGCTAATGCACAAACGCACACACGCATGCACGCAACATCGCAACTGTACAATATCCACATGGATTAAATGGGACCCTCGTCTAATTTAACCTGTAAGTCCGAACCAAGAATTATACATATATATATATCTCTCTCATACGTATGTCAACATGCTACACTATGTATCTAAATAGATATTTTATGTGGTCACAATATAGAGAAAACAATTAAAATTGATGTTAATAGTGGTTAATACCCCAAAGCATATATAGGTGTACAGATGCACCTTCTTTTTTTGGGGGATTGGCCCAAAAGTGGATTATTTAGAGAAGACATGTCCTCCAAACTGGGTGAACTGATGTCATCGTTCACTGACAGTCACAGGTTCATAGCAACCCCATGACTGTACGGCTCATTACAAACCGAATGGGACCATAATTTAGGATGTGGTTCTAAAACCCAGGAACCACGTCCCTAGATGCTGTTTCGGAATTTTGAACCATTGAGAAATATGCAATGAAACTACATACATACACATATACACATATATACATATATACATATATATACATGTAAATATGTAAATATATGCAATTTAAAATTATTATCAAAATCAAAAAGGAAAAAGCAGAGATAGAACAGACCGAGTGTGCGGTGATCATGGCGCATGTGAACCATACGACACCCGCATCCGGCCTGAAAAGTGAAGGATACATGAGGATCTAGGGAGCTGACCAGTTGGTGAGCCCCATTGGTCTTATAGGACCCCATGGATCTCTAGATCCTTATTTATGCCCCCTGGTGCTAAAGATCCCAGGGTAAATATCCAGTACGATTCTCTTTTGCAGAGTTTCTGGAATCTCATCCCGTCGTCTTGATCTTTACCGATGGCTTCGACTCCAAAAACCCTTAACCCTGTAGGGTCTCCATCATGGAACTGGCAGAAATGGCGAGGTACCGAGTAGTTGTTACGGTCTCTCGGTCCTTCCTTGGTCTTTTTATTAATTATACTGCACTTATGCTCCCCGAATCTTACCCTCAGGGGTCGTGTAGTGCGTCCGATATATAATAGACCACATGGACAAATTAGGGCATATACAAGGTAGCTGGTGCCACAATTAATAAACTGTTTGATCTCGTGGCATCGCCCATCTGTACCAGCAACTTCCTTCTTCCGATGCCACATGAAGGAGCAGGCTCCACAATTTTTGACCCCACACCTAAAGTTACCCTTTTGGTCAAAAGCTGAGAACCAAGGGATGGATGTTAGTAACCCTCGAGAGACTTTGGATTTGCGGACCCTGCTGGGAGCAATTTGGCTTCTCAGATCCTTTGGTTTTCTGAACACTATTTCCGGTCTTGGTGGCAATATCCTCCCCAAAACAGGATCCTGTTTGAGAATCTTCCAATTGCGCTGAATCACGCGTTGGATATCGAAGGCTTTGTTGCTGTAGACCGTACTGAACCTGACTGACCCAGTGCTCCCAGCCTTAGGGGGCTTTTTCTTAGAATGGCTAGTGTACTGGGGGTTGTGCGTTGAAGGGGAATTTTCGACAAGGATGTCACTCTCGTACATCGCCAAATATTTAGCGTATGCCTCCTCTATGTGTTCAACTTTGTAGCCCTTCTCCACAAATCTTTCTTTGAGGATAACACCTTGTTCTTCGTAATCCGACCTTTTTGTACAGGTCCTGTGCAATCTACAGAACTGCCCAAAAGGGATATTTCTTATCCATCTGGGATGGTGGTTGCTGGTTGCATGAAGGTAAGCATTGCCCCCACTCGGCTTGAAGTGAGTTTTAGAGACAATGCTTCCATCAGAATCAGCACAGAGTTCTAGATCTAGAAAGACTAAACGGGTGTCATCCGTTACCTGAGTGAAAGAGATCCCAAAGGGATTGTTTGCACAATGTTGCACAAAGCCTGCCAAATCCTCCTGTGTGCCATCCCAAATGATTAGTATATCATCGATATACCTGGCATACAGGGCTAGATTTGCCCTAAAGGGATTGTTCTTCCAAATGAATAGGTCCTCCCAGTACCCCATAAAGAGGTTTGCGTAACTGGGAGCAAACCTAGCCCCCATTGCTGTTCCTCTAATCTGCCTGTAGTAGTCTCCTACATAAGAGAAATAATTGTGATTTAATACATAGTTGATACAATCAACCAAAAACGTAATTTGTAGGGGATGCAAATTACTGAGGCTCAGGTAGTGTTCAACAGCTTTTAAGCCATAGACGTGTTCAATGGACGTGTACAATGAGGACACGTCCAAAGATAGCCATTTATATTGAGGGGACCATTTCACCGGGGTCAAAATATCCAACATATGACTTGAGTCTCTCACATAAGATGGAAGAGACACTACCAAATCCTGCAGGAAATGATCTATGTAACAGCCTAAGTTGCTAGTTAGGCTATCGATGCCAGCTATTATCGGCCTGCCAGGGGGGTTCTCGAGGTCCTTATGGACCTTGGGGATGTGGTAAAAGTGCGGGGTTTTAGGATGTTGCTTTAATAGAAAGTGATATTCATTCTTTGAGATCACTTTATTACCCAAAGCTCCATCTAGCAGTGATTTTAATGATATTGTATACTCCGCTAGAGGGTCCTTCTTTAGCTTCTCATACTACTGCAGACAGTATCTGCATTGATGAGACAGACACTGTGGACAGGGAAGACACCATGGTGTCCCTCTTTTATAGATTAAGACGAACTCTGGAAAAAGAGATGACCCAGTGGTGGGACATTCTGCTTTTAGAGAAGTACCTCGAGGTCGATCGGATCCCAAGGGGTTTAAGACTCACTAAAATGTGCCTCTGGCTGGACGAGGACTTGCAAACCGAGTGGTTAGCCAAAATGAGAGAGTGCAATAAATTTTTGTTAGAATCAATTATAAAGCAGAGACAGAGATATTTAGAAACAATTCGTACAGATTTGAAAGATATACAAGAACAGCTTGCTGAATTTGTAGACATAGCTTCATTTAACACGTGGGATGAGAATGTAAATGAACAGGTGGTGAGTTTTGAGACCGAGCTTATCAGTAAAAAATCGGGCAAATTTGAAAGGGATAGGCAGGACTATCAAGAGGGACGGGAATTCAACTGGAAAAGGGGTCCTGGTCCGCGTTCACTATCCAGGAATACTAGGGGGTCCAGGTGGGCTGAACAGAATAACTCCCCAAGAACTGGACACACCAGTCAAGGGGAGGTCAGGTCTGGAAAAATAAATAAGCCCTTCTCTAATTACAATAATAAAAACAATAAAAACAAAAATAAAAGAAGTGCAAGGAACAACAGCCATACCAATAACACCAGGAAAGACAAATCGCATTTTGGGACAAATGCAGGTATTAAACCAAATACAAAAAATTCCTGCATGGCCCCCATGAGGAGGAGTTTAAACGGTAGGCCTGAGCCTGCCGTCAACCATACCTCCAGTGAAACGGTGGAAGATAGAACCCTAGATACCGCTCCCACATTAACCAGTGCTACAGACATGGTTGGGACCGTTGCCCAGAATGAAGGAACACAGCCCCAGCCAGTTATTTTTTTAGGGCAGGGGGCTGTGGGGGGATTCACCCCCATAGCCTCGAAACATCTCAACTCCCTCCCCCAGAGGTATCCTACAAGGAAAAGGGGAGAAAGGGAAAGAGAGGAAAAAGAGGAGGAAAAAAGACCAAAAAGAGGGCGGAGATAGGTGGAACACACTCCACCATTAAAATTTACAATCTTTCAGGAACGGTGTTTACGGAAACTGAGCTAAACCTGCTTAGAAAGGGGCTCAACTTCGCCCCCCCCAGCTACCCAAATCTCTTTGAGGTATTTATTGACCTGAATAAATATATCAGAGGGCTTACAGTTAAAAGATTCTATGCCCTCAAAAAGAACCCGGACTCAGGATCTGCTATTCCGGTTAATCCGACCCAGAATAATGGTAGGGAAGAAGACGCACTAACCATCCTCGAGAGTCTTTTCGAAGAGGGGGGTTGTGACGATCTTCCAGTAGTTCCGGAACTTATTGGAACAGATAAAACCCTGATACACACCTCCTTTAGACCTAAGTCATCCTTTTTCCCTCATTGGGCAAAGGGCAATTTTATACCAACTTTTTATGAGGTAGTGCTGGAGGAAATCAAACAGGTTTGTCAGAACAAGAACGGGATGCCCAACAAGCATAAGTACCAAGTGAAGGGTCTCGGGATTGGTGAAAATATGATGGATACAATTAAGAGTCTAAAGAACAATGAGGAAATTATTATTAGGCAAGCTGACAAGGGAGGTGGCCTGGTCATACAGGATCGATCTGCATATCTGGCAGAGGCTTACAGACTTCTGAATGATCAAGGGACGTATGAGAAGCTAAAGAAGGACCCTCTAGCGGAGTATACAATATCATTAAAATCACTGCTAGATGGAGCTTTGGGTAATAAAGTGATCTCAAAGAATGAATATCACTTTCTATTAAAGCAACATCCTAAAACCCCGCACTTTTACCACATCCCCAAGGTCCATAAGGACCTCGAGAACCCCCCTGGCAGGCCGATAATAGCTGGCATCGATAGCCTAACTAGCAACTTAGGCTGTTACATAGATCATTTCCTGCAGGATTTGGTAGTGTCTCTTCCATCTTATGTGAGAGACTCAAGTCATATGTTGGATATTTTGACCCCGGTGAAATGGTCCCCTCAATATAAATGGCTATCTTTGGACGTGTCCTCATTGTACACGTCCATTGAACACGTCTATGGCTTAAAAGCTGTTGAACACTACCTGAGCCTCAGTAATTTGCATCCCCTACAAATTACGTTTTTGGTTGATTGTATCAACTATGTATTAAATCACAATTATTTCTCTTATGTAGGAGACTACTACAGGCAGATTAGAGGAACAGCAATGGGGGCTAGGTTTGCTCCCAGTTACGCAAACCTCTTTATGGGGTACTGGGAGGACCTATTCATTTGGAAGAACAATCCCTTTAGGGCAAATCTAGCCCTGTATGCCAGGTATATCGATGATATACTAATCATTTGGGATGGCACACAGGAGGATTTGGCAGGCTTTGTGCAACATTGTGCAAACAATCCCTTTGGGATCTCTTTCACTCAGGTAACGGATGACACCCGTTTAGTCTTTCTAGATCTAGAACTCTGTGCTGATTCTGATGGAAGCATTGTCTCTAAAACTCACTTCAAGCCGAGTGGGGGCAATGCTTACCTTCATGCAACCAGCAACCACCATCCCAGATGGATAAGAAATATCCCTTTTGGGCAGTTCTGTAGATTGCACAGGACCTGTACAAAAAGGTCGGATTACGAAGAACAAGGTGTTATCCTCAAAGAAAGATTTGTGGAGAAGGGCTACAAAGTTGAACACATAGAGGAGGCATACGCTAAATATTTGGCGATGTACGAGAGTGACATCCTTGTCGAAAATTCCCCTTCAACGCACAACCCCCAGTACACTAGCCATTCTAAGAAAAAGCCCCCTAAGGCTGGGAGCACTGGGTCAGTCAGGTTCAGTACGGTCTACAGCAACAAAGCCTTCGATATCCAACGCGTGATTCAGCGCAATTGGAAGATTCTCAAACAGGATCCTGTTTTGGGGAGGATATTGCCACCAAGACCGGAAATAGTGTTCAGAAAACCAAAGGATCTGAGAAGCCAAATTGCTCCCAGCAGGGTCCGCAAATCCAAAGTCTCTCGAGGGTTACTAACATCCATCCCTTGGTTCTCAGCTTTTGACCAAAAGGGTAACTTTAGGTGTGGGGTCAAAAATTGTGGAGCCTGCTCCTTCATGTGGCATCGGAAGAAGGAAGTTGCTGGTACAGATGGGCGATGCCACGAGATCAAACAGTTTATTAATTGTGGCACCAGCTACCTTGTATATGCCCTAATTTGTCCATGTGGTCTATTATATATCGGACGCACTACACGACCCCTGAGGGTAAGATTCGGGGAGCATAAGTGCAGTATAATTAATAAAAAGACCAAGGAAGGACCGAGAGACCGTAACAACTACTCGGTACCTCGCCATTTCTGCCAGTTCCATGATGGAGACCCTACAGGGTTAAGGGTTTTTGGAGTCGAAGCCATCGGTAAAGATCAAGACGACGGGATGAGATTCCAGAAACTCTGCAAAAGAGAATCGTACTGGATATTTACCCTGGGATCTTTAGCACCAGGGGGCATAAATGAGGATCTAGAGATCCATGGGGTCCTATAAGACCAATGGGGCTCACCAACTGGTCAGCTCCCTAGATCCTCATGTATCCTTCACTTTTCAGGCCGGATGCGGGTGTCGTATGGTTCACATGCGCCATGATCACCGCACACTCGGTCTGTTCTATCTCTGCTTTTTCCTTTTTGATTTTGATAATAATTTTAAATTGCATATATTTACATATTTACATGTATATATATGTATATATGTATATATGTGTATATGTGTATGTATGTAGTTTCATTGCATATTTCTCAATGGTTCAAAATTCCGAAACAGCATCTAGGGACGTGGTTCCTGGGTTTTAGAACCACATCCTAAATTATGGTCCCATTCGGTTTGTAATGAGCCGTACAGTCATGGGGTTGCTATGAACCTGTGACTGTCAGTGAACGATGACATCAGTTCACCCAGTTTGGAGGACATGTCTTCTCTAAATAATCCACTTTTGGGCCAATCCCCCAAAAAAAGAAGGTGCATCTGTACACCTATATATGCTTTGGGGTATTAACCACTATTAACATCAATTTTAATTGTTTTCTCTATATTGTGACCACATAAAATATCTATTTAGATACATAGTGTAGCATGTTGACATACGTATGAGAGAGATATATATATATGTATAATTCTTGGTTCGGACTTACAGGTTAAATTAGACGAGGGTCCCATTTAATCCATGTGGATATTGTACAGTTGCGATGTTGCGTGCATGCGTGTGTGCGTTTGTGCATTAGCCTGCAGGCTCCTTGTGGGCTATGTATGTGGTTGTGCATGGGCGCTCACACGCGTATGCAACAAGGCTGCACCAACATTAACAATAAAAGCAAACAGAATATGCACATGGATAAATACAAACACTGGTTCTTGATTCCATCAAACATATAGTGGCCCAAAATGATCCATGATTGCACATTTAGAAGGGTAGAGGCTTCCCAATTAGAGACATTAATAATATCGTGACCTGAATACTGGAATTAATAGAAGCGCTGATGTGTAATACAGTAGGATGGGATGCTGTGTATTGTGGGCGGTGTTGACGTCTGTCAGGCCAATGCTGTGATAGAGAGAGTTGCCCTGGAGACGGACCGCCCCGCTGTACACTGCCTCCCCCGGTACAGGAAGTGACGTCGGCGGAAGTGACGATGGGTGGAACGCATGACGCAATAACCCGGAAGTAGGGTAGCGGCGTGCGTTCCACGGAGCCGGTGATCGGTGTAACATGACCGATCGGCTCCACGATCCAGTACTGCCTGTGCCCCACTTGTCTAATAAAGCAGGTTAGGGGCACAGTGTACATTATTAGCCTTCTACCCCTCCTCGATCCCTTCCAGTGTGGAGCCCCCCCCCCTAATAGGATGAAGCCATCAAAGGGAAAATATGGAGAGGGCAGACCATCATGGGGAAAATATGGAGAGGGCAGAATACCACAACTATGAATAGATGAGTCTACAGCCTGGACCAGGTACAATAGATGGTAAAGGTAATATATAAAAATTGTGGGGTAACTACCTAATAATAACACTTGTATAGGCTGCTCTCTACTGTCAGTCCAGGGAATGTCCGCAATGATTTTAAGTGCACCGAGAAAGCATTTTTATTTGTTTTTAACATTAGCTCATGGTGTTTCTTCATTTAGACCTTGTTGCACTGTTCTTATGCATATGTTTTTATTTCACGTATATAATATTACCATTTTAGCACTTGCATTTTATATTTATTTTTAATTTTATGATTGATGTTTGCCACTGCAAATTACCAATAATGTCACAAGAGAAGGTGGGTGGTGCTCTAGCCACACCCCCGGGGGAGGAGGCACTCCCACCTGGGGGCAGTGACTGGGTCGCCACCTCACTACATCATTATTTAAATCAAAGAGACAGTTATGACACAGTGACTCTGAGGAAGAGGCTGGTCCTCGAAACGCGTCAGTCATCTCATCATGGACGCTTATATGGACTAAACACGGACTTTTGAGCAATTCAGCTTGATATGCTATACCTTTATCTACGTCTGTGAGTAGCCATTTTTTATGTTATTTAAATAAAGCCTTTTATTGAGGATAATGCGCTAGGTCGGTGCGCCCTTTTTTTGTTCTTTTTTGATTTGACTTTGATCAGGTCTCCACTGTAAAATCCTGGAATTGATGTCATGACATAACTTCCGGGTACTGAATCCTTTAAAGGCGTCAGATTAAAAAAAAAATAACGCAATCAAAACAGTGGAACTTGGCGTTTTTGAATGCATTTAAGTGCAGAGAAGGGGTTTGGGGTATTTCAGACCCCAGATCCCTCCATAAAGAGTACCTGTCCCTGCCTATTACTGTCACAAGGGATGTTTACATTCCTTGTGACAGCAATAAAAGTAATATATATATATATATATATATATATTTTTTTTTTTTTTAAGTGCCTGTTACTGCGTGCTCATGCGCAGAATCGAACACATACGCAAGTCGTTTTCACATATTTAAACGGTGTTCAAACCACATGTGAGGTATCGCTGCGAGCGAGAGCAATAATTCTAGCACAAGACCTCCTCCGTAACTCTAAACCGGTAATGATTACAACTTTTTAAAGCTTCGGCTATGGAGATTAAGTACCGTAGTTTGTCGCCATTCCACGAGTGTGCGCAATTTTATAGCATGACATGTTCGATTTCTATTTACTCAGCATAGCATCATCTTTCACATTATACGAAAAATTGGGCTAATTTTAATGTTTTATTTTTTTTCTTCATTAAAGGGTTTTTCTTCCAAAAAAAATTGCATTTTGGAAGTCGCTGCGCAAATACCGTGTAACGAAATTTTGCAACGATTGCCATTTTATTCTCTAGGGTCTCTGCTAAAAAATATATATATAATATTTAGGGGTTCTAAGTAATTTTCCAGCAATAAATACTGATTTTAACTTGTAAGCAACAAATTTCAGAAAAAGGCTTAGGCTCCAAGGGGTTAAGGTTGGATATCCAGTCAAATAAAGTAGAAGGGTATGGGGAAGTCCACTTAAGGGCAGTTTGTCTACGGGCCATAAAAATCGCATGCAAAATAGTATTTAGCATAGGAGGCTCTTAAGAGGAGGGGTCAAGGTAGCCCAGTAGGAATGTAAGTGGTTCGACAGGAATATTTACCTCTAAGAGCCCATTAAGTGTACCCACCACCTTTGCCCATTACCTTGAGTTTGGGGCACAAGATAGTATAAATAGGAGGAATCGGATCCGGAAAAAATCTAGCAATAATAGATCACGATATAATAGGCTGGAAAATGCACCAATTCTTCAGATCCAAGATTCTGTCACATAGAATACACGATAAAAAATAAAGACAAAATAATTGATAACACAATAGATGGTGAAGATTGGAGGAATCGGATCCGGTAATTCTAGCAATAATAAATTGCAATATAATAGGCTGAAATCTGAACAAATTCTTCAAGGCAATAAATATAAAGTGCTGAAAGTGATAAGTGGTACAAAGTGAATATGATAAATTCAAATAATGTTACATATACCGCAAGTGCCAAAGTGATAAATATACTAATTTGAGGATCGGTATAAAAAGTAAAGTGATGAAGTGCTGGTAAATCAAGTGGTAGGCGTCTACCAACAGAAAATGTGAAATAATTATATGAATTGCACTCAAAAGAGGGCTTGGTGCTAAGTGCTAACCAGTGGCGGCTGGTGCGTTGGGGGCGCTGCTCCCCCCCATCCATGCGTCCGGCCCCCTAATCTACATGTGGGGCGCCGGATGCATGGAGTTCAATGGAGGTTTTTCCCCTGGGAAACCAGGGGAAGAGACTGAAGGATCTCTTTCCAAACCTTCCCAGAGATAGGGCCAATATCCTGCTCCCACCTTACCAATAAAAAGATAGGGGAATTTCAGTATAAATGTATCTAGCAAAGCCATATACGTATCCGAAATAAGACCTTTGGTAGTGGTTGCTTGTACTATTCTGTCTAGCGTTCAATGGGGGTTTTTTTTTTCTGAGGCACCTGGTTAGAGCCAGAGGCACTAATAGGCTTCAGAAAAGGGTGGGTCCGTGGCGCAAAGCACTGCGTCCTAGCCCACCCATTTGTGTGACAATAGCGAATGAAAATTCACTATTGTCACACGGATCCTCCTGGCCAATCAGGAAGCGGGTCCGAGACCCATTTCCTGATTGGCTGAAAGGCAAACTCATGCCATTGGCCGAGGAGGAGGAGACGCGGGGGACTGAGAAGAAGCCGCCGCTGCAAATCAGATAAGTGCACTGGTCACTCTGCATTGAAGGGGGCATGATGGTCACTCTGCATTGAAGGGGGAACGCTGGTCTCTCTGCATTGAAGGGGGCACGCTGGTCTCTCTGCATTGAAGGGGGCACGCTGGTCACTCTGCATTAAAGGGGGCACGCTGGTCACTCTGCATTAAAGGGGGCACTCTGGTCACTCTGCATTAAAGGGGGCACGCTGGTCACTCTGCATTGAGGGAGGCACACTAGTCACTCTGCATTGAAAGGGGAATCGCTGATCACTCTGCATTGAAGGGGGCTCACTATACCCTGATTACTGAAGGCCCCTTTCACACTTTTGTGACCTCAAAGTCACACAATTTTTTACAGTGTTTTTTTTACCACAAAGCAATGCCTATTACATTTTTCTGTTTGCGCCCCCCAAAGGTTTTGAGCACCAGCCACCACTGGTGATAACACAAGGTAAAAAAATCAATACAATGGTGTAAATGATGACCAAAAAAACATATAAAGCGACTAGTGCTTATAAAATATTGCGACTGAAAGGATGGAATCGCACAAGATGAACAGTCCAATCATCCAAGTCGCACAGAAAGGTGATCCAGAGCTGAAAATTAAATCCGTTCCAAAGAATGTATAATCAGGTGACCAAAGGTGCTGTGGACCGCTTCAAGGGTCTCCAAGTGTGACGGGACAGGTGCTCCCCTCATTCCCAGGACCGCACTTACCAGCATTGTAACCCCTGCAGGGGGTAACAGGCCTGTAATCCTGGCTGGAGCACTGTCTGTCTGTCTCAGGAATAGATTTAATTTCTCCAGACAATAGAAATTATATAAAATACACCGGAAAACACAGTTGGATTCAAAGTGGCCATACTACCAAAAGGAACCAGGGTACAGGATATTGTGGGCCCTTGAGTACCATATCCAGCCAGGATTACAGGCCTGTAACCCCTGCAGGGGTTACAATTTCTGGTAAGTGCGGTCCTGGGAGTGAGGGGAGCACCTGTCCCGTCACACCGACCACACTTGGAGACCCTTGAAGCGGTCCACAGCACCTTTAGTCACCTGGTTATACATCCTTTGGAACTGGTTTCATTTTCAGCACTGGATCACTTTTTTGTGCGACTTGGATTATCTGATTCCTCCCATCTTCACTATCTATTGTGTTATCAATTATTTTGGCTTTATTTTTTATTGTGTATTCCATGTGACAGAATCTTGGATCTGAAGAATTGGTGCATTTTCCAGCCTATTATATCGTGATCTATTGTTGCTAGATTTACCAGATCCGATTCCTCCTATTTATACTATCTATTTATTGTGTTATCAATTTTTTGGATTTAGTTTATTGGGTATTCCATGTGATTGATTGGATCTGGTCCCCTTCACCTTACTTACCTAATCATTGATTAGACACTTCCAGGCAGCGTCATTCACCTCTTCCATATTCCCTTACTGTACTATATATATCCTACTGGATTATAGATAGGAGGTGGGCTGCAGCCATTTCAAATTTTTCATACACCATTGGTCTCATATCCTAACGTGGAATTCTTTGTCTTTTATTTTAAGGGTATCAGGATTGCTACACCTAGCACAGCCTGGGTCCAGTCTCAAACCGTACACGCTACAACTGATAGCCCAGGTTGGAGCCACTGTACTAACAATTCAATGTTAGTACAGCAATCTCCCCTGCTGTGCTATTGTTCTCTGACAGGGGCTCCCTCGCCAGTACACTCCAACCATTGGCTGAGAGTACTGATCGGGAGCCAGTCGTCTGACCTTTTTCAGTCATGACACTTCGTACACACTGGCCGAATGTCTGTGGGTTTCTATTGAACCGGCCGATGCCTCCCAACATTTGGCTCATGTGTACTAAACTTTAGTCTACGTGATGGGAAAAGGGAAACCAGGGGAAGAGACTGAAGGATCTCTTTCCAAACCTTCCCAGACATAGGGCCAATATCCTGCTCCCACCTTACCAATAAAAAGATTGGGGAATTTCAGTATAAATGTATCTAGCAAAGCCATAAACGTATCCGAAATAAGACCTTTGGTAGTGGTTGCTTGTACTATTCTGTCTAGCGTAGGTGTGTGAAAAAAGACATTAGAGCTGAGGGAAATTGGGCTCGTAACACATGATGCAGCTGGAGAAAATTATAAAATCACCTTTGGATGTAGGGAGAAATCTGTACCTCTAAATATCAATGTCCACTTAAATTATGTGCTCTTACTGTGAAGAAGCCTTTTAGTATGTGAAATTTAACTTTTTATTCTCTTTCGTTCATCAACGGACACAGGTTCCATAAATCATAACTACTGGGTTAAATTGCCTCCTCCAGGAGTAGGACTAGGCAGAACAAAAAAAACGCCTGACTACACCCATGGGCCATCCTCAGCTTGGTATATAACCCCTCTCTCTGCTCTAGGAAATCAGTTTTAATCTATTTAGTCAGGAGTAAGGACCTAGGCTCCCGGCTGGGATCTCTGGTCCTAGCAATTTTTTCTCCTTCCTTACATCTTTTTTGTTTTTTTTCTCTTGGGAGATCTACAATCAACTTACAGGCTGGATTATATAGATCCAGTGGTTCCCCCAGCCAGCAAGCGCGTGTAGACCGCAGCTACACATTAGGCCGGCCGTGACATAGCCTCACCGACAGAGGCTGCCCCGCGAGTTAAGTGTCTCGCAGGGTCACATCCGTCCAAGCTTGGGTCTGAGTCGCAACGGTCCCTTGGCCGACAGCTCCTCTACTTCGGTGGCGAGGATTCTGTCTGGAGCATTACCCGCACCATGGAAGGGTAAGTACAGTCCCCCCTCTCCCCTTTTGGCAGTCGGACCTGCCTGCAGGTTCCCTCCTCCCACCCTTAAATCCCTCAGTGAACTGGGTTTCCCCCACTCCCTTTCCCCCCCTATCTGGACCTGAAGTCTGTTGGAGATCCCAGGGCAGAGAATGCAGCAGAGATCCCTAGGGTCTCCCCTGCTATCCCCACTCTATAAGGGTCCTGCGATAGTGTGTCCTGCCCTGGTAGTCTGGAGGGGTCCCAGTGTAGGAGAACCCTAGGTGCATGCCCCACTGTTTGCAGTGTGGGTATAGTGCAGGGGGGTCCTGGTGCAGAGTGGGCAGCGGAGTCTCTCCTAAGGTGTGTCGTACCTTCAGGAGGGGTCCCTTTGTCTGGCTGGCGGCCATGTTTGTGTATATTGGGGGGGGGGATACGGCGCTTCAGAGATATTGTAGCTGATCAATAGAGTACAACTATATATAAGTTAATATTAGTGTGCAGATCAAAGAAAATTTATATAAAACAGTTCATCGCAATAACTCTTGTTCTTCATCCCTGTCCATCATTCCTGCCCAAAGTTGTCTCTGACTTCCATTTGAATGAGGACATTGTGTTGCCTTCCCAATGTCCCAAGCCGGCTCATCACAAGGAATTTGCTTTGCATGCCTTGGATGTGGTTTGTGCGATTCAGGTGTATCTGGCAGCTACTGAGTCCTTTCGTAGATCAGACTCGCTTTTTGTGATTGCGGACGGACCAAGAAAAGGGCTGGCCGCTTCTTCAGCAACGTCTTCAGACGGATCAGACAGACGATGTCTCAGGCTTATTCCATACAAGGTCAGGTTCCACCTTTCCATGTCATGGCGCATTCTACTCGGGCGCTGAGTGCTTCTTGGGCCTTCTGTATCACAAGTTTGCAAGGCGGCCACTTGGTCGTCAGTGCATACCTTCACAAAATTCTATAAGGTAGATACTTTGGCATCTGCGGATGCTTCTTTTGGCCGCAAAGTTTTGCAGGCTGCTTTTTAAGAGGGGCTGTTCCCTCTTGAGGGGTGTTTTTCTTAAAAACTTTTATTTGATCAGACGGGGCTCCTGTGACCCGGTTAAGGCTCCTGTGTCCTGGTTAAGGGCACATATGTTTAGCCTTGGATTATTTTCCCCACCCCTCATTTTCCTTTTGGCACTGCTTTTGGACGTCCCAGTAGTTATGATTTATGGAGCGCTGTGTCCATCGATAAGCGAAAGAGAAAATGGGATTTTTGTACTAACCGTAAAATGCATTTCTCTTTCGTTCATTGACGGACACAGCTCCAGATCTTCTTGACCATTGGGTTATGCTGCCCCCTATAGGAGTAGGACACTAGGCAGGAAAAAACATTACCATGCCTATGGGGTAGTCCCAGGGGGTATACTCCCACTTCCTGCTATAGGCACTTTTTATTTTCTGCCTAGCCAGCAGTAGGGACCTAGTTCTTTGCTGGTAACTTTGGTGCTGGCAATTTTTTATTTTTTGCTCAAATGTTTTTCTCCTGGATTTTCCTGTGAGATCTACGATCAACTGCTGCACTGGGCGAAGGCTGGATAATCTAGATCAGTGTTTCTCAACTCCGGTCCTCAGGGCACACTAACAGGCCAGGTTTGCAAGAAAACTGAAATACATCACAGGTGATATCATTTGTTGCTCAGTGATTGCAGTATTCTAGTCTGCATCTCCCCAAGGTAATACTTAAAATCTGGCCTGTTCGTGTGCCCTGAGGACCGGAGTTGAGAAACACTGATCTAGATCCAGTGGTCACCGCAGTCTGGCCAGCGAGCACCCGCAGACCTCAGCTCTGTGCTAGTTTGGCCGCGACATAGCCCGACTGGGCGGGGGCTGCCCTGCGAGTTAAACTCCTCGCGAGGTCGCATACGACCTGATCTTGCCCTGGGTCGCAGCATTCCTCTTGGCTGACAGCCCCCCATTTCGATGGAGAAGGGTTCTTTCTGGAGCGGTGCCTGCCTGGTTCCTGGTATGGTGAGTAGCTGTCTCCCCTCTCCCCCTGGTGGGTTTTGGGATTGAAGTGGGCCCCTCTGTGGGACGGTCGAAACCCTGGGTTCCCCTCCTTCCCGCAGGCACCCCCCCTTGCCAAGTCCCTCATCCTGCCCCCCATCTCCAAGCTGGGGCTGTTTGGGTGGTCTGGCCACTTTCCTGAAATGGGGGCAGGGCGCCTTACTGGCGATGGGAGACCGGGGGGGCAATGCTGGCGACCGGATGATCGACTATGCGGGGGGGGGTTGTACCTGGTGGTGGCAATTGCCAGGGACCCCCGTCCTGCCTGGATCTGTCCTTGAGGCCTGGTCTCCCTACTGGGTCCCTATAAGCCATGTGGGGCCACCATTTTGTTGTAGCCTGTGTGTTTCTTTACACGGCGGCCATGTTTGTGTAGTCCGGCGGCCATTTTGTTGTGTTTTGCGATTGGGAATAGTGGTGGTCAATATAGTGGAGTTTCTGTAGGCACCGATTTTAGCAGTGGGAGCCCTTCCTCATCCCCTGGTGCTGACTCCTTGATCATTTTGCTTCCTGATCGTCGCATGTGTAGTGCAGATTCCCCTTGTGGCTGCAGGTGCCTTTTTCTGTGGGTAGTGAGTCTGGTGGGATCCTTTCCCTCTCTGCTAAGGATCGCTTGGTGCTTTGTGCCTGGCAACCGGGTGGCGCTGCCAGCAAAGTGAGGGTTGTCCCTTAGCAGTGTTTTTACACTTTTTGTGGGGTCTCCCTGGTGACTCATGGAGTCTTTGGAGCATGTTTCCTCACCTGGTCCCCTCTCTGAGGCTGCGGGGCCCTCTGGGTCCCAACCATCCATCCCTCTATGCACTGATGGCAGTCCTGGAGTCCTTTGTGTCCCGGGTGGAGGTGACTTGCAGACGACCAGGCTAGAAAAAGCCCCCGCCTTTCCCTGCCTCATCTGTCTCATCAGATCCTGAATCTGATTCGGTCGCCGCGGACGTGGGTCACCCTGCTGGGTCTGGAATCCTCTGGCAGTGAGGATGATTCCTCCACATCTGCAACCGCGCACGAAAAGGCACTGGTGGATGCACTGATTTTTTGTGTGCGTGAGACCCTGAAGATGGAGGATGCAGCTGAAGCTGCGATGGAGGCGCAGGTGTCCTTTGGCACTCATTAGCCATCCAAAGCGGTCGCCGCGGACGTGGGTCACCCTGCTGGGTCTGCAACCACGCGCCTGGAATCCTCTGGCAGTGAGGATGATTCCTCCACATCTGCAACCGTGCACGAAAAGGCACTGGTGGATGCACTGATTGTTTGTTTGTGTGCGTGAGACCCTGAAGATGGAGGATGCAGCTGAAGCTGCGATGGAGGCGCAGGTGTCCTTTGGCACTCATTAGCCATCCAAAGCGGCAAAGGTGTTTCCTTTGCCCGCCTATTTTGACATTATAGGGGACCCCAAAGCGTCCCCTAGGGGTCCCTAAGCACTTTACTAGGCGTTACCCCTATGAGGAGTTCCTTCTTAAGAAGTGAACTGTTCCACCCGTGGTGGACCCTCTCCTTTCCAGTTTAAACAAGGCAACCACGATTCAGGTTGAAGATCCCCTTGCCTTTAAGGATCCGGCTGACCTGGAAGGTGGATGCTGTTGCACCCAGTATGCACACTCTGGCTGGTTCGGCAATGAGGCTGGTATTCACCAATGCCCTAGTGTTGCAAAATCTGACCGAGTAGGCTAAGCCCCCCCCCCCCCCCCCGCCTTTGTTGAGCTGGTGGACCAGCTGGTCCAGGGGCTGCAGTTTATCTGTGATGCCTCTTTGGATACAGCTCCCCTTATTGTTCACCTCTTTGTTTTGGCAGTGGTCCTTCAGCGTGTCTTTTAGCTCAAGTGCTGGTCTGTGGATCTGACTTCAAAAAAGACGTTGACTGATCTTAGTTTCCAAGGAGATCACCTGTTTGGAGCTACCCTGGATGACTTTTTTTTAAAGGTCTCACAGGGGGGGGGGGGAGAGTACTTTTCTTCCACAGGCTACTAAGGGCAAGGAACCTCGTCGTAGACGTGGGCGGCCTCCTTAGCTCATAAGAAGTTTTTTCTTCCTTCAGGGTCGACTGAAAAGGGCTCGAAGCCTTTCAGGGCCTTTTCTGGAGGATCCAAAAGAAACTGGTCTGGCAAGCTAAGATCAGGCTTCTACAGACCCGTGGACAAGGCACCTTCTGCATGAAGGTGCGCCCTAACCTGTATCGGGGGTGAGGGGGCATCTTCGCTGGTTTCCCCAACCCGTAGACTTCCCGGGTGCAAGAAAAGTGGGTCCACAAAGTAATTTGATTTGGCTTCAAGATCAAGTTTCGCTCTTGTCCGCCGGCAAGGTTTTATCCTTCTAACTTGCGCCTGTCCCCTGACCGCTTACAGGGCCTGTTTGAGGTGGTACAAAACCTGTTCCTTCAAGGGGTGATTGTCCCGGTTTCCGACCTCGGAACATTTTTAGGGTTTTTACTCAAACCTGTTCACAGTTCCCAGGAAGGAAGGCAAAGTGTGTCCAACTCTGGACCTCAAGGTGCTAAACTGCTTTGTGCGGGTACAGAAGTTCAGAATAGAGTCCATTGGAACGGTGGTGGCATCCCTGCATAAGGGGGATTTCCTTGCCTCTATCAAGATCAAGGACGCCAACCTTTTTTATTTCCAATATGTGCCAATCACCTGCGTTTTCTCAGTTTCGCTGTGGGAGAGGAACAATATTAGTTTGTGATGTTACCCTTTGGTCTCGCATCTGCTCCACGGGTCTTCACAAAAGTATTAGCCCCGGAGCTAGCTTTACTACGCCAACAGGGGATCGCAGTAAAGGGCTACTTGGATGATCTCCTTCTGCGAGTGGAGTCTCCCTCTGCTCTGGTGGAGAACCTGGGAATCACAATACGAAATCTGCGGGAGTGTAGGTAGATTCTGATTTTTTAGAAGTCTGCACTGGTTCCGTCCACAAAGCTGGACTATCTGGGCCCGACTCGGGACCCGGCCTTAGCCAGAGTGTTCCTTCCTCTGGACAAACTCCAAAAATTGCAGGCTGTAATTCGCCTCCTGCTGTCGAACAAATGGTCATCCCTCCGGACTTGCATGCGGGTGCTGGGCCTGATGGTGTCTACCTTCAAGGCAGTTTGCACAGTTCCATACAAGCTCCTTGCAAAGGGAAATTCTGACCAAATGGGGCAAGTCTCCGCAGTCTCTAGACAATCAGATTCTGCTGAGTCGGGGCACGAAGGAGTCCCTGATATTGTGGCTTTGTTCTCCGGTGGGGCAAATCCTTCTTTCCCTTGTATTTGGACAGTGGTCACCATGGATGCCAGCCTGTCCAGCTGGGGAGGCCTCCTCAGCACGCATTCTGCTTCAGGGGATCTGGACGCTGGAAGAGTCCAGACTCCCGATCAATGTCTTGGAACTATGAGCAAACAGACTGTGTCTGGATCATTGGACGGATCGTCTTCAGGGTTGTCCAGTGTGCATTCAATCGGACAATGCCACGGCTATGGCTTATGTCAATCACCAAGGGGGCACAAAAAGTGTTCTGGCGGCTCTGGAGGTAGACGGCATTCTAAGGTGTGCAGAACTGTTCGTTCTAGCCCTCTCCACCGTACACATTCCCGGGGTGGAAAATTGTCAGGCGGATTACCTCAGACAGCAGGCGTTGGACCACAGGGAGTGGTCCCTTCATCCAGAGGTGCTTGATCAGCTGTGTCTCCGGTGAGGCACCCTCGAGGTGTATCTGTTGGCATCCCTGCTCAACAGAAAGGTGCAAAGGTTTGTGGCTCAGTCAAGGGATCCTCTGGCAGATGCCACAGACGCGCTGGTGGCCCTGTGGGGGTCATTATCATCTGATTTACACCTTACTTCCTCTGAAGTTTCTGCCCAGGTTTCTATGCAAAATCAAGGCAGAAGGTATTTCGGTCATCTTAGTGGCTCTGGACTGGCCTTGCCACGTTAGGAACGCTGATCTGGTGCAGCTCATCGCTGACATTCCTTGGCAGCTTCCTCTCAGGGATGATTTGCTGTCCCAAGGACCGATCTTCCATCCTGGTTTACAGCCGCTGGCCTTGACGGCTTGGCTGTTGAATGCCAGGTGCTGAAGGATAAGGGTTTATCTGAGTCAGTGATTCCTACACCAGTGGCGGCCAGCCCCCTAATCTACATGCAGGGGCGCCAGACGCATGGAGTTCAATGGGGATTTTCTTTTTTTTCATCACCTGATTAGAGCCAGAGGCTCTAATAGGGCGATGCAAAGGGTGGACCCAGGGCGCAGAGCAGTGTGTCCCGAGCCCACCAATTGTGTGACAATAACAAATGAAAATTCGCTATTGTCACACCGATCCTCCTCCTGGCCAATCAGGAAGCGCGTCCGATACGCGCTTCCTGATTGGCCGCAAGGCAAATCCCATGCCATTGGCCCGAGGAGGAGACATGCCCCCAATGCAGCACCGGGACCAAGGAGAAGAAGCCGTTCGGGGGGACTGAGAAGAAGCCGATCGCCGCCGCTGCTGCTCCAGGTAAGTAAGGGGGCACGCACGCTGATCTCTGCATTGGGGGCATGTATGCTGGTCACTGCACTGGGGGAACCCACGCTCATCTCTGCATTGGGGGCATGTATGCTGGTCACTACTTTGGGGGCACGCATGCTGATCTCTGCATTGGGGGCATGTATGCTGGTCACTACTTTGGGGGCATGCACGTTGATCTCTGCATTGGGGGCATGTATGCTGGTCACTACTTTGGGGGCACGCACGCTGATCTCTGCATTGGGGGCATGTATGCTGGTCACTACATTGGGGGCACGCACGCTGATCTCTGCATTGGGGCGTGTATGCTGGTCAATACATTGGGGGCATGTATGCTGGTCAATACATTGGGGGCACGTATGCTGGTCACTGCATTGGGGGCACGTATGCTGGTCACTGCATTGGGGGCACGTATGCTGGTCACTGCATTGGGGGCACGTATGCTGGTCACTACATTGGGGGCACGTATGCTGGTCACTACATTGGGGGCATGTATGCTGGTCACTGCATTGAAGGGGGCACGCATACTGGTCACTGCATTGGGGGCATGTACACTGGTCACTGCATTGGGGGCATGTACGCTGGTCACTGCATTGGGGGCATGTACGCTGGTCACTGCATTGGGGGCATGTACGCTGGTCACTGCATTGGGGGCATGTACACTGGTCACTGCATTGGGGGCGTGTATGCTGATCTCTGCATTGGGGGAAGGGTATGCTGGTCACTGCATTGAAGGGGGCATGTATGCTGGTCTCTGCATTGAAGGGGGCATGTATGCTGGTCTCTGCATTGGGGGCATGTACGCTGATCTCTGCATTGAAGGGGGCATGTACGCTGGTCACTGCATTGAAGGGGGCATGTACGCTGGTCACTGTGCATTGAAAGGGGTCACGCTGGTCACTGTGCATTGAAAGGGGCATGCTGGTCACTGTGCATTGAAAGGGGGCACGCTGGTCTCTCTGCATTGAAAGGGGGCACACTATACCTTAATTACTGAAGGCCCCTTTCACACTTTTGCAACCTCAAAGTCACACAATTTTTTACAGCGTTTTTTGCCGCAAAGCAATGCCTATTACATTTTTCAGTTTGTGCCCCCCCCAAAAAAATTTTGAGCACCAGCCGCCACTGTCCTACACTGTTGAAAGCTAGGAAATCTACCTCTAGGAAGATCTACCATCGTACGCGGAGGACGTACAATGCGTGGTGTGAGTCTCTTCCTCGCTCCTTCTCGGTGGCTCAGATCTTGACCTTCCTTCAACGGGGGGTTGAACAGAAATTGGCCTTGAGTGCCATCAAGGGCCAGATGTCTGCTTTGGTGGTCTTCTTCCAACGACCTTTAGCCACACACTCCCTGGTGAGTACCTTTCTTGAGGGTGTCCGACATTTGGTTCCCCTAGTACAGGCTCCGTTGTCGCCCTGGGATCCTAATTTGATGCTTTCGGCTCTACAAAAGCCTCCATTTGAAAATATTCAGGAGATTCCCCTGCTTATGCTGTCCCAGAAGGTAGCCTTTTTTAGTGGCTATCCCCTCTGCGTGCAGGGTGTCCAAACTGGCGGCATTAGCCTGTCGTTCCCCTTGCCTGGTGATTCACAGGGATAAGGTTGTTCTTTTCCCCTGTCTGTCGCTCGTTCCAAAGGTTATCTTATCTCTGATCCCTGTGTCCCAGGCCTAAACTTTCGAAGGAAATTGGCTTGCATGCCTTGGATGTGATCCGGGCAACTAGGGTGTACCTGGCAGCTACGGAGTCTTTCAGGTAGTCAGACTCTCTTTGTGCACACGGATGCACCTCGAACAGGGTTGTCCGCTTTCTCTGCGACCATTTCCAGATGGATCAGACAGATGGTGGTTCAGGCCTATTACATCAGGGGTCAGGTTCCTCCTTTCCCTGTCAAGGCGCATTCTACTAGGGCACTTATTGCCTAAAAGCCTTTCCGTCGTCCGGCGTCAGTGATGCAGATTTGCAAGGTGGCCATCTGGTCGTCGGTGTACACTTTTACAAAGTTTTATAAAGTCGATGTGTTTTGTCATCTGCTGATGCTTCTTTTGGCCGCAAGGTTTTTGCAGTTTGCTGCTTAAGAGGACCTAATCCTCTTTGAGGGTGTGTTGTTTATTTTTCAGGCGGGCTCCAGTTGTTTGGTTGAGCCTGTTGCCTGGTTGGCTGTTTAGCCTTGGGAATTTTTTTGTTGTTCCCTCCCCTCATGTTTAACACTGCTTTGGGACGTTTCAATAGTTATGGATATCAGAAGCTTTGTCCGTCAATGAACGAAAGTAAAAATGGGATTTTTGACTTACCGTAAAATCCATTTCTCTGATGTTCATTGATGGACACAGCACCCGCCCCTCTGTTGAGTTCTAATTCTCCTGACACTGCTTGTAGCAAAACTGAGTGGCTATAGCAGAGGGAGGGAGTATACTCCCTGGGGCTGCCCATGGGTGTAGCCAGAATTCTTTTCTGACAAGTTTTCTACTCTTGTAGGGGGCAGTATGACCCAATGGTTATGGATATCAGAAGCTGTGTTTATCAATGAACATCAGAGAAATGGATTTTACGGTAAGTCAAAAATCCCATTTTCTCTGAGTTTATCGACGGACACTGTACCCACCCATCTATGAAATTCTGATACTTCTAATACTGCTTGCTAATAAACTGATTACCTAGAGCAGAGAGAGGGGTTAGGTTATATACCAAGCTGAGGACGGCCCAAGGGTGTAGCCAGGTGTTTTTTGTTCTGCCTAGTCCTACTCATGGAGGAGGCAATATAACCCAGTAGTTATGATTTATGGAGCACGATGAACTCAAATGGATTTTACGGTAAGTACAAAAATCCCATTTTTTCCTCCAGACATAAAGAGCGTGCCTCTTTGTCCTCTGTAATGAAAGGGAATAACTACACACCAAGCACACTATTTGGAACCACTTATGTATTTATATAAATGACCATATCCCCTCTTAAAATTATGCATATTCTTAGCCCCCAAGTGTATAACTTTGTATTTATCAACATTAAACCTCATTTGATTTGCCCAATTAAACAGTGCATTGAGATTGCAAGTTGGAGATATCATGTAATGATGTTATTCCACTGCATAGCTTGGTGTCATCTGCAAACACTGAAACTGGTACTTTTAATCCCAGAACCTATAGCTTTTTTAAATACACTGCTCATAAAAATTAAAGAAACTTTTTAATCCGGGTATAGCATCAAGTTGTTTAAACTCCTGGGCTATGGTTATGGTCAGTTAAGTAGCAGAGGGGGTTGTTAATCAGTTTTAGCTGTTTTGGTGAAATTATCAACAGGTGCACTAGATGGGCAAGAATGAGATAACCTCCAAAACCGGAATTGTTTTACAGGTGGAGGCAACTGACATTTTTTTCCCCTCTCATGTTTTTGACTGTTTTTCACTGGTTTTGCATTTGGCTAGGGTCAGTGTCACTACTGGTAGCATGAGGTGATACCTGGACCCCCATAGAGGTTACACAGGCAGTTTATCTCCTCCAGGATGGCACATCAACACGTGCCATTGCCAGAAGGTGTGCTGGGTCTCAAGAGCAAGGAGGATGTTCCAGGAGACAGGCAGTTACTCAAGGAGAGCTAGACAGGGCCGTAGAAGGTACTTTACCCATGAGCAGGACTGGTATCTGCTCCTTTGTGCAAGGAGGAACAGGAGGAGCACTGACAGAGCCCTACAAAATTACCTTTAGCAGGCCACTGATGTAAATGTCTCTGACCAAACAATCAGAAAAAGACTTCATGAGGGTGGCATGAGGGCATGACATCCTCTATTGTGCCCTGTGCTTACTGCCTGGCACCGTGGAGCTTGATTTGCCATTGAACACCAGAATTGGCAGGTCCGCCACTGGTGTCCTGTGCTTTTCACAGATGAGCAGCTTTACCCTGATACCATATGACAGACCTGAAAGGGAATAGAAAAACCGTGGAGGACGTTATGCTGCCTGTAACATCATTCAGTATGACAGGTTTGGTGGTGGGTCAGCGATGGTCTGGGGAGGCATATCAGTGGAGGGGCACACAGACCTCTACAGGGTAGACAATTGCACCCTGCCTGCCATTAGGTATCATGATGAAATCCTTGGATTCATTGTCAGACTATTCGCTGGTGCAGTGGGTCCTGGGTTCCTCCTGGTGCATGACAATGCCCGGCCTGATGTGGCAAAAGTATGCAGCCAGTTCCTGGAGGATGAAGGAGCTGATACCATGGAATGGCCACCAAGCTCGCCTGACCTAAGTCCAATAGAACACCTCTGGGACAATATGTTTCGGTCCATCCGACGCCGCCAGGTTGCGTCTCAGTCTGTTCGGGAACTCAGTGATGCCCTGCTCCAGATCTGGGAGGAAATACCCCAGAACACAATCCGCCGTCTCATTAGGAGCAAACCTCGATGTTGTCCGGCATGCATACAAGCATGTGGGGGCCATACAAACTACTAAGTGATATTTTGAGTTGCTGCAATGAAATTTCAGAAGAATGAACTAGCCTGCTGCATCATTTTTTCACTTTGATTTCAGCCCTCTGTAGGTTGATCATTTTCATTTCCATTAAACAATGTGCCATCCTTTCGTTCCTAACACATTACCCAGTCCATATCAGTATAGATATCCAGCATGATATTTTTCCCCATTGAGATCTAATGCATTTTCAAAGTGTTAAAAAGTAAGAGTACCAACATTGAACCTTGTGGTACACCACTAATAACCTTAGATCATTCAGAATATGAATCATTATTCACTACTCTCTGAATACAGTCTTTTAGCCAATTTTCTACCCATTTACAAATGTAATTTTCTAAGCTTGTAAACTTTGACTTACACCGTGTGAGAGGAAGTGTGTCAAATGTTTTGGCGAAATCCAAGTAAACTATATCCACAGCCATTCCTTTGTCTAAGGTTTTGCTTACCTCCTCATAAAAATAAATACTATTTGTTTGACAACTTCAGTTTTTCATAAATCCATGCTGACTTTTGCTTAAAATACTATTTTCTAAAAAAACTCTTATTTTATTGAACTCTCAAGTATCTTCCCAACTATAGAAGTTACACTAACTGGTCTGTAGTTACTTAGTAAAGATTTTGATCCCTTTTAAAATATAGGCACCACATTCGCCTTATGCTAATCCAGTGGTACCATGCCAGTCTTTATACAGTCCCCAAAAATTGGAAACAAGGGCTTAGCTATAACAAAACTCATTGAGAACCCTTGCGTGTAAGCCAACCAGGTGCTTTATTCACATTTATTTTGTCTAAATGTCTTTGGACCATGGCAATTTGGAGCCATAGTGGATCATTTGGAGCTGTGTCAATACCATCCCCATTATGGACTCGAGCTCCCCTATGCTCCTTTCTATACACAGAGCTAGAGAAGGTATTTAATATATTTGCCTTCTCTTTGTCCCTAGTCACCCACTCTAGATTATTTTGTAAAGGACATACATGCTCACACCTGACCTTTTTACTGTTAATATACAGTGCCTTGCGAAAGTATTCGGCCCCTTGAACTTTGCGACCTTTTGCCACATTTCAGGCTTCAAACATAAATATATAAAACTGTAATTTTTTGTGAAGAATCAACAAGTGGGACACAATCATGAAGTGGAATGAAATTTATTGGATATTTCAAACTTTTTTAATAAATAAAAAACTGAAAAATGGGGCGTGCAAAATTATTCAGCCCCCTTAAGTTAATACTTTGTAGCGCCACCTTTTGCTGCGATTACAGTCTCTATCAGTTTTTCACATCGAGAGACTGAAATTTGTGCCCATTCCTCCTTGCAAAACAGCTCGAGCTCAGTGAGGTTGGATGGAGAGAGTTTGTGAACAGCAGTTTTCAGTTCTTTCCACAGATTCTCGATTGGATTCAGGTCTGGACTTTGACTTGGCCATTCTAACACCTGGATATGTTTATTTGTGAACCATTCCATTGTAGATGTTGCTTTATGTTTTGGATAATTGTCTTGTTGGAAGAAAAATCTACACATCTTTATCCCAGTCTCAGGTCTTTTGCAGACTCCATCAGGTTTTCTTACAGAATGGTCCTGTATTTGGCTCCATCCATCTTCCCATCAATTTTAACCATCTTCCTTGTCCCTGCTGAAGAAAAGCAGGCCCAAACCATGATGCTGCCACCACCATGTTTGACAGTGGGGATGGTGTGTTAAGGGTGATGAGCTGTGTTGCTTTTACGCCAAACATAGCGTTTTGCATTGTTGCCAAAAAGTTTGATTTTGGTTTCATCTGACCAGAGCACCTTCTTCCACATGTTTGGTGTCTTCCAGATGGCTTGTGGCAGCTTTAAAAAAAGCAAAATCAGTGCAGCGCTATCAAATAGGGTGCAACCCATACAATATGTAATAATAAATTAAATGGAGTATTTAAGTGAATAAAAAGTCCATTAAGATAATAAATGTGAATCCATCATCATGGCAGTTTGCATGTTGTTCCTTGCTAGCTTGGTCCTGCCAGGGGCTTTCTTCAAGCTGACACCGTCCGATGGGTCCCCTCCACTGATCTCCAGCAAGCGGTTTGCATCGCATTCAGAGAAAGCAGATAGCTGAAAGCTTTTTCCAACAAAACTCACGTATCATTGGGGGAGAGGATGCTGAGGCAGGGGAACAGCCTTGGATGTTCTGAGTCTTAGACGGTGCAGTAGATTATACCTGGCTTCTTGGTTCCTGAAGGATGCATTGCATTTGGATTTACATCTAAGTGTGTGGGGCCGTTCCATTTAGTTGGAGGCCTAATCTTCTGGTAAGCTGCCACTTTGATACGTTTATCACAGGTGTATTCCTGCCTTTACCTTGAGATTCAAGCCTCCCGCTCTGACATCACCTTTTCTGGGACTTGTGCACCTTTGTTGGATTCACATTTATTATCTTAATGGACTTTTTATTCACTTAAATACTCAGTTCTATTTAATTTATTATTACACATTGTGTGGGTTGCACCATATTTGATAGCGCTGCACTAATTTTGCTTTTTTTACTGTTTGATTTACTATTGATCAAATGTTTTCAGCTGCTTTCACAATCATAATTTTCCACATTTTTTCACACTTTGATTTTTCAATTTAGCGCAGAATCTTTTGTGATTTGTATATTTGTGACAAACTTTAAACTACACTTTTTATGGATATCTTTAAGAAATGGCTTTCTTCTTGCCACTCTTCCATAAAGGCCAGATTTGTGCAGTATACGACTGATTGTTGTCCTATGGACAGAGTCTCCCACCTCAGCTGTAGATCTCTGCAGTTCATCCAGAGAGATCATGGGCCTCTTGGCTGCATCTCTGATCAGTCTTCTCCTTGTATGAGCTGAAAGTTTAGAGGGACGGCCAGGTCTCCGTAGATTTGCAGTGGCCTGATACTCCTTCCATCTCAATATTATCGCTTGCACAATGCTCCTTGGGATGTTTAAAGCTTGGAAAATCTTTTTGTATCCAAATCTGGCTTTAAACTTCTCCACAACAGTATCTAAGACCTGCCTGGTGTGTTCCTTGTTCTTCATGATGCTCTCTGCGCTTTAAACAGACCTCTGAGACTATCACAGTGCAGGTGCATTTATACAGAGACTTGATTACACACAGGTGGATTCTATTTATCATCATTAGTCATTTAGGTCAACATTGGATCATTCAGAGATCCTCACTGAACTTCTGGAGAGAGTTTGCTGCACTGAAAGTAAAGGGGCTGAATAATTTTGCACGCCCAATTTTTCAGTTTTTTATTTGTTAACAAAGTTTGAAAAATCCAATAAATTTCGTTCCACTTCATGATTGTGTCCCATTTGTTGTTGATTCTTCACAAAAAAATTACAGTTTTATATCTTTATGTTTTAAGCCTGAAATGTGGCAAAAGGTCGCAAAGTTCAAGGGGGCTGAATACTTTCGCAAGGCACTGTATTTGAATCATTTTTGAGGGGGTTCTAATCTGTCAGAATATTTATACTGCTCTTAATATAACAGTGTCTATTTATGTAAAAAAGCAAAGATCTATGAGGTAGGAGAATCTCAACTTATTTCCACAAATCAATATGTAGCAAATTCTTTTTAATTGATTAATTTCTTTTTAATAGCATATACCAATCTTAGTGAGTACAGTCTACAGTATGGAATATATAAAAATATTTATTCACAAGACATGTATTCACAATGAGTGATCAAACTTGAAATGGCACAAAAAGATAACTCTACATAAAATACAAACTTAAAAAGATCAATGCAATGTGATTTGTAGCTCAATAATGAAAGCAAAAATAAAGTAAAATGAAAGCAAGATTACCTTTTCTCCAGGTATAGCATAAACCATAGGTAAGTATTCTATATAATCAGACCACAATTGTCTGTGAATTGCCCAGCCGATAGTCACTCCACTGCAGATGGAGCGAGAATAAGCTATGCAAAACGGGAGACTAAAATCGCCAATAATGCGCTGAATCTGATATTAATAAAAATGTATAAAAACAAAAATCAGCTTTTTAGAGAAAAATCTGCTATGGTTTATACGACTGGTATTGTAATCTTATTACCCTTAAATATGCAATATAAAACATATAAGGAAGGAAATAAACAATGTTTAATAAAATCAAATAACACACAAGGTATATTTACCACACTTAAGATGGTTGCTAGCTGCAAATGGTCATTACCAGAGTCCTTAAAATGGATGCCTTCCCAAGATGGTGGCCAGTGAGGGAGGAGTTTTGTTTGGCGTCCCTCAAAGTTTCAGATAAATGAGGGAGTAAGATGGAGTATGTCTGGATGAGTCTATAGATGGATGTAGTAGTGTGTGTGTGTGTGTTGCAAGTGTAAGGGGTGTTGTCAGTATGTGTCCTGTCTCACATCTGGGTTCTCCTTTTTATATGGTATTGAACAAAGGACTATTAAAATTACCATAAGTTAAACCCAGAGGGAGGAACATTATCCCCATTGGTTGGGATATTATATCCATTAACTGGTGAGGTCATAGTCACACCTCTTTAATAATTAACCCAATACTTTGGATAATAAAGCTATATGATAATTCCTTTATATTCAAGATTAACCATAAAAGCAACATAAAAACTCGCCCATACTCTCAGTACATACATAAATGTCCATCTAATCTCCATCATGTACCCTGGTAATTATTGGATCTGGTAAGCCATTTAAATAATTATATTTTTAATACAATATATATTTATATTGGAAAATACTGAATTACCTCAAGACTGCATTTGGTGGTATCTCCAAAGGGGGCAGTATTGTACTGTTCATTAGATTCAGTATTTAAAATAATTAGAACATACAATAAGACCACTATTTAAAGATAACCTTTGACCTCTTGGCTAGTGAAGATCCATTAATTATTTGAATTAAGCCATTACTGTCAGACATAGTGTCTGGCTTGTAGGATTTATATTACCTTAACCACTAAAGCCCCGGGAAGATTTTACCCCCATTCCGACCAGGGGGTATTTTGCGATTCGGCACTGTGTGACTTTAACGGACAATTGCGCGGTCGTGCGACGATGTACCTAAACAAATTTGGCATCCTTTTTTTCCCACAAACAGAGCTTTCTTTTGGTGGTATTTGATCACCTGTGTGATTTTTTGATCACGCGCTATAAACAAAAAAAAAGCGTCAATTTTGCAAAAATAGCAATATTTTTCACATTTTTTTATATGAAATTCCCCCCAAAAAAATGTAAAAATCAAAATTTTTTAACATTTTCGGCCAATTTGTTTTATGCTACCTATGTTTGGTAAAAAAAATCGCAAAAAGCGTATTTTGATTGGTTTGCGCAAAAGTTATCGCGTTTACTAACAAAGGGAAAGATTTTTGTCATTTTTGTTGTTTTTTTTTTAACGCGTAATGGCGGCGATCTGAGATTTTTTTTGCGGTACTGCGACATTGCGGCGGACAGATCGGACCCTTGACTGACATTTTTTACACTTTTGGGGTTACCAGTGACATTTCTACAGTAATCAGTGCTATACATATGCACTGTTACTGTAAAAATACACTGGTAGTGAAGGGGTTAACTTTATTTGAGAGGGAGGGGCTGTGTGTGTCCCTAGGGGCGTGCTTTCTACTGTGATTGGCTGTGGCTTCAGATGTATGAAGAGTGATCGACGGTTCTACATAGTAGAACCGTATGATCAGCCTTCATACACCGGGGAGAATGACAGGTGGCTTGTTTACACAAGCCGCCTGACTTTCTCCCTCTCCCCCGCCGATCGCTGAGTGACCGGCGGACATCGGGTCCGCTGGTCACACGCGCGGGGGGGTCCGTGACCACGCGGGAGCGGGAGCGCGCCTCCGGGGGCGCGCGCTCGCTCCCTAGACCCTCACAAGCTAGTGACGTAGCCCTACGTCACTTTGCCTGTGAGGGGCTGACTGCCGACGTAGATCGGCGTTAGGCAGTCGGCAAGTGGTTAAAAACTTAAACACAAACTTACATAAAGTGAGGTAATTAGTATTCACTCTTTGTCTAAGTAAGATTACTATGTGCAAGAATATAAGATCAAAATGTGATATAACATTCCTAAATATATATGTATACATATACGTATAATTATTACTCATATTTCTTTACACACGATATAATGTATCTTTAACACTTATATACAGTGGGTACGGAAAGTATTCAGACCCCCTTAAATTTTTCACTCTTTGTTATATTGCAGCCATTTGCTAAAATAATTTAAGTTCATTCTTCTTCCTCATGAATGTACACATAGCACCCCATACTGACAGAAAAACACAGAATTGTTGACATTGTTGCAGATTTATTAAAAAAGAAAAACTGAAATATCACATGGTCCTAAGTATTCAGACCCTTTGCTGTGACACTCATATATTTAACTCAGGTGCTTTCCATTTCTTCTGATCATCCTTGAGATGGTTCTACACCTTCATTTGAGTCCAGCTGTGTTTGATTATACTGATTGGACTTGATTAGGAAAGCCACACACCTGTCTATATAAGACCTTCCAGATCACAATGCATGTCAGAGCAAATGAGAATCATGAGGTCAAAGGAACTGCCTGAAGAGCTCAGAGACAGAGACATTGTGGCAAGGCACAGATCTGGCCAAGGTTACAAAAAGATTTCTGCTGCACTTAAGGTTCCTAAGAGCACAGTGGCCTCCATAATCCTCAAATGGAAGACGTTTGGGACGACCAGAACCCTTCCTAGAGCTGGCCGTCCGGCCAAACTGAGCTATCGGGGGAGAAGAGCCTTGGTGAGAGAGGTAAAGAAGAACCCAAAGATCACTGTGGCTGAGCTCCAGAGATGCAGTCAGGAGATGGGAGAAAGTTGTGGAAAGTCAACCATCACTGCAGCCCTCCACCAGTCGGGGCTTTATGGCAGAGTGGCCCGACGGAAACCTCTCCTCAGTGTAAGACACATGAAAGCCCGCATGGAGTTTGCTAAAAAACACCTGAAGGACTTCAAGATGGTGAGAAATAAGATTCTCTGGTCTGATGAGACCAAAATAGAACTTTTTGGCCTTAATTCTAAGCGGTATGTGTGGAGAAAACCAGGCACTGCTCATAACCTGTCCAATACAATTCCAACAGTGAAGCATGGTGGTGGCAGCATCATGCTGTGGGGGTGTTTTTCAGCTGCAGGGACAGGACGACTGGTTGCAATCGAGGGAAAGATGAATGCGGCCAAGTACAGGGATATCCTGGACAAAAACCTTCTCCAGAGTGCTCTGGATCTCAGACTGGGCCGAAGGTTTATCTTCCAACAAGACAATGACCCTAAGCACACAGCTAAAATAACGAAGGAGTGGCTTCACAACAACTCCGTGACTGTTTTTGAATGGCCTAGCCAGAGCCCTGACTTAAACCCAATTGAGCATCTCTGGAGAGACCTAAAAATGGCTGTCCACCAACATTTACCATCCAACCTGACAGAACTGGAGAGGATCTGCAAGGAGGAATGGCAGAGGATCCCCAAATCCAGGTGTGAAAGACTTGTTGCATCTTTCCCAAAAAGACTCCTGGCTGTATTAGATCAAAAGGGGGCTTCTACTAAATACTGAGCAAAGGGTCTGAATACTTAGGACCATGTGATATTTCAGTTTTTCTTTTTTAATAAATCTGCAACAATGTCAACAATTCTGTGTTTTTCTGTCAGTATGGGGTGCTATGTGTACATTCATGAGGAAGAAGAATGAACTTAAATGATTTTAGCAAATGGCTGCAATATAACAAAGAGTGAAAAATTTAAGGGGGTCTGAATACTTTCCGTACCCACTGTATATTTTAAATGTCTGATAGAGTACACTGGGCTATTGTCCATTGCTGCAATACTTACAGACAGACTAACGTCTGGCACTACCATTATGTCTTATCTGATGAGATGTCAATGTACCACTTATTTATACCAAAAGAAAACAGAAATATCTGCTGAAATTATAAGACCTTATTGTAAGAGAAATTTTGTTTAACAAGTACATATGAACTTTCATTCACCTCCAAACAAGATGGAAGCTGTGCTGTTCAAAAATCTATATGCATAAGATGGAATATACATGGCTTTTCAAATCGTTTTTTTTTTTTTTCTATTATTTAATCACCCCAATAAACCTGACAAATCTCTATGGCAACCTGACTTCACTCCCTCAATCAACATTGACTATTTTAAATCATTTTGCTGCTAGCATTAGTAATTAGATAGGAAAGTATAGCCTATTTAATTGTTTTGAACATTTTTTTTATTAACATAGTTACTTCCTGGTTTCCAGGCCTAGGCAAATTATGTCATATATCCCAGGAGACTTTAGTAGGGGAGAAGGGGTTTTCTCAGCTAAGCACATCCTCCTGTCTGCATGCCTGAGCTAAGGGCAGATGTATTCCAAGAAGTAAATTCTACATGAATTATCTGCCCTTACTCAAGATGGCCACGGCCAGAAATGCTAGAGGAGTTTCAAAGTGATGTCTCTGCAAAATAAAGCATGGAGACATGGTAGGATGGACGGGTTTGCTTTGAATATTAACCACTTCCCGCCCGCCCTATAGGCGATTGACGGCGGGAATGTGGTTGCATTATCCTGACCGGACGTCATATGACGGGGGCAGGATAATGCGCTCTGCGCGCCCCCTGAAAATTGGCCTGGGCAGGAAGGGGGTGAAAGTGCCCTGTAATGAAGTGGTTAAAAATGACGTAAATTTTTGGAAAAAAAAAAAATGACGTAAATCACATTTGTGGTTTGTGGTGCTCAAGTGCAGTGTAGTTCTACTCTAAAGAATACCTAGCTGCATTGATTAATGTATATATGTTATATCTGCTTGGAGTTCAGGTTCAAATATTTATAACAAGGACGTGTTTTGGGGATATACTGTTTTTTATCCTTTTAATTTGTGTATACTCCCACCAATCTACATAAAATCATTTGTCTGCTACCAGTTAATACACTTGTACCAACAGATTATTAAGGCTTAATGTATTAATGTTGTGTTTTAAGGTGGAACTGCAGGCAGAGAGTCTTTTTTCTTTTCTGTTCTGTAAAAAAAGTTACCTCTCCTCATGTTTATCACATGTCCATACCGCTTCCCTTTCTGTAAAAATCATACTTTTGTTCTTGCGAGCTGCAGCTCTCGCTAGTTTCATTTGAACAAAAGTGTGATTTTTACTGTAAAGAGCAGCGATCTGGACATACAGTAGGATAAATATCAGCAGATGTTACCTTTTTTTTTTTTAATTAACATAAACACGGAAAGGCTTTCTGCCTGGAGTTCCACTTTAGGGTAGGTTGGAGGAACAATGAGGAGAACGTGGATATTTGTGAAAGGATCTCTACTGATAAAAAATGATAACTGATGGACCAAATACATGGCCCATCATTAAAGTTAATACAGCTTTACTATGCGGAAAGATTTTAATTTCTCAGCATAAAGTAAAGCAGTTTTTATGCGCTTTCAGATGTACATGGTAGATGCTCTGACCAGGAGATGAAGAGCTAAATTCTGGTCTCTAATGGCCAGTTTAAAGGCTCTAAGTCCAGCATCGTCAGCTAATTAGGATTTGCTGACAAATACTGAGTATTGTAAAGAATCTAAAAGATTCTAACTTGTGTTAATTCTTTCCTATTATGAGCCACAAAACCTATACGTTCTAAAATCCTTGCATAAGTACTGTCCTCTCTGAGAAAATAAACTTACAAAGAAAGGTATTATCTACTAAGGGATACAGATGGATAGTATGAAACCTAGGCTATACTGCCGCCTACAGGAGAAATAAACTCTAGGCATATAGAAACTAAAGTTTAAATAGTGCTATCTGCACTGTGGCATACAGTATATACACTGCTCAAAAAAATTAAAGGAACACTTTGAAAACACAGATCTCAATGGGTAAAAATATGCTGGATATCTTTACTGATATGGACTGGGTAACGTGTTAGGAACGAAAGGATGCTACATCGTTTGATGGAAATTAAAATTAACCTACAGAGGGCTGAATTCAAAGACATCCCAAAAATCAAAGTAAAAAAATAATGCAGAAGGCAAGTCCATTTTGCTGAAATTCCATTGCAGCAACTCAAAATGGTACTCAGTAGTTGTATGGCCCCCACGTGCTTGTATGCATGCCTGACACTGTCAGGCATTCTTCTAATGAGACAACAGATGGTGTCCTGGGGAATTTCCTCCCAGATCTGGACCAGGGCATCACTGAGCTCCTGAACAGACTGAGATGCAACCTGGTGGTGTCGGATGGACCGAAACATAATGTCCTAGAGGTGTTCTATTGGATTTAGGTCAGGAGAGCGTGGGGGCCTTCGATTTGGTATCAATTCCTTCATCCTCCAGAAACTGGCTACATACTCTCACCACATGAGGCATAGTACCCCTATTCGTTCACCAAAAAATTAAATAAAAACACAACACAAGTTTTTGACAAGTCCTTTATTCAAAAATACAAAAAATGTTCCCCAGTGTAGATCCATCGTCAAGCACAATGCCCTCCGACTCTGCTTCCATCATCTGACTATTCCTAAATAGCTAAGGGGCAGGGCCATCCAATGATGTCTTTTGGTGACTCTGTCCCCTTGTTACATCTTTGACCGGGTCATGCTGGCACTCCCCATGTTGAGGGCATGTGGCCTGGTATGGTTCAGGAGGGGTGGGTGCTCACTCATCCCCCCCCATCTTTCCTGGTCTGCCGGGCTGCATGCTCGGAAAAGGGTCTGGTGTGGATTTTAGGGGGGTGGGGTTTAATTTTGCATGGTGCTTCCCTTCAAAATCTGTACCAGACCTAAGGGTCTGGCAATGATTTTGCAGGGGACCCCACGCTGTTTTTTTCTGCATTTTTAATGCCGGCATTGATTTGTTTACATTCATCTGTTAGTGGAGAAGCCTGCTAAAAGCTGATGACTCATCGGTTGTTAAGGATGCAGAGGCCAGCTTCCCAGCCCGCTCCTTAACGACCAGCTATTCTTTACACAGAATTTGAATCGGTCGATTATTTATGGACTGATTCGTGTGTTCCGAATATTTGGAATTTGTTAGAAAACAAATATATGTAATGCAATTTTTTATTCTTTCATTAACCTCCCTGGCGGTCTGATTATGTCAGAATTTCTGTGCTAAAAGCGGTACATTGTTTTGCATGGAAATATGTTGTTTTATATTTTAGGCCTGTAATTCTTAGGAATAACCCACTTAAATCTGTCCAAAGAAGAGTCTAGTAGACATTCGGATATTATAAAGTTTAAAACATGAAATCATGAATTATAATAACCTCCCTAGCAGTATTCCCGAGTGTGGCTCGGGGTTAATATAGAGTACCAAAAGCGGTAACCACAAGCCACACTCAGGATTACTCCACAATAAAACTCACCTTCCCCTGTGATCCCCCGCAATCCTCCACCTGCTGTCCTCAAGCCATCCTCCTGCTGTCCTCCCGCTTGGCCAATGCCGGCACCTGTCTTCCGGTTCCCTTCGAGCATTGCGACGCAGGGGGGTGGAACTGGCTGCAATTTCAAAAATGTAAATACACCAAATGACATTGGTTGTTATCCTAACGGATTACACTGTATCATGCAATTTCACCTGGTGGCTTTTCCAGTGCCCTGCCTGTGCTTTTCCAGTTCTTTGTGCCTGGAGAATTGAGAACGACCATGGCGTCCAAAAAGCATTCTTTTTGCGCAAAAGCGCTTTTAGACTAACTGGAAAACAACGTCAGCGAAACTGAGTTACTTGAAGAACTGAGCGATAGCGATTCATGGGTATATTTGTCATCAGGTACGGAAAGTGATGACACTTTTTTTGGTGCAGAATGAGTAGTTTCATCAAATTCTTCATTATTTTAAAACTACTCATTCGACACTAAAACTAAAAAAAAATTGGGAAGTATATCAAATGATTCTTCAGAATTTCCAACGGAGCTATGTGCCAGAAAGAGACCTCAGAATCATCGCTGTCATCACTTTCCGTACCTGATGGCGAATTTTTCCACGAATCGCTATCGCTCAATTCTTCAAGTAACTCAGTTTCGCTGTCGCCAGTTTTCGTCTAAAAGCGATTTTGCGCAAAAAGAATGCTGTTTGGATGCCATGGTCGTTCTCTAATTTTTTAGGCACAAAGAACTGGAAAAGCACAGGCAGGGCACTGGAAAAGTGAAATCCTGTGGTGAAATGGCATGATACAGTGTAATCCGTTCGCTCGCAGGGAAGGGAACCGAAAGACAGGTGCCAGCATCGGCCGAGCACACAGTGAGAGAATGGCTGGAGGATGGCTGGGGATCGCAGGGGAAGGTGAGTTTGATTCTGGGGTAACCCCGAGTGTGGCTCGGGTTACCGCTTTTGCTACACTATATTAATCTCGAGCCCCACTCGGGAATACCGCTAGGGAGGTTAAGAGCCGGTTCACACTGTTCCGACTTGTCATTCAGGCCGAAACAAATTGCATTTGTCTTCCTCAAAGTAAGGTGTATCTGGTGTCTGGCATTGTCAGAGGGCACAATCTTTTTTTCCTTACATTGGAAGGATCTTTTTTTTCTTACATTGGGATTTTGTTACTATGGACTACAGTATTCTGGGTTGGGGCAGAGTTCTAGATAACCTGTTTGTTTAGGGTTGTTAGTCCTGGAAGGAATTCATGTTTCCCATGAATATACAAAGGTTCTGAGCATTTTATCTTTTGTTACTTTGCTGGACCCCCCTTTCCACCTTCTGATCAGCCATTTGATTTTGGTCTGGTATGAATTTTAAGGAAAACCCAACGTGAAAATAAAAAAATTGCCATGGGGTCCTAAAATCTATACCAGACCCTTACCAGAGCATGCAGCCCGGCATGTCAGGAAAGGGGGGGGGGAGGAGTGAGCCACGATCACAGGAAGACGTTGATTGACACCCTCCCAACAAAGTAAGTCCATGCTGTAGCCATCTTTGCGCTATAGCGTGAGCTGGAAGTGGTTAAAGGAGAAGTACAGTCAAAGCTTGTTTGGCTGTACTTCTCCTGTGGATCACAGGACTGCAGTTTGTTCTACACTCCTCTGACCTGTTTTTAGACGATGTCACAGAGCCGGTCCAGGCTTAGGGCAAGATCATGACAATAAAGTCGAGATCCACCCACATGCCTAGACTGGAACCTGGCTCGGCCTCTCAGTAAGCCACTGAGAGCTTGAGTGGGCCACTCCCGTTCCTGCCCCTTCCACAGCCCAGCACTCCAGATAGCTAGGGGGGGGGGGGACAGTCACCGCTCTCTGCTCAGACAGCCCTGAGAACTGAGCGATCGTCGGTGTTTGATCACTCAGTTTCTTAGAGCCGGTGGAGGACAGATGCAGCATTGGAGCAATGCTACATCCACCTAGGTAAGTAAGATTCTAAAAGAAATAGATAAATAAAAACAGATCCTTTTTTTTTTTAAATACCCTGGGGATTAAAGGCTCAAAGTCTTTTATAAGGCCTTGCTCTCATTTGCAGGCCCGGTCCTGAAACCTTGTGTTGTTACCATGACTATCTTCTAGATCTTAGATTTCTGGTCCAAGGACATTTTTCGCAATCCTGATTCTCTTGCCTGTGTCCCCTCTCGATTGTGTTGATGTACTAGCAGATATTTTTCACCAAATATCCAGAATGAGCCTTCTATAGGTGCACATGCAAAGGACCATTTGACTCAAATTTTGGTCTACAGAGCTTTAGTGCAAGAAATGCCTCTTGTGTATGCCCTTTGATGGGGTGAGCCTTTTTGGTAAGTATATGGAAATTTTTTATCAAGGAGGTCTCTGGAGCGGAATATACACTTTTACTCCAAGCCATCCAGCTCCACAAACAAGTCATCTTCAGTGAGGAAGCGCTCCCACGTTTCAAAATCCCTTAAGCTAAAGCGGGAAGGTATCTCCCCTAAACTGGATCTAAAGGTTCCCAACACTCTCCTCCAGGTACAAAAATTCTGTATGATATCCACCTGGTCATTGCTTCCCTCCATCCAGGAGACTTTCAGCTCTTGTGGTATTCAAGGATGTCTACTTGTATCTTCCTGGCAAATCAATACTTCCTGTGGGCATGCAACATTACTAAGTTGTTTCCCTTCCTTTTGACCTGTCCACTGCTTCTCTGGTCCTCATCAAGATGGTGCTAGCCCTGTTCTTGCTCTGCTTCACTCTTAGTCCATCCTTATAATTTGATCACTGGATAACCTCTTGAGAGAACAGTTGACTCAGGTGGACCCTAATCTACCAGAAGTCATCGCTGAAACCATCTCACCATGGAGTGTCTGGACCTGACCCTAAATAAAGCCTTTCCAAGGTCTTCTATCCCGTGGACAAACTCTCCGCCCCTATGTTCAGGAGTTCAGAAGCCAATCACCCTCCCCTTTGCATGATGGTTTTGGGCCTGATGATGGCTTTCTTTGAGGCAGTTTCATATGACCAATTTCCCTCCAGACTGTTGCAACTCAACATTCTGGCAGTGTTGGACAGGCAGGCTCAGTATCTGGATTGTCGCATACACTTGACCAGCAGTGCCAGGCATGCTGGATTGGAAAAGGCCTTCCTCTCAAAGGTTTGAAAGGTTCTCATAACAAATGCCTTCCTATCAGGCTGGGGAGGAGTTCTAGATTCCCTCTCTGTAAAAGGGTCACCGAAGGAGGCTCATCTTATGCCTTCAAAGCAGGACCTCTTGTCTGTGAGGTCATCAGACTAGGATTCAGTATGACAATGCCTGGACAGTGGCTTACATTAACTACTAGGGAGGAACCAATATTCTCACAGGTCAAAGAGAAATAGATCTGATTTTGGCATTTGCAGAACTTTGCCCCATAAACTGTGCATATACCAGGCTTGAAAATCTGGCAGACAGACTTCCTCAGTCAATGTCTATACTCCGGAGAGTGGTCTAGTGCTGTGTTCTGACAGCAGTATCGGGACTTTCCATCTGCTGGCAGAACAAAATTGAGTCAGGATGAGTGTTGCTTAACCATTTACAGGTTGCCTTGTATTTTTTATCAATAATCACAAGTCTTTCTCTGATAGGCTTAGGTGGAGAGGCAGATGGATGCTGTCACAGTGTATTGATTCATAGATAAAAAATACAAGGCTTCCTGTGAACGGCTAAGAAGCACTCAACTCGACTAGATTTTCTTCTTGCAGCAGACAGGAAGTCCCAGTACCACTAATGAAACACAGCACTATATTCTGTATGTAGCTAATGCTACAGTTTATATACACAGTCAACAGTGGCTGTATCAATTCTTAAATTAAAAGTTTGTTTAGGCCAGCTTAGCCTAAACTATTTAAAGTGAAAATAAACCCGCAGTTAGGTAGAACTAAAGGTTTGTTGTCACAAACTGCGAGCAGGCAGACTCTTTTTTGCTGAAGAGATATTTTCTGCAATAAAATACACCTGCCTGCTTTCAGCATTCTCTGGCATGTAAACTGAGATGCACATGCAGCTCAGTTGCATCACTGGCACGGTCCCTGTGTGCCAGGATGACTGACTCCTGCACGTGCACAGGAGTGACGTAATCTAGCACTGGCCAATGAAGATGGCTGAAGACCGGCACCCAGAAGAAGATGCCGGCATCAGTGAGGGATGGGGGGACCACTGAATGAAAGGTAAGTATAGCTCCCTTTTGATCTTCTTTAAAATATGTATATTTTAACATTGGAGTTGTATAATAAAATAGTAGGGTGCTTAAAGTGGTAGTAAACCACCGATTATGACAGACTTACCTGCAAACAGAGCCCTTTAGCTTAGCACTGTCATGGCTCCTCCATCTTTACCCAGTCTTCCTTCATGGGCTCTGGCTGTTTGAATGGCCAGGGCTGTGATGCTGTCAATCCCACGCATGCCGCACAGCGCTCTGCATTGCACAGTATACTGTATGCCCTGAGTGCAGAGCGTCACTGCTCCTGCATGGGTGACGTCACCAGCTATTGTCAATGCAAATATCTCCTAAACGGCTTTTAGAAGATATTCATTGTACCTACAGGTAAGCTTGAATGTGAGTTACAAGTTTAAATACAGACTTTACTACCGCTTTAAAGGTAAGCACTGACATCACATCCATATGTTACAGCTTTAGTATGCCTCCCCACAATAGAGGACTTTAAAAGTCATGCATGCCGTAATCATGCATAAAAGAATTTTCATTTATTTAATACAAAAATATACACTCATATTGCGCAAGCTACCCTCAAACCCTCCTCCATCCAGTTATTTTATTCTGAGAAGAGTAATACTTCTTATTTCCAGAATGCTAATTTTCTTGATGCGTTTCCAAGAACAAGTCTGCTTCCTCAGAAGTATAGGGAATATACAAATCTAATATAGTATAATACCATGCCTGGCTGAGAAAGTAGGCTTGTACTGGGAAACATGTCAAGGAAATTACTATCCTCCTACTATCTTTTGACCATTGCATATTCCAAAAGAAAGAAGAGTTGGTGAAAATGAGATGCTGCACTGAACCCATTCGTATTTACCATTTGCAGGAAAGCAGGTGGAGCTTTAGGTTTTTTACAGTCTATCACTGTTAGCTAAAAGAAGAATGTGTTGTTTACATTGCTGAAATGCAAAGTTAATGGAGTCAAAACCTGTAAAAAATCATCTTAAATCATTATTGTATCCCTTTTAATCATCTGTCCCATGCAATTTCAAATAAAATTCTAATTCTAATCAGATTTTTTAACACAAAGAGGATTTTGACCTTGAAGTATTTTTTAAACCTTTATCAGTGAAGATACTTAAAGATATTTTTATCACTTTAATCCATCTATATGTTTTCTAAAGGTTATGGATAGAAATAGCATAAAGCAGTTTAGTCACCCACTATATTTAGCATACTCCATAATTATGTTTATGGCAAAGCTCCCTGTTATTTTTACTACTTAATCATACATTACACTGGGTGGAGTGCTTAGCTATTTTTCCAGTATAGTCTGTACATCATGTAAAAAAACTGTAGGAAAGTATATGAGCTGTCCATGGTATCCAATCAGGTGCTTGATTTATAAAGTCTAATATGGCCGCTAGAAACAAATTGGTTACTATGGGTAACGGTAACACTTTCTTTAAAATGACCACATGAGAAAAACAGACTTTTGTCTTTTTTTATAGATTGTTAGTTTCCGAAATGTTATCATAAGCCTATTTTTTTTTTTTTTTGAGGGGGGGGGGGAGTGGTGGTGTGGGTTGTTTAAAGCCTCTGTCAGGATGATCGCCATCTCTATTTGTTCTGGTGACCATTATCATCAAGACTCAAAGGGCCTGATTCATAGTACGGCGAATTGGCGTTTCGGCGTGATTTTGCGAAGCGGCGATTATTTAAGTCTGAAATTGGCATTCAAAGAACGGCGGGCGGAAAATAGCGCCTAGTGTGAGATTCATTAAGATGCAATATGGTCAGAGCGCGACTTAAAACCACGCCAGCTAAAAGCTCGACTAAAGTTTAGCCAAATTTTCCCCTGTACCCCCAAAAATCCCAAATCACTGTGGAAGGTGTGGAAGTCAATTTGGAGATGACTTGCGTTTAAAAAATCTCAAAAACTGACTTAGAAAGAGAGATATCTGCGAAAGTGTGGAAAGGTTAAACAGCTCCTCCAGCCGCGAGCTGCGAACTCGCGAATGTGCGCATGCGCAACGTCAAATTGGCTCAAAAAATTTCGCCAGCGCGATTTTGGGTCAATTTTTTTTTGAATACCGCTTGCAAATCCGCTGTCTCGCCCATAGAAAATGGCAAAAACCGGCGGAATTGGAAAAACATGCACACTTCCAACAAGGGATCCTTTAGTAAACACCATCACATTCCATACACCTTTCCTGCTAACTCCGAAATCATAGCAGTCAAATCTACAGTGTTTATATAGAACCTCCACATTCTCTGAAAAAACCCACAAAATATTACATTGGGGAATTGGTCGTCAGATAGAAAAAAAATAGATGTAAAACATATTTCAAAGAAAGATTATTAGCAGTTCACACATATCAAGGAAATGTCACAATTTTGACAATATTTTATGTGTTTCCAAAGAATGTTTTTAGAAATATATTGCAAATACTACCTTTTCTTCCATATGGGTATGGCCAAGTGTTACCATTTTACTACACATTTAACTGAAGGTATATATATATATATCCCTTATACTTGGCTAATTAGCAAAGTATGCCCAACAAACAAATAGAGCTTTAGCTCACAATATTGCTACATATTGACTTTATGGGGCATCTTTTGTATTTTGTTCATGTCTTTGGATTAAAAGTTTGCTGATACACATGCCTTTTTCAAACATGAACAAAATTAATGATGTCAACATTTGGAGGATTGGAGATATCCAAGTGTTGCCCATACAGAGGGCACCTTCCGGATTCGAACTTACAAACCTACAGCAGGAAGGCAGACTCCCTAATCATTGTGCTATTTCTCAGTGAGCGTTGGGTGTTTTCCTCATGCCGTCAAAATGCTCACATGGGAACAGGGGCCATTGAACTGAATAGGATTGGATTTTTTGCCTGTTTTGGGAGCTGATCCTTGAGCTGGACAAATCCCCCTCAAACGCCCCCAAACGGGCTACGTTCACATGTACGTGTTTGTGGTCTGTTTTTGGGGCTTTTGTAGGTGATTTCATATAACAATGCCTGCCCAAAAAATGCATGTCAAAACGCCTGTGAAAACGCCAGCCAAAATGCACATAAGAACGCCTGATATAATTGCCACGCCAAATTTAGGGATGTTCATGAGTGATGAGTCAGATTGTTGGCTTACATATCTGGTCAATCGTCACAATCTCACTTCTCAAATCCCAAAAGGTGTGTTTCAATTGTTTCCCTAAATATATATTTCTCTCTCTCTCACGTAATTGTATATATATGTATGTATTCCTGTATCTAAACATTCTAAATAATGACTAGCAAACTTCAAGAGAGAATTTTTTCAATTCACATATACTATACACACCTACATACATTTCTATTCCTCATTTCTATTTCCCTTGTTTTGGCAACTGAGCATGCTCCAAAACACACAGGATACACACAGTTAATTTTTGGACTGGGCGTTACCATTCTGGGTGTGTTTGCTTGGATTATATATAGCTCACTCAGACATCAGGAAAGATTTGACCTACGAAGAGGTCCAATATATTTGTGTGTCACATGTTTTATGGGTAACATTTTTGGCCCTTTGTTATTTATGGAGGTGAGATTTGGCTGTGTTGTGTGTTGACTCTCTGTAAGTATTTATTGCTGTTAACATAATTCTGTCAATCTGCACATGCATCTGTTGATTATGGGCTCTTTGTCGATGTATATGGTCTAAATGTTGTACAAAGGTTGTTTTGGTTTGAAAAATACAAATGTAATAAACAGCATGTTTCCAATTTTTTTTTTAAAATGTCTTCATGTGTCTAAATAAAGTTTTCTGGTGTCCACAAATGTATGTATTTGTATTTCTTTTTCTAAGTTAAATCTGCTTAATGGTTGTGTATGTTCACTATTCGCGAATTCGCGAATATACAAAACCGCGTTCTCACATTTATACATGAAACCGGAAACGAAACTTTTGCTGCGTGCACACGTTTCCGGAAATTGTCCAGGCCCTGTCGTAAGTGTGCATCATGGCTCCTGCACTGTTTACAGCCGAAATCGTGGCATTTGTGTGTAAGGTAAGGAGGGGGTGTGAGTGTGCAGGGTGCGGGATGGGGGATGGGGGATGGTGGCTGGGTGGGTCGCTTATCTAGCGGGTGTGCAAGAAACTTTTGGTCTGCTGATCTGCGCATGCACTTTCTGCCTATTAGACGTGATCTAGAAGCTTCCTGTTATAGAAACTTCCTAGATGTGAACCTGTTCCCTATATATATATATATATATATGTATGTGTGTATATATATATATGTGTATATATGTATATATATATATATATATTATATGTATATGTATATATATATATATTATATTATATATATATATATATATATATATTATATGTATATATATGTATATATATTATATGTATATATATATATTATATGTATATATATATATATATATATTATATGTATATATATATATTATATGTATATATATATTATATGTATATATATATATATTATATGTATATATATATATTATATGTGTATATATATATAGATGTATGTATGTGTATCTAAAAAATATATATATTAGACAATATATATACTATGTATATATTATATACAATATATATACATTAGATACATTATAGAATATGTTATATACCATATATTAGTGTATATAATAGGGAACAGGTTCACATCTCTGAACTTTCTATATAGATATAGATAGGCATACCCTGCTTTAAGTACACTCACTTTATATACAATCGTGAGTAAGGACACAGCTTGTTCAGCTTGCCATGACACTGCTCACAAACCATAAGTGACAGGGATAACAAACTTAGGGAGCAACGACAGGGTACCCAGGTACCCAGGACTACACCATATCCATTTTGTGGCTGGCCAGCTTGCCTAGGTAATCTATCATGTCATAGTCCTGGATCCCCTTAACATGCTCCCACATGGTTTGGGAGTAAGGCTATGTCAATGTGGCCAAAATTTACAATGGAGCTGGTGTATTTTCATGCATCGAGAAAAGAAAAAAGGGATTGCTTCACTTTAAGTACATTTTCAGTTTCCATACATGCCCTGGTCCCATTGTGTACTTAAAGTGGGCTATGCCTGTATATAGATAGATTTGATTCGTTTCAACTTTTACACAAAATGAAACCCAATTATCTGTGACAGATTGCTCTGACGCTTTGGAATCTATCTAGATAAAGACAAATGTATTGACCCTTTTCATATATGCAAGATTAGAAACATTATATTCCCTAAATGCATAATGCCAAAAATTATTGCCTTACATACATCCATACACACTGCAAGCTCGGCCCCGTTTGTCTTGTCTGACACTCTTACCATCATAAGCTGGATCTGCACACAGCAGCTAATTGGTTCACCTGAGATGGAATCAGTGATCACAAAAATCTGGAATGGTCATGTCTTCAAAGGATTGCCTTGAACAAATCACCTCTAAAAGAAACACATGAGTGTATAATCACTTGTCTCAATGGATCACATTCCCAACACACCCATCTCACACTGCCATATGATAATGAATGGGGGTGTCCATTGCAAGTTAAATACACCCCCAGATCACATTGCTTTGTTAATTTACAGATCTAACTGGAATATGATGGCACTGCTGTGAACCACTATGCCATCAAATTCTGCTGGTGACCTTTAAAAAGGATTATGTGTGATTGTGTGGATAATTATGCCACCTTAAATTTGCATCTCCCACATACCATGTGCAACTCTTGCAGGAATTGTGAATCAAGGATAATTCAGCACAGCTTAATGAACAGACACATTGAGGAGTGTAGGAACACACCGTCAGATTACCCGATCACACTATGGGGTTTTAACTCCTCCATAATTTTGCCACTTTGGAAACCAAGTGCTTACTTTATGTATACTTTTTAGACGGAACTACAATTTCTAGTAGGGTGATATCATTGCATGAGATTTTCCCTCACTTCCTGTCTTAGTGTCACCAAGACAGGAAGTGAGGGGAATATCACTGTGGGGAAATAGCTTGCAATTGTTGCCTTATAATGTCCATAGTATATATAAAAGGAAAGAATTGCTGGCTATATCCCCACGGGAGATTCCCTCACTTCCTGTCCTGGTGACACCAAGACAGGAAGTGAAGGGAAATCTCCTGCAATGATATAACACTGTTACATGTTCTAGTTATGTAGCAAACTTAAGAATATACAAAGCAAACATCTTTTTTTTTCCATTTTGGCAAAATCATGGATTAATTAAAAAACTATCTTTGTTTGTCCCGTGGCTTGCAGGAAAAACATTTTGCCTTGATTCCACCATCAACACAGACAGGGGAAACCCTCCTGCGGAGCCATTGTGTTCTCCTGGTGCTGCCCCTGCCAGGAAAACACAGTGATTATTGCTAGTGGCTACAAGAGATGCTAGCGATAAGTGTGTGTAAAATCTGACAGACTGGTTGTACGTTGTCCTCCAGGTGATCGACCAATCAACTTGGGTACCTTCAGCCTGGCCATACACAGTTTAAATCTGCATCTCAAATGAAGCAATCCCATTTACATATAACACTCCATAAAGGAGAATTGAGGGGCTTATCAGGTCTGCGTCAAAAATTAACAGCCACACCCAATCAGACAGCTCGTGTTAAAAGGGACCTGAAAAGCAATCTGCATGGCTTGCTTTTCCAAGCATTGGCTAGTTTAGTGAGCCTGGACTAATAACAGTCACTGTAATGCTACCCATACTGCTGTCCTTTTAACATGGTGACAAAAGTTGATACCTATGCTACATGTGTGTAAAGTTACTTGCACCCTGCTAAATGGACAGCAATAAGGTTGTAAATACAGTGACTGCCTGTCCCCCCCTGATGGCGGCCCTGGGTGTGTTATGAAAGGCCAATTGAGAAAATGGCTATATCATGTAGAGGAAATCACCAGTGTGGGGCAACCTATGTCATGGAGGTAGATTTGGACATCGATGTATATGTATCACCAGAAATGGAATTCTTTGTTCTACAATATCTCAAAGACGACCTAGCATGTTATTTGAAGACTGTACTATTTTGGACATACTTGGACTCAAACATACACTGCTCTTTCCACAGCTCCTCCTCCTCTGGGGGTATGATAAAGTTTATACGCATCTTCACCAAAAGCACAAGATGATGTGTCGTCTCCGGATGAGGCTGCAGCGGAGATTTCAGTTTCTGCCTGAGATAGTGGATCTGCAGCGGGCCTGGAGTGATGCCAAAAGGCGCTCACCCAAGCTCCTGCTAAAGGCTGTGGAGCAAATCTCCGGTAAGTAAAAATATACATTACATGTGACCAGATAGGTTACAATTTTTTGGGTAGGTGGACATGTGTTTAGCTATGCAACAACACTAATACCAACACCCCATCAAGTGTCTCTTCACAACCTTTAATACTACTATGTACATTCGTATTTTTTATGTTTTTTTTTTTTCTTCTGCTTCTAGCCAAAGCGGACGGACGGCACCCTCTTGTGCTTTTGGTGAAGAAGGGGAGGAGGAGGACGGCCACACTCCAATATGCAGTCAGAGGCAGCGAGCCATTTGAGCAGCTGAAAATTGTGGATCGTAAGTAGAAAATAAAAATGTTAGAAATTTCTAATCTCTAATCACATTTTACAGAGCCCCCTTTACATCGGAGTCTCCAGACTTACTACACTGTAAGAGGGAAGTGTGAAGACTCTGATATAAGGAGAGTTTGGGAACCATTATTTGAGGGGGGAAGCTGGGGACTCTGGTGTAAAAGGGAACTCTGTGTTCCCCAAAGCTCCCCCATACATCTGAGCTTACAGAGACCCTCTTACACTTCCCTTCCTCAGTCCACCACAGTCAAGGGCACAACAAGTCCCACTGCAGAAGGCTACCTGCTTGGACTTGTAATCCTCTCTGTAGGGGAATGAGGAAATACTGCCTGCTATGCTAAGACTTGTAGTGCCCTCTGTTAGGGACTAAGGATTCCTCAGTCCTCAACATTCTAGGGCACTATAAGTCTCAGCATAGTGGGCTGTCATACCTCAGTCCCTCACAGCTCGGGTCAAAAACAACACAGTTAAACATCTAAAGGACAACTCCAAACAAAACTACCAATAATGGACAGAGTCCATATGCTCTATAATGTCAAAGACCCGCTACCACTCACCTTCCACCTCTGGTGCTGTCATTGTGTAGGGCAAAGGGCTCCATCTACACCATGTTTGGCTTTCATGTCAGATAGGCAGGACTTGCTCAGCTCCACTCTCTTCCTTGGCAATTGACTCTGGCGTCATTGTGGATCTTTCCTCCTCTAGAAAACCCCCAGGGGCCCTCTCCTTGTCCCCCAGCCACCCAGGGCCTTCTTCTCCTCCTCCTCCACCAACCATTTTCAGACTCTTCCAACTTCCCTGGGGCTACTCAACCACTTTGCATAGTGGACACAACAAATCTATGACCAGCCTGCAAAATATCAAGTCTGGGCCTGGTTACCTGTATGTTCCGGGTCCAGGGCGGAGCTCTCCTCCCAGAGCAACAACTGATGATAGCAGAGTGAGTTGACCGGCCAGTCACTTCCTACTGGTGCAGGTACACACCTACCGATTCCTCCACATCTTAGGATAACATGATCAGACGGCCAATCCCCAGGCAGAGAAGGAGGAGTAAGTGTCAGCGGACAACAGACACCTGGCAGACGCAGTGAAGGGACTGCAGCACACTGCTGCAACTTTTTGATCCGAGGATTGAAAGCAATCTTTTACTTGGGAGATTTCCCTGACTGCGCCCTTCGAAATGTTGGTGCTCCGCCACTGGCCGCAAGGCCCCTGTAGGTGCGAGGCCTTAGGCGCCCGCTTAATTTGCATGGTGCCCTCCTGTTTTAAAACATGGTCAATGCATCTCATTGGTGTAAGTGCACTTCTATGTTCTGAATTGTAGGGGCATTGAGTATGGTGCTAGCATGATGAGAGGTTACTGCCTATTTGTGTCCATAAATAATATATAATGTTTTTCTTTTATTTTAGAAACCAGTGATCAGGATGTTGCGGCTCAGCCTTCTCAGGCCCCCTGTAAGTAATGTGGATGTGCTGGTGTGTTGTGTATTAGGTCGAACTTGGAGGAATGATTGTTTGTTTTGTTTTCTTTTGTGGTTGATGTAACTTCAGCAAGAGAGGAGCCTCAGGCAGGGCCAAGTCGCCTGGATCCGGGCCAGGAACAAACTGTTGGCCAAGAAGAGGCCAATTGGTCCGACTCGGATGAGGACCTGGGCTCTCCTCAAAGGGGAAGTAAGTATTCTACATGTGTTTGTGTGTTCAATGTGTCCTGGTAAATATAAGGGCTGTAATATATATATTTTGACATTGGGGTTTTGTAGCAGCTGACATTGAGGATGTTTGTTGTGGAGGACTGGGGAAGAGGGGCCACTGCTTACCCAGTCCACTGTAACTACTACCTTCAATGTTTCCAGACTACTTTCTGTGTGCCTTTATCAAATAGCTTTTGTTCAAGGATTGTATTTGTGTCTTTGTGTTTCTAGGAGATACAACGCCATCCCCCCATGAAGGGACACCATCCCCCCATGTAGGGTCTCCCCCATCCTCCCCCACTCCAGGCTCCCCTGAACTAGTCTGTAAGTACCTAAAATTAGATTCTCACATGAATTGTGTGTGCTAGGATGATGTGTATCTAGGATAATCTAAGTTGGAGTCAAAGCAAGTGTAGTTTTGCTATATGTGACAGGAAGGTTGGTCATGAAACACTCTTGCTTAACCTTCATGTTTGAAAGGTGGTTTTGGGGAGCTTTACAGGACATGTTATCTTTTGTAAGTTATCTCAAGCCACCCTATTCTAAATTGGTGTTAGTTTCTCTACATTGGAAATGTGTGCTTTGTACTTGTAAATTTTTAGGGGACATTGTAATTTAATCATGTCCTGATTTAGTCAACACTGAAAATGTGTGTTTGTCAATCTTTCATAAATACTCTTCCTCGGTAATGTACCACATTCCAGTTCACAATTTGTGTTCTTTTTGTGCAGTTTCTCCAGAGCCAGCCACGCCATCCACTTCAGGGGCCCCAAAAAAACCTGATGATGGTAAGTTGTGTGCTTTTCCAGTAATGTGTCTACTTAGTAAGTGGAGAAATGCTAACTGTGTATGTCCCCGCTCAGGCTTCAAGTTGTTCTAAAGGCAGCGGGTTCTTTATGTGAATGCATTCTATGCATTAGTATTCCAAGTGATAGGTGTGCATATTCCCCCTAAGACTTACTGGGACCATTTTTTACGGTCCAAATTTTTGCACTAATACTTGTCTGGAACAGACTCCCCCTCCTCCTTAACTGAGGTGACAGCATGCCAATATTGCCTCCTGATGCTGTCACTCCTAATCATTGAGACCATTGGAAGGGAGGGGGGCAAGGCTGGCTCACAGCCTAGTGCCTGAACAGGCACAGGGTGCTTGGCTTCATCTCATGTGCCTCCATAGCAAGCTGCCTGCTGTGGGGTCAAACAACAGGAGGGAGGTGCCTAGAGGTGTGTACAGGGGCCATGTAAAAAGGAGGATTGTTATTTCTCTTGTCCCCAAAAACCTAGAGAGTGTAAGTCTAACCTGATTCGTTTTCCGCAGCCCTCCCAAAATGATATGTTTCTTACACTTAGAACAGGCAGGGCTGAGGCACCAAAAACATCAGAAAAACACAATCAGCACAAAAGCAGGGAGTACGTATCCTTAACGCTACAAGCTTCACCCAGAAGAATGACGCTTGCACTGTACAAATCTGCATCACCACCATATCAATGTCTAAATAAAACTTTCAGGGAAATGTGGAGGGGTAATGAGTGGGTGTTAGAGCGTTTTCATGACTGCGTAACCTACAGTTAGCGTGAGTCCATTTGTTGATAAACTTTTTCTTCTCTCTTAACACAGCTGGGATGGCGGAAAGGAGATCAGGGGAGCAGACACATCTGCTCCGTCCAGAACTGGCCCTCAAAATTCCTAAGGGTGAGTCTCTACTATGTGTCAGGTTCAATCTATAGACAGTAAGAGTGAGAGAGAACGCTCCACAGATTCCAATGGTGATAGAGATAAATGTGTGCACATGTATCGTGTTGACCAATTGAACCCAAAACACCTTACATTCTTCAAAATGATTGCTTGTGTTTACATGCAGAAAAGCATTTTACTTAGCTTTGGTGGAACTGCTACTAACATTCCAAGCCATCTTATGTAACCTTTTGAACAATTTGCTGTGAAAGTTTGAGTTTAAGGTTTACAACAGCAATTTAGCATATTTGCTTCAGAGTGTTGATAAAAGCCAACCAATAGACTCCTAAGCATATTTGTTGAGGCACATTAATTACAATCCTTGTTTGGATCATTTTGCCTAAAACTAATTGTCATGTTTTTTTCTACCCAGGGCACACCCACCTCACCTACGAGGTCCTCCTGGATTATATGAGGTGGTGCGGAGACCGAATTCTCTATTTGGAACACCTTTGTGGCGTGGATCCAGACCCTAAGGAGCCATTCGTTAGGAATGTCACACCTTTAAAAAGATCCTAGTATTTTTTTTTGGTTGTTTGTTTACTTATGTTGCACGTTGCAACACAAAGAAATGTCACATTTGTAATTGTTGCCCATTATAAACAAAAATCTAACAAAAAAATCAAAAACAGTTTAAAAAAAAACCCTTTTTTTGGGACCCAAAAAAAAAAAAAAAAAAAAAAAAAAGCCTTGTTTTTGGCAACCAAAAAAAATATAAAAATTTATAAAAAACCCTTTTTTTGGGAACCAAAAAAACCAAAAAAAAAAAAAAAGCCTTGTTTTTGGCAACCAAAAAAAAAATGTTTACAAAAAAGCCTTGTTGTTTTTATGGCAACCGACAAAACCAAAAATGTTTACAAAAAAGCCTTGTTGTTTTTGGTAACAAACTAAACCAAAAATGTTTACAAAAAAGCCTTGTTGTTTTTATGGCAACCGACAAAACCACAAATGTTTACAAATAAGCCTTGTTGTTTTTATGGCAACCGACAAAACCACAAATGTTTACAAATAAGCCTTGTTGTTTTTATGGCAACGGACAAAACCACAAATGTTTACAAAAAAGCCTTGTTGTTTTTATGGCAACCGACAAAACCAAAAATGTTTACAAATAAGCCTTGTTGTTTTTATGGCAACCGACAAAACCACAAATGTTTACAAAAAAGCCTTGTTGTTTTTATGGCAACGGACAAAACCACAAATGTTTACAAAAAAGCCTTGTTGTTTTTATGGCAACCGACAAAACCAAAAATGTTTACAAAAAAGCCTTGTTGTTTTTGGTAACAAACTAAACCAAAAATGTTTACAAAAAAGCCTTGTTGTTTTTGGTAACAAACTAAACCACAAATGTTTACAAAAAAGCCTTGTTGTTTTTATGGCAACCGACAAAACCACAAATGTTTACAAATAAGCCTTGTTGTTTTTATGGCAACCGACAAAACCACAAATGTTTACAAAAAAGCCTTGTTGTTTTTATGGCAACGGACAAAACCACAAATGTTTACAAAAAAGCCTTGTTGTTTTTATGGCAACGGACAAAACCACAAATGTTTACAAAAAAGAATTGTTTTTGTGAAAACCTTCCAAAAAATGATGTCAAAACATAAAAAATGTTTAAAATGTTTATCTAAATTAAATTTAAGTATGTTGCTCTTTGCAACACAAATGTTACATTGGCAATTTAGTTCATTCTATTATATATTGTAATATATTTTTTGTACGCTACAGTTGGTAGACACCCACATGTGTTATTAAAACATTTATTTTATTACCCAAGTTTTCTTTTTGGTGTACACATCGAATGTCTTTTGTGTTGTATTTGTTTACTTGAGTGGTGTGGTCTGTAATTGTTAGTATGTTGGCTTTGGTTTATGTTAGCCTTGAGACTTGTTTTGAAGCTACATTTGAAGGGAGACCTTTTCTTGGGTCGTTATGTGAACATTGAGTTATCTAAATTTACATGAAATCATATGTTTGGAGATAGAGAAGCACGTGTGTATAAATGCCTACATTAACCAGGGCCATTACTTGGCCACCAACACTCCTAAAAAACCAAAGAGCAAACACAAACTAATCATTTTGCATAAAATTTTATTTCATCCCCAAAAGAAGCACTATAATAAATCATATTGTGCCACCCTCAAATTAAAAAAAAAATGGCCCAAAAAATTGGCCAATGTAAATCATTAACAAAACTAAACCAAATTAAACAAAAAAACAAAAAATCAAGTTGGTGGTCGTGCCTGAAGCAGTGTGGTGAGCATTGTTAAGTTTCCTGCCATCAAATGGTGTGCCAAGAGTTCCATCTGGTCTGGGGTTAACTGTAGAGTTGTGCTCAAGTGGCCCATTAGGATCATATCTTCTGTCTGAGGCTGCTGATGATGCAGGGTGTTGAACGTTGGAAATGTCCCAGACAGAAGATGTTCGGCCAATAGTGTCATCTGCTCTGGGGTCAGCCTAAGCATTTGGGCAACGTGTGCCATTACCATGAGATGGGATCGTTGCTGCTCCAAGGCTATTTGATGCTGCTGGTGGTGCAAGGGTTGTGAAGATGTGTGGGGAGTGGTGGTTGATTGTTTGTTGTGGTCCACGGTGCGGGGGCAAACGACATGTCGCATTGGTGACAAAAAAGAAGAACGGCCTGGGGAGGAGTGAAGTGATAAAGGTGTGGAGGGAATGTAGTCAGGTGGAAGGGGTACTGTGGAACCAGTGCGCATTGAGGTTGTGCAGGAGGATTGCTCATTGAGGGGTGTGGGAGTCCGAACGGAGTGTGAAGTGCTAGGAGTGGCTACAGGAGGAATTGTCCCATCCCCAGCTGCCTGACAAGTGGCCAACACTGGCATTACCCTCCCACTACCACAACCTGCAGTGGCAGGTGAGTGAGATGTTTGGGAGGGCTCTGCCAATGGGGCATCTTCAGATCCAAACAGGCATTGGCGTGTGGCCAGCACCTGAGTGTCAACACTTTGCCGATCCCGTTGATGCTGGTCTGCTAAACTTACCAAGCTGTTACGCATATCCTGTTGAACCTGTAACATATCCTGGTGAACCTGTACCATTGTTGCTACAGATTCCTGTATGAGCCCGAGCAGACGTACTGCCTCAGTAGATTGCTGAGTACGCCTCCTTAACTCATTTTGGACCTGATACTCATCAAGCAGCCTCTCGGCTACATCCAGCATAGATGGACGAAGTTGGGTAGGTGACAATCCCTCTGCATCTAAGGCTACCTGAAAGCAGAAGAAATAGACCAAATCATTATCAAACATCATGACTAAATATTTCAGATTAGTTTGACAACTTAACACCCCAAGCAGAACGTTGAAAAGTTTGATGTGCTTCTAATGAGTACTTGTTCATTGTAAGATTATCCAAGCTAGCAACACTTCTGATAATGGGTACATATTATATTGGTGTGACTAATATGACAAAGGCAAAAAAGATTCAACATGAAGGTGTTCCCAATTAACCCTGGTGTGGTAGGTTGTTTATGCTTTTGGTAAATCTGTTACTACACCAATGACTTTATACATCTACGTATGTTGTCTAAAATCTTGCCATCAATCGGCTACAGGACAACCCAACCAAACGATACCCATGATTTTGGACCTGGAAAATCAAAGACGGGCCGGACTTTAAAGATCCTGGATGTTTTTGGAACATTAGTGGCACACCAAATTATAACATAATTCCCTGATGTTCAAGATAGAACTCTTGTTGTGCTGGTGCATCGTCAGAATGTCATAGCACTAATTTAACACACACAATGTAAGCCACATCTAGTCCAAAATCAATGCTACCATTGAAATGTTACATGTGCACCTTGTTCCCTTATATCACATACCACAGCACTGGATGCAGAATCGTCGCCAGCTCCTGATCCAACTCCAGCTGCAACGTCAAGAGGGGCCTGATGTTCTTTTAAAAACAAAAAAAAAAAAACATGTTTAGTACATAACCTTAGTCAGTAATGATTATGGCCAGATTGCCCTCCTAGCTTCATGAATGAAGCATTGAGGCCAAACATTCAAAAGTGCTTTCCTGGGCTCATAGGACACTTGCTAAACCCTCCCAAAGGTTAAGAAGGCTTGGTCTGCCTACTAATGACGGCACCCATTAATGCTGTCAACTGTGTTTTGCAGGGTAAACATCTAAAAGGCAACACTCTTTCCTAAGAAAAAACATGTGTGTTAATGGGGTTAATAAGATTCAAAAAAACATTATTTGACTAGACATACCAACACCTTCCTCCAGGCCTAGCTGCACTGGGTGTGTTCCCTGCTGCGGATCTTCTGTAAAGGACATAGCAATATGAGCTATCTTGGCAAAAAAAAAACATCTACATTGTTTGGCACAGTATGATATTGGACCTACCAGGAGGAGGGTCAGCACTGATGTCAACACCTGTGAGTCCGTCTGGTTCGCCAAGCTGCATGGGCTGTGGAGGGGCTGAGATCCGTGCTACAGATGAACAAATTGCAGGTTGGGGAAAACAAAAAAAGGACAATTGGAAGGGCAAGTATCACATTCTCTTAATGTCACACATAGGATAGTAGTTAATCTTTTCCAAACAACTCACACAATTGACATCCAAGATAATATCCTACCTCGGTGCAAAGCATCCGAATCTAAGTCCTCTCTGGGAAAGATGGTATCGGGTCCTATGATGTTCAAGAAAGGTAATTGATAATCCCAGAGAGAACTTCGTGCACGTTCATCCAGCCGACCTTGACGGTCATAAAGACCCTCCGCAGCCCATGCAATTAGCTTCTTCCGAATGGACCCACAGATGTCGTTGACCTTCTTCCGCACACTGTCACGGTGGCGAGGTGCTTCACCCAGTGCATTTACAGCATCCCGGATTTCATCCCACAATCTGTTCTTCTCTGTTACTGAGTAAGACGCGGCCCTGGTCCCATGTATCGCCTGATATCTGGCCATATAGGCGTGGACCAGGGCACAGCACTGATTGTGGGTGAAACGGGGAAGCCGGGGTAATGTGGACAAGCTGACTCTGGTGGACGGACCCGCTCCAGGACTACTGTCAGAAGAGCCAGCTTGTCCACTTGGTGTGTTAACACCTCCCCCGGCTTCCTCCTCCGGGATGGGGATGGTGGACTCCCTCATGGATACAGCTGGAGCCTCCCTCACACCAGAGCCAGACGATCTGCCCACCCTGCCCCCCCTGCCCCCCCTGCCCCCCCTGGCCCCCCTGGCCCCCCTGGCCACCCTGCCCCTTCTCATCCTTCCAGTGGGTGGGGCCATGGGAGCACGAGGTGGGCAGAGAATCTGGCTGTCCAGCAGCAGCAAAGAGCCCCAAACTCCTAAATCTGAAATGACAAAAGAGAAAACAGAAAAAACAGGATTTGCAGATTGCTCTTCATATACAGTATAATTAGTGAACAGTTACAGAACACACTTACCTAATGGCACAAACAGACTTGGTCGTGGTGGTGGTGGTAGTAGTGGGCAAAGAGCAGAAGAGGCTGCAAAGAAAAGGAAAAAAAAAAAACACATAAGAAAACGCATATGGGTACAAATCACACGAGGCCCTCCAAACACTTACCTAATGGCACAAACACGGTGGTGGTGGTGGTGGTGGCAAAAAAAGCAGAAGAGGTTGCAAAGAAATGTAAAAAAAAAACACATAAGAAAACGCATAGGGGTACAAATCACACGAGGCCCTCCAAACACTTACCTAATGGCACAAACACAGTGGTGGTGGTGGTGGTGGTGGTGGTGGTGGTGGCAAAGAGCAGAAGAGGCTGCAAAGAAATGTAAAAAAAAAACACATAAGAAAACGCATAGGGGTACAAATCACACGAGGCCCTCCAAACACTTACCTAATGGCACAAACACAGTGGTGGTGGTGGTGGTGGTGGTGGTGGTGGTGGTGGCAAAGAGCAGAAGAGGCTGCAAAGAAATGGAAAAAAAAAACACATAAGAAAACTCATAGGGGTACAAATCACACGAGGCCCTCCAAACACTTACCTAATGGCACAAACACAGTGGTGGTGGTGGTGGTGGTGGTGGTGGCAAAGAGCAGAAGAGGCTGCAAAGAAATGTAAAAAAAAAACACATAAGAAAACGCATAGGGGTACAAATCACACGAGGCCCTCCAAACACTTACCTAATGGCACAAACACAGTGGTGGTGGTGGTGGTGGTGTAATCCTTTATAGGCAAAAGGAGGCTGCAAACATTAAACATACATGAGAAATCGCATGACCTACATACGTGCACATAATAAATTACAGTTATCAGGAAAGCAAAAATGGTGTCTTTGGAAGCTGGGAAGGTAAGGGGGCAGGTTTAGATGCCAAATCTAGACTGCACACCTTTAACAAACATGAGAAAACACATGTCCAAACCACATGCACATGGGGCCAACTGCCAATGATTAAAAGACACTTGAGGGGTTCCCAAGCTATTGTGGGTTGGAGGGGATTCACCATAGACAACTTAAGCACACCCAAGATAAGTACAAATTGTCTCCTTCCTTTTTTTTGGGAGAGAGAGATACAATTGTCTTACCTCCAGATAATGTAGGTTGTGGGTCACAGGGTCTTGCTAGCACATAAGAAACATCGATCTATAACATCCAGCAGCCATATTGGCCATGTGCTCCTTTTATAGCTGGCTCACAGGTGTGATAATTAGCGGCCGTTTCTATATATATCTGCGCATTCGCGAATTTGCGCGTTCAAAATGGAGGACGATATCCCAGACGCATTAGATGGTGCAATGCTGGCATTTATTGGTGCCTTGTTTGAGGAAGCCCTGGCACAGGAGGCAGCAGAAGGTGGGGAAGCTGCAGCAGCAGCAGCAGCAGCACCTCCAGCAGCAGCACCTCCAGTCCGTGTGCCCTTACCTCGCCAGCCACGCATTTTTGCTCCAAGGATCTATTTGGACAAGCTGCGGGATTCTGATGTCAGGAGGAAGTTCCGGCTCGAGCGAGGAACTATTCTACACCTCTACCAGCTCATAGCAGAGAAAATTGACCCGGACACACAGCGCGGCCATGCGGTGCCCGGCATGGCCAGATTGCTGGCCACTTTGTATATTTTAGGGCGTGGCAGCTTCCAAGCCACTTCGGGAAGTATCATGGGCATTAGCCAGCCCACAGTTTCAAGGGTGTTCATGTTGGTCATTAATGCCATAGTGGATATAGTGCCCAATTTTATCCACTGGCCACAGAATGAAAATGAGTGGAATGAAGTCAAGTTGGGTTTCTACCGGCGGGCACACATGCCGCAAATCCTAGGGGCAATCGATGGCACCCACATAGCCATTAGGCCCCCAAGGAGCCACGAAAGTGAATACCGGAACCGCAAGCAGTACCACTCTGTGAACGTCCAATTAGTGTGTGACGCCAAACAGCGCATCATGAGTGTCAACACTGGTCACCCAGGGTCGTGCCATGATTCCAGTATGTTAAGAACAAGTACTCTGTACGAGGTGTTTGAAAGTGGACAAATGCCCGAAGGGTGGCTTATTGGTAAAGTATTTTGTCTTAACAACATAAACTGTAAGATTACATAGACATAGGAATAAGCTACATCGGTGTACACCCTGATTTAAGCAAAGCCTACCTAAAATGGATGTGTTATTAGTTGTCAGGCTGTTCACACACAACCAGATCAGCAGCTTAGCAGCTCACAAAAGAAAGATTTGCAAAGTTGTCTTTGAGTCCAATGAAGGTGGTTAACCAATGTGTAAATGGTGTCCTCTAGCCACCCAAAGAAAACCTACAAATGATTCCAATGGTATTGCCATATCCCCAAAGTACTTTGCATAAGTGAGTCAATATTGGTTTCCTCACTCTAGTTGCAGATATATTCCAGAAGTAAGACCTAGGCTAATGTAATAGGAACAAAATAGGGGCCAAGTTGGAACTTGCAAGAGAAACCCACCACTTTGTGTGTCCTTTTTCCCATTTGTATTAGTGATTTAGGCAGTTAGACAGAGTTGAGATGTTTCATATGATTTTTTGCAAACAGACGAGCAGGTTGTTTAGTAAAATGCCTAATTGTCTCCCATTTTGAGGAGTCATCTAAAGTCACATGATAGGAAGAACTAATGTATATTTTTCTTATTTTTCAGGGGATGCTGGTTACCCGCAGCTGACGTGGCTGATGGCTCCAATCAGGTACCCCCAGGGCCCAGCAGAGAGGAATTACAACAGGGCCTTGCGGAGAAGCCGGAGTATCATTGAGTTGACCATAGGTCTTCTCAAGTCCCGGTTTCTCTGCTTGGCCCGGCCTGGGGGTGAACTCCTGTACTCTCCTACAAAGGCTTCCAAGATCATCCTGGCGTGCTGCGTGTTGCACAACATGTGCGTTGCCCGGGATGATTCTTGGGAGCTGACGGAGGAGAGGGAGCCAGAGGTCCGTCAGCCGGCGGCCCCCAGGCGGCGGAGCACCGCTGCCGGTATGGCCACCCGGAATACCCTGGTTGCTAGCCACTTTACATGTAAGTACTGTAACCGGTCAAGATAGGGCATGTGTATTAATTAGCTAGTTAGCAGAGGTGCCACTCACAGGGAGACAGAGGGTGATTATCATCTGCCAATGACACTTGCCATTGTAGATAAAGTGTAGTCAACATTGGTAAAATTGTGTTACTTGAGCAAAAACATGCACCTCTAACCATAAACATGTTGGTATTGTGAATAGTGTAAAGGGCTGAGAAGAGCTGGCAGGTGTTTATTTGTGTCTATGCCACCTGTGTAGTTATTGATAACATGAACGGCTGCTTGGTATCTTATGGTGTTGTAATTTTCCAGAACATCAACATCTTGGAATCATGGCACGTACCATGGGAAGCCTGTGGTGATGGGCTGTCTGGCGTCACAGGTGTGTATTCAAATGTTTACATTAATGATTTCTGGTTTGTGTAAGTTGGCATAAAATGTGTTATTTCACTCGTGATGTCGAAATTAAATGAAGTTCAGAATGAAGCAAACAGGCATTAAGATGTGATTTTCATAATGAAATGTCTTATCCTTTGTTTTATTTTTCCAGGAGTGGTACTGCTTGCGGGTGTAGGTGGTAGAAACCCACCTTGATGGACTCCACTCATTTTCTTTTGTGGTCAGTGGATATTTGGTAAGGCACATGGCCAATGACCAACATGAACACCCTGGAACTTCGAAAGTGGCTTGGAAGCTGCCCAGCAACCTTGCCATGCCTGTCCCCTATGAGCTGGTAGAGGTGCAGAATGGATTCTGAACTCTGCCGGAAGTTGTGGAAGACATCAGAATCCCGTAGCCATGGAGCAAAGATCGTGGTCTGGCGCTGTAAAGGCACACGGACTGGAGAGTGACAATATTCTTTTGCTGCATCCCTCCTTCTGCTGTCATTCTCAAATAAATAAATACATTAGAATTGAACATGTGTTTTTTTGTTTTGTGTGGGTGCCTACAGACAAAAGGGCCATCCACACTGTAAGATTTAGAGAAGACTTTATCCTTCCGATTGACATTTTCTATGTAGTGCAAGGGCCTGCCTGATTGCATCCAAATTGAAAGTGTTGAGGTTTGAGCTTCTATTATATGGTTTGGTTAAGTCTACAGGAAAAAGTCTAGACAAATTGTTAGTGTATGGCCCATTAAGCTGCCAAGGCCGGAGTTTTGCACTTTGCATGCTGCTTGTACTGGTGATGTGAGGGGTTGTAATGTAGAGTAGGGATGTGACAGTGTTGTGTTGAGGTGTGAGGCAAATGTAGTGTTGGACTATGAGGGCCTGTGTTGTTGAAATATGGAGAGAGTCCAATATCAGACACCTATGTTTATTGGTCAAGAAATTGTAAGAACCATGGTAAATATGTAAAGAATTGCATCTCGATAAAACTAGGACCACACTCATAAAATCAAAATTGTGTTGTTTCCATTGATGTGCTTGAAATTTGGGTAGGACACCCCCCTCCCCCCCCAAATTCAAGATAGTTTAAAAAAACTGTTTAAAAAAATGAGAGTGAAAAGAGATCCCAAGTGTAGTGATGTGATTTGAACCCATGACGTTGTGAACTGCAGTGAAGTTGCAAAGCACTTAGCTATTGTGCAGAATAAAGCTGTATGGTGGAAAAAATGGAGTGTGTTAAGGCTAAAAAGCACATATAGCTAAAGAACTAAACATTGTATGGAATGTGGGAAGAAGACCATGGTAAAATTGTGAGGTTTCATCTTGCCCTGAATTAGGGTAGGGGTTTGGTCACTTGCCTTTGGTACTTTCCTTCATAAGATCGATTCGACACACAGACAAGATCAAAAAAACACTTAAAATGGTGTAAGCTTGCAAGCGCTTCTGAGTGTAACATTATTTAGCAATATATATGATGTAATCCGTTACATTTTAGCAATATAAACAAAAAAAGAAAATAAAAAAAGTAGGTGGAGATGGTAAGCCTCGAACCTACAGCAGAGGGAGATGAATTACAGACATGTGATGTGTGCACTAATCCACTAGCCCACATCGCTATGTGAAACTGCTATAAGCACGAAGACATAAGTTTGCGAATTGGCGAAGCCGCGATCGTAAGTGAATCCCGCTGACGGCGGAATTCATTATTGCTGTTTTACTCGCCAATTCGCCGCAGCGCCAGTTAATTGATTTGAACGCGGCGAAACTGAAACACGTCATAGAGGTTTGAAGCTGCAGTTTCTTTAAATCCGGCCCCCCGTGAGGGAAATTCCATAATTTTGAATTGTTACCAGTCCTGGAATACAAGGAAATATTTTGAGTAGAAGTATCTGTTCCAGTGACAAAGCACTAAGAGATTTTCTCTTGGCTCTAATAATTAAATGTTTTCTTTAGTGGTAAAGTAATACATTCTGTTAGCCATCAATACAGAAAGTTTGGAGTTTAAGTGATATCCTTCATTGGCTAACTTAAATTATTACAAGCTTTCAGTGATGCTTTGGATCCCTTCTTCAGGCTTTATACCTGAAGAAGGGATATAAATACCAAAAAGCTTGCATCTTTAACCACATTAGGACCACTCACTTTTACTGTGGGCGGGTGGCATGAGCAGGCTCAGCAATGTTTATATACAGTGCAAAGCTGTGGTTTACAAAGCAAGCAAAATCCTTTTTTGTATTAAGAGAGCTATAGACTCCAGAGAGAGATATCATTGGCCCCTGTACAAATCATTAGTAAGACCTCATCTGAAATATGCAGTTCAGTTTTGAGCACCAGTTCACAAAAAGGATATTGGGGAACTGGAGAAAGTGCAGAGAAGGGCAACCACACTGATAAGAGGCATGGAGCAGGTCAGCTATGATGAACAATTAGAGGAACTGAATTACTTCTCTCTTGAGAAGAGGAGATTAAGAGGGGATATAATCAACATGTATACTGTAAATACATAAGTGGTTCATAGAGGGAACTTGGTGTTGAGGTATTCACTTTAAGGTTTTCACAGATGACAAGGGGGCACTCTTTAAGTCTGGAGGAAAAGAGTTTTAACCACTTGCATACTGGGCACTTTTACCCCTTTCCTGTCCAGGCCAAGTTTCAGCTTTCAGCACTGTCACACTTTGAATGACAATTGCGTGTTCATGTTACACTGTACCCATATAACATTTTTATAATTTTTTTACACAAATAGAGATTTCTTTTGGTGATATTTAATCACCACTGGGTTTTTTTTTTATTTTTGCTAAATAAATGAAAAAAGCCCAAAAATTGTGAATTTTTTTTTTTTTTCTTTTCATAAATTGTTATAAAATTTTGCAAACAAGTAATTTGTCTCCTTCACTGATATGGGCTAATGAGGCTGCACTGATAGACACTAATAGGGGGTACTGAAGGGCATTATTAGGCGGCACTAATGGCCACCTATAGGTGGCACTGATTGGCATTACTGAATGACAGTACTGATTGGTAGCACTGGTGGTCACTGTTGGGACTGCACTGTTAATCAGGACACTGATTACCAGTTCCCTGATTATCAGTGTAGATGTCCCTTTAATACAAGCCAGTTATCAGCCCTCCTCTCCTCATGCTGTCAGCATGAGTAAAGGAATGCCAATAACTGGCTTGTGTTTACAATATGATCAGCTGAGATTGTGATTGGGATCTCATCCTGGTGGCCTGCCAGAAACAAGTCAGACCTTTAGCATGACAACGCTAGGATCGCCATCCTTCAGGATTATTCTCCGAAAGTGCAACAACGGAGGCACACCTTTACCGACTGGTTATGTACAATGTAAGTTTAGGGTACTAAGAAAAAATTTAAAACATTTAGACCCGTTTCAAATTTGTGCTGCATTATTGTAACCCATTTATTTTAAGTGGATGGCAACAATGTCTTAACACAAGATAAAAGACATGCAAGTTTTTTTTAAAACAACGTTCAGCATGTGTGTTGTGATGTTGGCTGCTAATGTAGAGAGCATTGGGGTGTAACACACTTATGGTACAATCACAATGGTGACATTTCTATGAAATACAGTAATGTGTGAGCATTGTCACCATAAATCTAGTGTGTTACTGGCAGGATCACCTGGTAAAAATATGGAGGAAAAACTAAAAAAAAAAATACTAATTAAGCCACCACAATTAAAGTAGAACTATGGCCTTTTTATTAAAAAAAATGCTGCAGCACCTAATTATAAGTAAATCAAATAAAATAAATAGTGCTGCGCAAAAAATAAATATATAAAATAATTAAAACTATTTTATATATTTATTTTTTGAGCAGCACTATTTATTTTATTTGATTTGCTTACACTATTATGAGAAGTGGAGTGTCTGCAGCAATTTATTTCTTTATCTATCATTAAGAGGTTGCTTGCAGGACCTTTTTTATCAACCTAATTATAAGTACATCTGCACTTACAATTTTCTTGTGATTCCCCCTGCAAAGTCCAACAAGTACCTGTAGTCTTGCCAGTGAACTCCACCTACTGCAGTTTCCTGTGATGGTGTGGCAACAATGCTGCACTGCTCCTTAATTCAGAGCAGAGTTGCCACTCTCATGTAGGCTGTGACTGCTTGTACTACAGTGAGATAAAAAAATGTTGCAGTTGGTGTGGCTGTTGTCATTGCTAATTGGCAACCAAGTAGCTTATTTGGCACCTGGTCACACCTAACCCCGCCCACTGCTTTCTGATGCAGAACCCTCCCAATGTGAGCTGCAGTTTCCTCTAAGGGGGAACATGGGAGACACAAATAATGGAGGCTTTGGCTCACTCAGCGAAGGTAAAGGAAGTGCTTTGTTTTTTATATGTGTTTTGTGCATCACATAGTACTTGGATTTGTTCCTTTTTTTAGACTGTCATACAGGACCTTTAGTTGCTGTGCGCGGCGATATATTACATTTTTGTTGTTGGGATTAGATACACTTGAAGGGCCTTCTGATCTGCATACATTACCTGGATAATTGCCACTGAAAGTACTAAAGCATCAGCATAACAATCAGATTTCAGACATTTTCAGGATAAGATCAGCACTGGCATCCTACATTTTTTGCTCATGACAGACTTGCTTTAAGTAGAACATTTTTCTGAGAAGGTGGGAGAACTTGGAAAGAATGAAAACATGGCCTTAGGAAATATAATTTAATAAATTAAATTAATTTTTCAACACCACACATATTAACTGCTGCACCCACAATTTTGTCTTTAATTATCCTAAAATGTTTTCACTGAAAACTGCCAGAGCAACATCTAAACTGGCTTATTTCTGTTATAAAATATTCTACCTCTGTTTCCAGCCATGGGAGATATTGCAGGTGCAGATACTATTTTTAGTCCAGCCATTACAATGTATCTTGTAGCTGCCTGAGGTCACAGAAGTAGCATATTTAAAACAATGCCATCCCAAGCCCTGTTGTCAAAGTTATAAAATACAACAAGGTCTAGATATCTTTTTTATTTTCCAGTAAGGTAATGCTTATGTGCACTAACAAAGTCATTTTGGGCTGATTCATGGGAACCACAAGAAATAAAATGAGCACAAAATCTGAGTTGTCAGTGATTGTCCAATTAAAATTCTTATTCTATGTTTACGTATAATATAGGGTTGCATAACTTATTCTCTATTTGGTGTCAATAAAGGATATTTATGGTATTTTTGTCCTTTTCTTTCTTCCCTCTCTCTAGTAAATATTCATATTGAGCATTAATATTTAGTATTTTCAGTACAGCCCTCGTGTGGAGGGTCATTTTCACATTTTCGGTTTCCTCTTACCTTCTGTTGTAAAGAATTTGTTGTTTACAAAACTCAATAGCTCAAGCTGAAATGAGTCAGGCCAGAGGCAACTGCTGTGCTGTCTCTACACAAAACCCATAGTGCTCTGGAAAGCTTTTGTCACATATTACATAGGTAAAACAAAGATTAACAAAGGCTAAGTTCCCCCTAAGTTCACTGATGCCCCCGATGACATCATGATAAAATGTGTAGGCTGGTGCCCTGATGATGTCATTTTGATGAAACGCGTAGGGTGTGGCTTAGACAAGGCTATTCGGAGCTGCTTATAACCGAAACCCTTAACATCAAATAAATGCTTGTGCTGACTTAATAATTAAAGTGCTCGTGCAAAACTGTGCTTTTGTGTAGCTATAAACAATGTGCATTCAGATATTGTGCAAACAAACTGAATATCGACAGTTAATTAACAATAAATATTGAATATAAATACTGCAAAATCAATTTCATGTGTAAAACATTTCATGTGTAAAAAATTATATAGTTCATAGGATTCATAAAATCTTCTTCCAATAATCTTAAAGTAAAAGTCTCTGTGCTCATACAAGTGCCTCGTGCTTAAATAAAGTGCCGGTGCTCAGTCCTAGTGAGTTGGTGCTCCCCTCTCAGTTCCCCACTCACCAGAAGCTGAGTATAAATTCGCCTTATAAGTGGTCCTGGGAGACAGGCACCTCTATAGATCGTCAGCGGAAGGAGGGTACCGATCCACTGCCCCACACTTTATCCAGATATTGCTCCCCAAGTTCATGTAAAGAAAAGGGCCATCATCGTGTAGTATGTTCAACAATTTATTATACACGCTACATAAAGATACACTTACAATGTATAAGGAATCAATCTGCCTTGAGCAAACCCACGGGTCGCCAAACAAATGGCCGTGCGGTCCAACCGTGTAACCGGAAGCCGGAAATGGTTGCGGCCGGAAGTGACGTATTACGTATTCGGACGGCTTGACGCGTTTCGCTCCGCCAATCAAAGCGTTATCAAAAGCCTTCAGGTTATTACCTGAATGCACATTGTTTATAGCTACACAAAAGCACAGTTTTGCACGAGCACTTTAATTATTAAGTCAGCACAAGCATTTATTTGATGTTAAGGGTTTCGGTTATAAGCAGCGCAGGTACATAGTGTTTTTATTGTCTGAAAGGTACCACCTTTTATACCAGCAGCAGCTTATTTATGGTTATTTATTAATTTCTGAGTGATTTTTTAGTATTTATATTGGTTAATTTATATTCACCGAACCAAGTGATCCTAAGTGCAAGCCCCTCACATTTCACTTTATTTATATGATTTTAACTATAAAACAACAGTAAGCACTATGTTGGATTGCATTGTATTTTATACATGTGGACTGCACAGACCTATCCATCCACCACCCAAGCTGAGTGTGATGATTAGAATCCCAGAGGTTACAACAGGAGTCATTTGTTTGAGAAGAAAATACCCAGGAGATATGGATCTGAGTAATTATGTAGAAGTGTGTTTTGGCCTTTGTCGTGAGAGCCAACATACTGAGGTGAGAGTACACACAAAGGGGTTTACAATGTGAAAGCTTTCATGTATCTTCTGTACTTGCTTGAAGTGATCTCAAATTGACATTTTCCCCAGATGTGTTAACATTTATTTTCACATGCATATTTGGACCTTTTTGGAATCACACAATAGGAATTTTTTTATATTTTATTGTGCATTTTGAAATATTACACTGTGATGATTATTTATTGGGCTTATATCACATTGAGGCTCCTACAGGAGCCTACAAAGCTTTGCACCTGCGATCTGTGGATCGCAGGTGCGCAGTGTCAGGCTTCGGCACACTCTACCTCCAGCTTTGCGCCGATACCTCCATATGGGTTTTCAGATAGAAAACTGGAGGAAGAGTGAATGGACTCAAATGTTTTGATCAGTGCACTCATTGTCCATTGAGAACTACAAGCCATCTGCCTTGGTGGAAGACTGGAATTGTAGTTTTTATCATTCACAGGTTCCTGTGAATGAATGATGTGGCTGTGCAGGCAGAGCTCTGCAAAGTCACACTGTTTTTAAAATGTGACAGGGGGTGCGGTTAGAGGATCCCCTGCCCGCTGTCACAGTGGAAGGGGTGAGAGGGGCGTAACAGGTTCAAAAGGGGAACTTAGCCTTCAAATATTATATGGAACAAAATTGGTTTCTTTTATTTATATTTTGTTTCAAGAATTGTTAAATTTTTTTATATATCGAAAATGGAAATGATATAAAACGTTTTTCCCAGTTTGATTAGTTTTATTTTCAAACCAATGACACTATAAGAGGCAGGGTCTGTGTTGAGTTTGCTTTATAATTGCATCTGTCCCCATGCAAGTCAATAGGAACGCATTGGCATTTTGAAGCAGTTTGATGCAACTTAAAAGGAAGCCAAATCCATCCATTGACACAAGCGCAAAGTCCGTTGAGAATATTACAAAGTACGAATTTTGTTATCCTTTTAATCAAAACACTAACGTACAAAGCACAATAAAGGTATTTATAAACAGCATAATAATATTTCTGTAAAATGTAAAGAAAATGTGAAAGTGGCTGATTAAAGCCTAACTGCAGCCATTGGGGTTCATTTTCTAAAACTGGAGAGTGCAAAATCTGGTGAAGCTCTGCTTAGAAACTGATCAGCTTCTAACTTCAGCTTTTTAACCACTTCCTTACCGCTGGACGTCATATAACATCCTGGGCTTTAAGTGGGGATATCTAAATGATGCTGGCAATTCCCTGTACAGTAAGAACAATCATAGTGGCTGTTCAGCCATTTGAGCATTTTTACAGGAGGCCCCCCTGTGGCCCTCTGGTGCAGAAGCAAACACATATGTACGTCGCGGCCACGTATGTAAACAGCGTCAATTCATACATGTGAGGTATCGCCGCAAACGTTAGAGCGAGATCAACAATTCTAGTCCAAGACCTCCTCTGTAACCCTAAACTGGTAACCTGTAAAAATGTTTAAAGTGTTGGCTATGGAGATTTTTAAGTACTGAAGCTTGGCGCCATTCCATAAGTGTGTTCAATTTTAAAGAGTGACATGTTAGGTATCTATTTACTCAGCGTAACATAATATTTCACATTATGCAAAAAATCAGGCTAACTTTAGTGTTTAAAAAAAAAACGTGTTTGAAAAATTGCTGCGCAAATACCGTGTAACATAAAAAGATGCAATCACCGCCATTTTATTCCCTAGGGTCTCTGCTAAATATATATATATATATATATATATATACACATGTATATGTAGATGTGTGTATATATATATATATATATATATATATATATATAATGTTTGGGGGTCTGAGTAATTTTCTAGCAAAAAAAATGATGATTTTTACATGTAGGAGCGGAGTGCCAGAATTGGCCTGGTATAGAAGTGGTTAAATTAATATTTCACAATAAACCTGGAAGCTGATTGGTTTCTATGCAGAGCTGCACCAGATTTTGCACTCTCCAGTTTTAATAAATTAACCTCATTATGTGTGTGTTTTGGGTAAAGTGGGAAAGAGTAGATGTTAAAAATTGAGATGACATTGAGGAGAGTTTCCCTTCCCTCCCACCTCTGTGATGTCAATGCAAAAATTAAGGGTGGCCATTTCCACCAAGCCAGAATTGAATTATAAACATTGTCAAAGGTTTTAACCCTAGTTCAGTCTACTACAAAGTTTTAGTTTTGACCTTCTTAAAAATAAGTTAGGGGAAGTATGCCCAATAGAGACACAAATGCTCATATAAATCTGGCAGAGGCTCTACCTTCCCCTGTTCTATATAAAATAAAATAAAAAATATTGTAGTTAGGATATAAGGTGCTAGGTAAAAGTATAGTGGGCCTTGGTTTCAGCTGGCTGTCATGTCTCCCAGGTGTGTCTGATAAGAGGGGAGTCTCCCCACTGGCTCCAAGAGAAAATTCTCATTGGACAGTGGAGGAAACCCAATCAGAGACACACTCAGGCCTGTATCTACCCCGGAAGGCAGATTCTGCCGCAAAGGATTCTGGGAATGGGTATAAGTTCTGTAGGAACGCATGACGCAACGTCTTTGGCGGGAAGCAGAGTCCCAGGAGGGAGAGTACAGCTGTCTCTCCTCCTGTCAGAGGAAGTGGGTGTCCCAGGGGGGCGACCTGGGATTCTAAAGAGCGTGGAGTTGAGCTGCAGAGGATATCCGGTGTGCCTAGAACCAGCGGAGAGAGAGAGAGAGAGGGGTCCAGTTCCAGGAAAGCCTGCAAAGGTCGTGAGTACTGTGGACTGTCTGCCTAGTGTCAGAGGGGACCACTCTGGAGAAGGTTCTAGGGATCCAGGAGTCAGCTAACTGTTAAAGGGGGTGCCTAGTCAGAGGACCCTGAAGTATTACAGGGGGTACCTGCAGTTTGGACCCTGAATAGTCAGTGTACAGTGTGAAGTGTACAAAGTTGAGAGTTGCAGCAGCACAAGTAGTGACAAGGAGCTACCTCAGCCAGTGAAGGTTTAGAGGGAGCTGTTCAGTGACTTTTGAGCTACACTAAATATCAGGAGTCGGGAGTTCTACAGTCCTGGAGCTTCTGAGCTAACAATCCAAGTTAAAGTTGAGGTTTCCGCACTAATCCGGTCAAGCAGCATTTGAAGCGTCAGAAAGCGCTGGTCAGCATTCAGCTGGCACCAAGACAGCATTAATGAGCATTTTTGTACAAAGTCCCAGTTAAGCCTAGAAGAGCCAGAGGAGTATCCCACTCATTCCCTTCTCCCAACCCCTAAATACAATAAAACAAAACAAACCAAATATGCTAGAATGGTCATTGTCTCAGTTCTCACACCTTGGTTCACAACTCAAATGTGTTGGGAGTGTTACCGGTACTGATGGCAGAAATATTGCTACAATTCTATTTAAATGTTTTTCTTTGCAGATTTCCATAGCAGAAGTTACACGAAATAAGCACATAAAAAGCCTTTGCTCTTCATGTAACCGCCCCAACTAGTTATAATAATGTAGCATCCTCCTAGGTAGGTGCTAGTGAGAGAGTATAGTTTTGAGCTATGCTTACCAGAGGAGCTGCAGGTAAATCTTTATTGCTTTCTGCCTACCAGAAGCAGGATCTGTTAGTGAGGTCTGCTTATTTTGCTCAGCATGCGATTCATTCAGTCTAGAGAGTGTTACACAATGGTCCAATAGGGAGGCATGTTGGACAGTGGGAGGAAACCTGACAATTGGGTGCATAGGCTTTTGATACAGTCCTGGTGATTGGCAGGGGGCAGGTCACCTCAGTGCATTCCGGGGATACTGTAAAAAAGCCAGGAGCACATGTGCTGTGGGGTCTTTGGCTGGAGATCAGAGTCTCGGAGGGAAGGGGGTGGCTGCCTCCTCCTCTGTAGAGGTGTCATGCGTTCGCAGGAGGTCATCCTGAGGAGCGGTTGAGAGGAGCTGAACCCTGAAGTCTAGGAAACCTGACCGAGAGGGGAGACACTAGAGACCTTGGGACTACAGTATCGTGAGTACAGGGACTCGTGTCAAGGGGCCTGACCTGAGAGGAGGGCCACCCCTGCTCGTAGGATAGTCAGTGGACGGGTGTCAGCAGAGGAAGAGAAAGAGGATACTGGGGAGAGTGTCCTGAAGATAGTTGTTTGTTCACTGAGTCGTCTTAGGAAAAAGAGATTCAATCCAAATTCATCCAAAGTGGCAGGGGGAATCAAGAGCCTGGCTGTATCAGAATACAGAAAGCACAGAACAGTGCTCTAAGTGCAGATTGATTTATTAGGGTATGTTAAAACAAATATAGCAACTCACAAGAGCCAAGGGATGAAGAGGCTAATGTCACAAAATATAATCGATGCTCCTCTTGGTGGTGCCGTCCATCCACATGCAATAACACATCCAAGGTGAACCATCCATCACAGGAAGAAGGAAGACGGCTGCCTCCTGTGGATATCCGGGTCCCGGGCAGAGCTGTAGTGCAGAAGTGGAGATGGAATAAAGTATGCGGCGTCATCAGGAAGCTGCTGAGTGCACGGTGCATTTCTGAGCATGCACTAAGTCCCGAAGGGACATGCGTGCTCTTTCATCAGGTGACATTAGCCTCTTCTTCCCTTGGCTTCCCTTCGCATCGGGTGGAGTAGCCCCATCGTCAACACGCATGGTCCGTACTGCAGGTGGCCGTGCACACTCGCTAATGCTAGTTTTTTTCTCATCCACATGTAAGTGCAATCTAATCATTTAATAAAGTATTTTAGAGGTAATGCACTATCCAGCTTTTTATTTATTTGCATGTGAACCTTGGAATGCTTGGAATGTAAACGGAGCACATTAAATAGGAGACCATCGCTCTATAAAGAGATCTCATTATCTATTGGGGCCAATCCAATCCTGGTGCTCATGATTTACATGTTATCTGAATATTGGTCTCTGCCTTGGAATGCTTGGAATACACATGGAGTCCACTGAATAGGAGATTGTCGTTCCATGAAATCCTATTATCCATTGGGGCCAATTTTATCCTCGGGGCTTATAGTATACAAGCTATCTGAACATTGGTTTCTGGTAATCAGCCACCTTATCCTCTTGTGCGGACACTGTGGGGTTGCATGCAGCACTGAACATCGCAGGTGGCGCGGATTCATTCATTGTCAAAGAATCGTTTGCCGTTATACATCTGAAGTTATTAACACTTTATTGATTAGCAGTGACTTTATTTTTGTGCACAACTATGGCACTATGTATGGCTTTTCTTTTTGCACTTTTGGTGGCATATGGACATTCATTTTATGATTTTCACTTCAAGATTTTTTATCATTGTCTACACCTTATATGTATGTTTATATATATATATTTTTGAACGCACTAGTATAGACTTTTCACTTTATTATTTCTCCCAAAGTTCAGGGAGTTCTAGGTGCTGCCAATTCGTTTGGTTAGTACATTCTTTTCCACTTAGTACACAGTTTTTGTTTTATCCAGCTGTATTTACTCAGTGCAACTTATAACATCCAAGTGACACCAAGTCACCAATATGTTGGAAGTTTTTTTAAAAAGATAGAAAAAGGGATCACCCCTTGTGTCAGTATTTTGTTGAACCACCTTTTGCTTTCATTACAACCTTTAGTCTGTTGGGATTTCTCTCTAACTTTGCACATCTAGACTTTTCAATATTTGCCTACTCTTCTTTGCAGAACTGCTCAAGTTCAGTTAAATTTCATGGTGACTGTTTGTGCACTGCAGTCTTCAAGTCATTCCACAGATTTTCTGTTCAAACATTTTATTGAGAAAACAAAGGAAAATGAGTACAACGCATCATGTACAACACAAGTAATAGAGGTTACAGACGTATCAGTGGTAACAAAGGTGAACTGGTTACAATAACAATGCAAACAATGGCAATGGATAAGTGAATGAAACAATGGGGGTGGTGACCCAAAGGAGGGACCTCGCCGGCGCAGTCAACACCCGGGCACCGCAAAAAGGGAACTTGCTGTGCCCACATGTAGCGTGTGCGCCGTCACCATTCCACAGATTTTCAATGGTATATTAAGTCTGGGCTCTGACTAGGCAATGCAAGGAAATTCACCTTTTTCTCTTTCAATCACTGTGTGGTCATTTTTGCTGTGTGCTTTGGTTCTTTGTCATTTTGGAATGTAAACCTCCTTCCCATTGACAGCTTTTTGGCAGAGGGCAGCAGATTTTTCTCAAGAATTTGATGATATTTTGCCCCTTCCATTATTCCTTCTATCCTAACAAGTGCTCCAGTCCCTGCTGCAGAGAAAAAACCCCATATCAGGATATTACCACCTCCATGTTTTACTGTAGGAATGGTGTTTGGATAGTGAACTGTTCTGGATTTCCACCAGACATCTCATTTGGTGTTGAGGCAAATCAATTTTGGTCTCATCTGACCATAACACCTTTTTCCAAGTGGCCTCGGAATCTTCAAGGTGAATTTCAGCAAAGCTTAGTTGCGACTGCATTTGGCTTTTCTTAATTAGTTGTTTTTTTTTTTTTCTTGCAACCCTCCCATACAAGTCATATTTGTAGAGAATTTGTCATAAATTCCTACAACTGCTGTAGGCCTCTTGCTGTAGGCCTTATGGTAGCCTCTATGACCAGTTTCCTCCTGGCTCTTTTATCCAATTTGGAGAATTTGGAGCAATTTCCTGATCCAGGGAGGTTCTGTGTTGTATCAAATACCTTCCACTTCTTAATAATATACTTCACTGTGCTTCTAGGCATTGATAAAGCCTTTGAATTTTTATTGTGACTATCTCCTGACTTGTGCCTGTCCACAACTTTATCCCAGAGATCTTTTGACAGTGCCTTGCCACCCATAGTTGATTGTTTGCTTCAGTTGCACTACCAGGAACTGAATGCTCCAAGAAAGCTTTTTTCATGCCAAGCTAATCAAAATGACCACAGCTGATCATAGTTAAATGTCAAATGGCTTTGTGTGCCATTTAACCACTTGCCGACTGCTCACAGTATATTTACTGCGGCAGTCAGCCCCTCACAGGCAGAGTGACGTAGGTCTACGTCACTCGCCTGTGAGGCTCTGGGGAGCGAGCGTGCGCTCCCGCTCGGTCACAGACCACCCCGCGCGTGTGACCAGCGGACCCGATGTCCGCCGGTCACTTGGCGATCGGCGGGGGAGAGGGAGAATGTCAGGCAGCTTGTGTAAACAAGCCACCTGTCATTCTCCTCGCTGTAAAAACACTGATCACATGGATCTACTATGTAGATCCGTTGATCAGTGTCCTTACAGCTCAAGCCACAGCCAATCACAGTAGAAAGCACGCCCCTAGGGACACACACAGCCCCTCCCTCCCAAATAAAGTTAACCCCTTCACTACCAGTGTATTTTTACAGTAACAGTGCATATATATATAGCACTGATTACTGTAGAAATGTCACTGGTAACCCCAAAAGTGTCAAAAATGTCAGTCAAGGGTCCGATCTGTCGGCCCCAATGTCGCAGTAAAGCAAAAAAAATCGCAGATCGCCGCCATTACACGTTAAAAAAAAAAACACCAAAAATGACAGAAATCTTTCCCTTTGTTAGTATACGCGATAACTTTTGCGCAAACCAATCAAAATACGCTTTTTGTGATTTTTTTTACCAAACATAGGTAGCATAAAACAAATTGGCCGAAAATTTTAAAAAATTTTGATTTTTACATTTTTTTTTGGGGGAATTTCATATAAAAAAATGTGAAAAATATTGTTATTTTTGCAAAATGTACGCTCTTTTTTTGTTTATAGCGCCAAAAAGTAAAAATCGCACGGGTGATCAAATACCACCAAAAGAAAGCTCTGTTTGTGGGAAAAAAAGGACACCAAATTCGTTTAGATACAGCTTCGCACGACCGCGCAATTGTCTGTTAAAGTCACGCAGTGTCGAATCGCAAAATACCCCCTGGTCGTTTAGCAGGAAAATCCTCCGGGGCTTAAGTGGTTAAAAGGTGATTAACTACACCTTAATCAGGTGTAGCTAATCACATTCTCAATGGCACACAAAGTCGGGGGGGGGGGGTGATCCTTTTTCCAACTCAGTAATTCTGTTTTTACATGTTTTAAAAACATTTCCAACATGTTGGTATTATATCCTTTACTTGGATGGAAATTGCAGCTGGATAAAACAAAATTTGTATCTGTCTTCATTTCAGGCTGCAAAGCAACAAAATGTGATTGTTTTACAGGGGGGGGGGGGGGGGGTGATTATTTTCTATACCCACTGTACACCCTGGAGGCGTATTCCAAGGCCTGCAGGGCATACCTGGAATGTCCTTGGTCCACAAGTGGTTAACTAGGTTTCTTATCATTTGAAGATAACCTTTGGGAAGAAAAATGTATTAAATCAGTATTTACATTAAGTAGCGGGCAATTTCAGGTGGCTGTACATAATACATATTCTCTGAAGTGTGCCCCAAAACCCAGACCAGACTACTTTATCAACGTTCAATTTTATATTCTTTAATGAGGTTAATTAAATGTTAATTTTTGACTGTAGTGATGAAAAAATTCAAAAGGAGCAGGATGGACATTTTTTTCTCTCCAATACTGAATGGGGTTTTTGTTTGGGAAAGTCCATTCACTTTAAAGACAAATGTTAAAAGCATTTGTTGCATTCGTTATGTATTCAAATGTCCTGATGAGAATTTTTGTGTTCGTGTTCATTCAAAAATCTACTAATGTATGGCCAGCTTATGATCAAGTGCCATTATGTTAAATATTTCCTTTTCCAAAGTACACTTTGAAAGTGTGCATTGGGTTTTTTTTTTTTTTTTTTTTAAGGCACTTGCACACGTATGACAAGCCACATTTTTTAACTGGTTTATTTTTTTTGTTTTTTTTTATAATCTGACTGCAGTCCATTACTTTCAATGGGTTTGTACACACAGGCATATAAATATCAGTAAACTAGCGCTGCTTTTAGATCAGTAAAAAAAAAAAAAAAATCTGCTTTACTGGTCAGTATTTTACTTGCGTAATTCACACCTCTAGCTAAATGGTACATTATAGTTAGAAGAATGTTTGTGCTCGTAAATGCGCAAACTATATGGACCATACTCACTTTTTTTGCCTAGGAACTCTCTGCCAGTAAGATCCAGCATTCATGCTTCACTAATGTGTGCAAGGGCCCCAATTGGACTGAATGAGTCATTAGTTAAATCATCTGAAAAGTATGTAAAATGCCTTCAGTTCTGGAAAAATCCTGAAATGTTCATATTTTTTTTTGTAAACATTCCAAATGGCTTTTTTGTATACACAAGCTTACAATTTAAAGCAATAGTAGAGTCCGCTTTGTGATTTTTACCTACAGGTAAGCTTATGATAAGGCTTACCTGTAGGTAAAATTAATATCTCCTAAACCTGCACTGTTTAGAAGATGTTCACCCTAAATGCAGCCGGTGACGTCACCAGCACTTATTGTGCCAGACCTTAAGAGCCCCATGCCGTAACCAAGGTCTACCATGCGCAGGAGTGATGTCATTGCTGCTCTGGCTACTAACGCAGCCAGAGTTTTCAAACCCGAAAAGAAGACCGAGTGAAGATGGAAGCCATCTTAGGGGTGACATTGCGCCGCTGGAGGGCTTCATTGTATGGTATTTCATAATGTGCTGGTATGCAATGCTATTATTTTGCAGAATTTTGTTATTGCAGCGATTTACTACCACATTTACTTGCTCTTTAGATAGTGAGAGGACAACATGTCAAGCAGTAAACTATAGGAGGCAGTTGCTTCTTTGGCCACATAATTTAGATGTTTGAACTATACTCTGCTTAGAAAGCCTGGGAAACACTTATGAGATCCCCACATGCATTTACAGCTGATGCTAACATTAGACATTATAATTAGATATGTAATGTTCCATTCTCCACAGAGCTTGTGAGAGGAGCTGCTGACAGACATCTAGGGGCTTACCCATATAATCATTTGTTACCTTCAACATCATTTCAAAATCTTTGTTGCTTAATAATTTGGAAGAAGATAATTTTTTTCTCAAGAAAATGAGTATAAAATACTTATGAGATGGTATAAGACTGCCCAAAGTCTACATAAAATCAATCCCCAGGTGTCTCCTTTATGCTGCCGATGCTTCAAAATGGAGGGATCTCTCCTACATATTTTCTGGGACTGCTCAGTGTTGGCTGACTTGTGGTCTAGTGCAGCCTTTTTCAACCAGGGTGCCTTGAGGTTTCTTGAGGGGTGCCTTGGAAAAATGACTAAAAGCTGATCAAAGATTTAGGATTGAATACAAAGCCAGTGGGTGGATGAAGCTTTCCTTTTAGTTAGACAAAGCCACAGGATTTCATTGTGCTCCATTACAACCTTCCAGCCATTGGCATCATAACAAATAATGATGTCATTTGTTGATAAGGAGGATGTTGGGTACCTGCACAGCATCATTGTTTGCCCCTTCCCTGATACCCTCACTATCACCTCTGGGGTCCCGTTAGCTGAGTGGGGGAGAGAAACTGAGGGAGAAGAGAAACACTGGAATACTAGTCAGTACCAGTGTGCAAAGGTGTATTTGCTATGGAAAACTAAATCACCTCTAATGCTGGGTGTCCTACATGTGTGGATGTTGCTGAGTCTTATAAAACTGTTAGTTTATATTTTTGCATTTTAGAATGGGGTGCCTCGAGATTATGCCTCATTTTAAAGGGTGCCTTGACTGAAAAAAGGTTGAGAAACACTGGTCCAGTGTCAAGGCTTCCATTAAAGATTTAACAGGCTGGTCTCTTCCGAATACGTCAGCCGCCTACCTTTTGCACGACATGCAAATATTATTCAAACGTTATAAAAACTTCTCAACCACCTCCTCAATGCAGCGAAGGCTTGCATACCTGCTCTCAAAAAACAGACCCACCAACCTTAGAGCATTGGCATACAAGAGTTTCTGAAATTCAACTAATGGAACAACTTACAGCATTTATTAACCGGTTGCCGACCACACACCGTGTATTTACTGCGGCAGTGTGGCTCTCCCAGGCAAACCGGCGTAGGGCTACGTCTGTCGCACGCCTGCATCAGCGGGGAAGCCGATGCACGGGTCAGGCAGCTCTGATTGCCGCCTGACACCCGCGATAGTTCCCCGCTGAGAGAGAAGGACGGGCAGCTGTTGTAAACACAGCTGACCGTTCTCCCTGCAATGATCATACAGCCCCTGTGATACTTCTATATAGGATCACATGTCTCTATGGTCATTCCACAAGCCACGCCCCCCTACAGTTATAAACACGCCCCTAGGTACACATTAAACCCCTTCATCACCCATAGGAGTAAACCCCTTCCCTGCCAGTGTCATTATTACAGTAACAGTGCATATTTTAGCACTGATTACTGTAGTAATGTCACTGGTTCCCCCCCCCCAAAAGTGTAAAAAATGTCAGTCAGGGGTCCGATCTGTCTGCCGTCATTACTAGTGAAAAAAAAAAAAAACAATAAAACTTACATATATCTTTCCTGTAGTTAGTAGACGCAATAACTTTTGCGCAAACCAATCAAAATATGCTTATTGCAATTTTTTTTGCTACAAATATGTAGCAGAAAACAAATTGGCCTAAAATGTTCAAAAATTTCAATTTTTACATTTTTTTGGGGAATGTTATATAGCAGAATGGGAAAAATATTGTTTTGTTTTCCAGAATTGTCGCCCTTTTTTGTTTATAGTGCAAAAAATAAAAATCGCACAGGTGATCAAATACCACCAAAAGAAAGCTCTGTTTGTGGGAAAAAAAGGACATCAATTTTATTTATCACAAAATATGGCCTGGTCATTGAGGGGGGAAATCTTCCAGTCCAGAAATGGTTAAGAACAAGTCTGACAGACGTTTTAAAACTTGGACACCGTGGTCACTGTTTTGGAACTCACTCTAAATCTGACAACTTTGATAAAGAATTGGCGCAGAAGGAAGATTAGGTTTGCCCCTCTCACCCCTCCCTTTATTGAGGTATAGAAACTTCACTCTGGATAAGCCCATACATACCTATCTGTATATGAGTCTATTTACTAGCTCTTGACTGAGCAGACCCTGGTATCAAATGGACAGTATAGACAGACGGTCAGGGGATTATTTCACCCCCCCACTTTTTTTTTTTATCATTCCTTTTCACGTCCTACTCCTAGTTACTGCTTTTTATGTGGGACTAGCACAAAATACAGATATAGAAACATATTGAACTATTTTATTTTCAACTTACTGGTCCTTTGCCTAAGATTTTTGAAATAGTGATTCTGCTCTAAATAGCATCAAATTTCCTTGTATAAAAAATGTATTATTTAATCTTATGAATAGGTATGTAATGAACCTGAAACTTGTATTTATTTGATGTCAATTTGACCTGTTTTTGTTCATGTAAATCTTTGAAATATAAAGAACTCAAACATAAAAAAAAACATTTTTTAATTCTAAATTACATTTTGTTTTTAAATTACTCCCTTACAGCATATTTCTACTTTTGCAGTGAAATGTAAGAAAGCACCACTATACTTTGTTTTTTATGTGTTCGTTTTCACACAACATGCATCAAAAAAATTAAAAAAAATATTTCTTACCTTTTTTTTCTCAGGAGGAGGTGTCATGGTAGACTGCAAGGTTTTTTGAACACTGTTAACGTAAGCCTGTCCCAGGTCTGTCCTTATTTACATACAATGAAAGAAGCCCAGCCTCTACACATTTAATTCTTTATTAGGACAGATAGTGTTCAAATCTAGTTAGAACTGATAATGAAGAGTTACATATGGAAAACACAGCTGCCCAGTCCCCTCAAAAACAACAAGAACTACCTAGGATTTTTCCTTGCTGGATATTCCAGAATAGAGCATCTAAAAAATGTAAGCTACATTTTTTAAATATTTATGCTATATGGATCGGGACATGTCAGATATATAAAGTAGGTGTTGTCCCAAATTGGCTGCAAACGTGGAAATACACTTTAAAAAGGACTTCCATTTTATACTTTATTTGAAACAAGAAAAAAGTGCCAAAACTACCCCTCAGTAATGTTTATATATATGTAGCACCCTACAGATAGGTGCTAGGTAAAATATAGTGGACTTTGTCTGCCTAACAGCAGAGCCATGATTTATTTTTTTCAGGGAGGTTGTCATGGCTTCCAGGTGTGTCTGCTGAGAGGGGAGTCTCACCACTGGCTCTGTGAGTGGCTTCTCATAGGGCAGTGGAGGAAACCCAATCAGGGACACGTTCAGGCTTGTAACTACCCCAGAAGGCAGATTCTGCCAGAGAGGATTCTGGGAGTGGGTATAAGTTTGAAGGGAGTGCATGATTCAAGCGCGATGTCCGGAACCTCCTGACCGGTTTCGTCAGAGTGACATCGTCAGGGGCGCCTGACGACGTCACTCTGACGAAACCGGTCGGGAGGTTCCGGACATCGCGCTTGTCACGCCCCCAGGACGCCGGCTTGTGTTTTACCTTAGCGGGACGCCGCTATTTTATACTGCCTGCATGTATATGTCTGCAACAATGTAAGTAGAACCTAAATAAAACTGATGAATTTACTTTACGGGATTACGCTATGATTTTCTTTATTCCTTGCATACTGCCACACATATTGGAGCCATATCTGTACCTGTGACCGAGCGAGGTATAGGAACTCACGGAATCAATCCTGGTTTACTGAAGTGGAGGAGAAAGTCCATCCCATAAGGGCTAATACCTCATGCCTAAGTGGCCTGTCCATTAATTTGGAGGCCCACTAGTTGCGGTAAGCAGCCACCTTATCCACACACTTGGGTGTCTTTCCATCTCTACTCTCCGTATCTTGGGATTTTCATTCTGAATTGGACTTTCTACCATCCTTGCATGCCGAATGTATTTTTGATGCAATGGACTCATGTTTTTATGTACACTTTGGTTTGGTTTAGTGATTAACCATACTGCATTTTTAGTCTTTTTATGTATGACTTATTTCGATATTCCTAGCGCTGCACTATTTTGATACATATAGTGTTAGAGGGGACCAGTGGCGGCCGGTGTATTGAGGGCGCAGGGGCGCTGCCCCCCCATCCATGCGTCCGGCCCCCTAATCTGCATGCAGGGGCGCCGGACGCATGGAACTTAATGTTTTTTTTTTAAATCACCTGATTAGAGCCAGAGGCTCTAATAGGGTGATGCAAAGGGTGGAGCCGGGGCACAGAGCAGTGCGCCCCAAGCCCACCCATTGTGTGACAATAGCGAATGAAAATTCGCTATTGTCACACCGATCCTCCTCCTGGCCAATCAGGAAGCGCGTCCGATACGCGCTTCCTGATTGGCCGCAAGGCAAACCCTGGAGTGGAGGAGACGCGCCGCCGGGACTGAGGAGGAGCTGACGCCGGGACACCCGCCGCTGCTGCTCCAGGTAAGTAAGGGGGCATGCACGCTGTTCTCTGCATTGGGGGAATGTATGCTGGTCACTGCATTGAAGGGGGCACGCACGCTGATCTCTGCATTGGGGGCATGTATGCTGGTCACTGCATTGAAGGGGGCATGCACGCTGATCTCTGCATTGGGGGAATGTACGCTGGTCACTGCATAAAAAGGGGGCATGTACGCTGGTCACTGCATTGAAAGGGGGCATGTACGCTGGTCACTGCATTGAAGGGGGCATGTATGCTGGTCACTGCATTGAAAGGAGCATGTACGCTGGTCACTGCATTGAAAGGGGCATGTATGCTGGTCACTGCATTGAAAGGGGGCATGTATGCTGGTCACTGCATTGAAGGGGGCATGTACGCTGGTCACTGCATTGAAAGGGGGCATGTACGCTGGTCATTGCATTAAAAGGGGGCATGTATGCTGGTCACTGCATTGAAAGGGGGCATGTACGCTGGTCACTGCATTGAAAAGGGGCATGTATGCTGGTCACTGCATTGAAAGGGGGGCATGTATGCTGGTCACTGCATTGAAAGGGGGCATGCTGGTCACTTTGCATTGAAAGTCGACACACTGGTCACTGTGCATTGAAAGGGGGCACGCTGGTCACTGTGCATTGAAAGGGGGCACGCTGGTCACTGTGCATTGAAAGGGGGCACGCTGGTCACTGTGCATTGAAAGGGGGCACGCTGGTCTCTCTGCATTGAAAGGGGGCACGCTGGTCTCTCTGCATTGAACGGGGGCACGCTGGTCTCTCTGCATTGAAAGGGGGCACGCATGTCTCTCTGCATTGAAAGGGGGCACGCTGGTCTCTCTGCATTGAATGGGGGCAAGCTGGTCACTCTGCATTGAAAGGGGGCACAATATACCTTATTTACTGAAGGCCCCTTTCACACTTTTGCAACCTCAAAGTCACACAATTTTTTGCAGCGTTTTTTGCCGCAAAGCAATGCCTATTACATTTTTCAGTTTGCGCCCCCCCCACCCCGCAAAAAAAATTTGAGCACCAGCCGCCACTGGAGGGGACCACTCCAAAGAAGGTTCTAGGATCCAAGGTCCAAGCTGTAAAGGGGGTGCCTGGTCAGAGGACCCTGAAGTTAGAGGATGTACCTAGTCAGAGGACCCTGAAGGGCTAAAGGAGGCACCTGCAGTTTGGGCCCTGAAGAGTCAGTGTACAGTGTGGAGTGTACCAGTTGAGCGTTGCAGCAGCACGGGAATTTACCAAGAGCTACCTCAAGCCAGCGCAGGGCTGGAGGGAGCTATTCAGTGACTTTTGAGCAAAGCAGTGTCAGGAGTCAAGTATTCTACAGTCCTGGATCTTCTAAATTAGAGTCGGGTTCCAACACAGTTTTCAGTGTTACAGTGTATTCAAGCATCAGGAAGCGTTGGCTAGCGTCGGCTGGTGTCAAGACAGCGCTAATAGGCATTTCTTGCCAAAAGAGTCCCAAAAGTGTACCTAGTTGAGCCAGAGGAGTATCCCACTCATTCCCTTCTCCCATCCCCTAAATACAATAAAACAACCAAACCAATATCCCGGAGTTGTCATTGTCTCAGTTCTCACACCTGGGGTCACAGCTCACATGGGCTGGAGAGGTAACCGGTAACAATGGCAGACCCACCTCAGGCTTAATGCCTGGAAAACCTGCTACATATTGTTAGAAACCTTGTAAGCTGATAATGTCCAGTGTTCTCTGCTTCTGCTTTTATCAGCTAGCATTGTTCCCAGCTATTTCTGTGGACTACTGAACGCCTCTACCCTTTAATATTTGTGTAGACGAGGAAGGGGGTTTGTTGTGTAGTTCTAAAACACTTCCTTTTTGAGGCTTAAAACATCGATTTTCCAAACATACAGTACAGTGTAGGACATGAAGTGTATTACTGGCAGGATTACCAGTTGCAAATCAGGGGAATAAAGCCTAACAAATAAAACTAACACAGCCACCTCATCTAAGGATGTGTAAGCTGCAATATATTACATTTTAGATTTGGGTTTAGATAAACATTATGCAAATGACTCTGCAAGGAAATATGATGGATTATATACCAGGGCAAGATTTGTTATTCTAATCAGTAGCCTCAGACCGGGTCTTCCCCTACAGCAGAATGAACAGGCTTTTTAAACCATGAATCCAGTATCATACCTCATTTTTATTACAGGTCTGTAAGAGGTCACAGACCAGTAACCAGCAAAAATCATGTATAAATGGCATTTATCTAGTATGCCCCAAACACTTTCCTTTGTTTCATAATTGAGTCCTATACGGTAAATAAAGTACTTTTTTTTATCTATTGAGATGTTGAAGGGGATTAGATAAATCTAGTGGTAGAGCAGATAACCATAGACATATAACCCTTCAGGCAACATGTCATTAAAGTCCCGTACACACAGGCTGAATGCCAGGAGACATTCGACCCGTGTGTATGCCAGCCGGTCCCACAGAAGCTGGTCATTTTGCCGGCTACTGTCAGAGGAGCATGCTGGAAAACAAGCAGCTGATTGGAGTGTTCTGGTGCGGGGGAAGACAGATCGTTATTATAGCAGAGCTGACAGTTTTTTTTTTAACCTATTGGGTTGAACAGTAAAAAAATCCATAGTGTGTACCAGGCTATACATTATACAATTTTCTTAAAGATTTACCAAAACCATATATTTTGAGGTCAGACCTAAACACTTTCAATTTGTATGCAACCAGGCAGGCCCTTGCACTACATAGTTGAAGGTAAATCTTAGGCTCCATTCACACCTGAGCGTATCGTTTTCAGGCGTTTTTTGGGGCATTTTTCAGGTGTTTTTCATGTGTTTTTTTTTCAGGCATTTTTTCAGGCCAAAATAATCTTGTAACCCGCCAAAAAAGAAGCGCGTGTACTTTTTTGACCTTCAGGCGTTTTGTTTCAGGGGACAAAATGCTCATATGTGAACAGGGGCCATTGAAATGAATGTGATTTTGCTTGTTGGGCATTTTGAGACTTCAGAGATAAGCTAATGCCATGTAGGAAAACATTGTAAGTTTAAAGCCTACATAATATTCCTTTTTCATTTTTGATTCATAGTCATAATATCATTTATCTGCTGACCAGAGGGATTGGAAAAGTGGAGCAATTTTGTACAAAAAATTGACAGAGAAGTAAGAACTAAAATCAGAATGGGGGGAAAAGGGGAGCAGTCTATAGCACCCCTTTTCCTCATGGGATGGCGGCAGGAGCAGGCTGTTTAAGGTCACCTACTGACCTTGAATACAGGGTGAGGAGAACGACGTCACTGTCTCTGGGGAAAAGGTTAGCTGACCTTTTCCTCGGGGGTCAAGTGACCTTTTTCCCGCCCAAATTTAACTCTGTATCTGTGGAGATTAAGCTAGCTGACCTTTTTTCTGGGGTCAGGTAGCCACTTCCCACTTTTTTCTCCCACCTAAATATCCCACCGGATTATTCCAGAACCCCAATCCAGGGGTATTTAAGGGGCGCCGCCCTCAATCGCTTCAGAAACGGAGCTGTGGTGTTCCCCTCCCTCCCCTTTGTTTGCCGCGGCCAAATTATTATGTGGTAGTGTCACCTTTGTTTTTTTTTGTTTAATTTCTGTTTATTGAAAAATTTTCAAGAAAACAAAGAAAAGCAGAATATAGACCGTACAATCCGACATGAAATACAGTAAGTAACCATGGAACAATATCTAGTGTCACCTTTGTTTAAGGCCCCTTTCACACAGGGGAGTCTGTTTATCTCAGCGGGGGATCGAACCGCCGATCCCCCGCTGAGCAGGCGGATGGCAGCTCTGTCTCTGTGCTGTGTGCAGGACAGAGCTGTCAGGTCCCCGCTGTCCTCTGTGGGGGAATCGGATGAGAACGCACCGTCTGTCCGTTCTCATCTGATCCCATCCGATCCCATCCGCTGGACGGGTGGAAAATAGGGTTTTCATCCTCCCAGATTTGACAGATCGGATCGGATGTCAGTGGACATGTCCCCGCTGACATCCAATGCCCAATAGAGATGCATGGGGCATCCGTTCAGATCCATCAAAAAAACGGACAGGCGGATCTGAACGGTCCGCCTGTGTGAAAGGGGCCTAATGCAAGAGGACAGAGTTGTTATGTCTAGAATGGAGCGTTTACAATTTGTATATTTATTATTAATTTATTGTTGGAAAAATGTTTTTGGAGTCAATCTGATGTTTTTACAACCTGTGTCGAAGTGACTAGGTTGGTTTTAGTCCCGGTTTACACTACCGCGACTTGTCAGGTGACTGGTCAGCCTGACAAGTCGCGGTTCATTCTGTGCTACGGGAACCATTCTAATAGGAACGACTCAAGTCGCTCCGACTTAGAAAATAGTTCCTGTACTACTTCGGGGCGACATCGGAGCGACTTGCATTGACTTCCATTATGTGAAGTCTGTGCAAGTCGCGCCGAAGTCGCGGTGCACGCGACTTCACAGGTCGCCCCCGAAGTCGGATCGCCATAGTGTGAACCGACACTGTTTTCTGAATCGTTTATTAAATGAAGTTGTTTATTTATTATTCTCTTTGAAACCAATAATAAACGGCCGCGGCCTTATTTATTGTCTTGTGGCTATTTATTAGAAAAAAAAAATGTGTGTGTAGTTGTGCAAAATTCACTTAGTTGTTTGTGCATTTAATTTTGGATGTGAATTCCTGCCTGCTGTCCCATGACACGGTAAAAAGGAAGTGCCTTTTTTTTAATATGTTATCCAACTGATAGATTTGCATTATGAGAAGAAGCAGTAAAGCACAACCATTGTGCAAGACTGCAAACCAGGTAACAAAGCCTGACTATGTAACACGTAAACAGGGCAGCCATCAGAAATTTTGGGGCCCCTTACACAGCTTTAGGCCTGGGCCCCTCTGGGCCTGTCCACCAACATTCCGCAGGGCAGCCCTCTTGCCATCCCACCGAATCCGCCCACTGACCATCCCACCGAGTCCTTCAGTGCAACCACTTCTTTCTTAACACTCTTAAAACTTAATAAATGAAAATGAATCCAATCCATCAAAGAGACATCCTCATATATTTAGCAAAGAGACATCCCAATTCAGTAAAGAGACGGCCTCATATATTCAGCAAAGAGACATCCCAATCCAGTAAAGAGACGGCCTCATATATTCAACAAAGACACATCCCAATCCAGTAAAAAGACAGCCTCATATATTCAGTAAAGAGATATCCCAATCCAGCAAAGAGACAGCCTCATATTTTCAGCAAAGAGACAGCGCAATCCAGCAAAGAGACATCCCTTCAGCTGCATCGGCTTACTCTGCAGCCTCCATGCTTTAGCAATTGCTACTTACTAAAGCAGTCTCGTTGATTGGGGCCTTGGCAGCTGGGCCCTTCGGAACGCCTGGGCCCCCTACATGTGTATGGGCTGTCCCCCCCTGATGGCTGCCCTGCACGTAAATATGACTGATCCCATTAAAATATTTAATTTCAAACTGTAAATAGATATGACTTTTAATAAATTACCACAAATAATAAGACTGTTTACACCTAGATGATCACTTGTATATTTATGTCTAAAAACACCAAGAAGGATATATTTTCCCTTTAAAACTATTTAGATAAAGACGGTTGTCTGTATATATGTAATACAGTACAGATTTATTTAACCTTGGTGGTGAAATTTCATCCCGAAATTATAATATAATGGCATGTATTGTTGCATGAAGTATATAATGTTGCAGTCTGTGACGACTGACAGGCGAATTGCACGCATGCTTTAAGGGGCATTTCTGCAAGAGCTGAGATTATCATAATTCCTTGTGAGCAGTGAAGTTATTTATGTAATATGTCTTCAGAAATCCCATTAACATTTGGTGTTTGAAGTTGCTGAGAACCTGACATTAGAAAGAATTAAAATGTGTCTCCACTCGCAAATGTATTATGTAATAAGCAGAAATTATGATTTAGCTACATAATTTAGTTGTACCTTTAAACTAAAATTTCTTTGTCACATCAGTAAGGTTTTTAAAATAACAAAAATACTGAAGCTATATTCTTTTTTTTAAATAAATGTCATCTTAAAGCGATGTTCCAGCTGGGGAAAAAAATTAAAAGTCAGGAGCTACAAATTAGTGATCAACCGATATCGTTTTTTCGTTGCCGATACCGATATTTTGGCCAATGCATATCGGTATCGGCCGATATGGGCCGATATTTTTGTACATTTAAAAAAAAATGTTTTTATTTTTTATTTTTTTTTTTGACAGGTACTTTTGTGGAGGGATCTGGGAGTCTAAAAGACCCCAAACCCCTCCTCTGCACTTAAAAGCATTCAAAACGCCAAGTTTGGCTGTTTTGAATGCTGTCATTTTTTTTAATCTGGCACCAGACAGTGCCTGGAAGTGATGTCGGTTTTTGCATGGAGACCCGATCAGAGCCGAATTCAGCTTTGATCGGGTCTTCGGCGGGATGGGAGACCCGGGCGAGCCGTGGAAGGCGGCGGGAGGGAGGGAGGATGTCCCCTCTGGCTCCTTGTAATGACAGCCGAGCAGCTTCTTAGCCTCATCGGTTATCATTACAAGACAGCCGACTGTCGGCTATGGACGCCGGTACCTGGGTGATGCCTCTAGCGGCAGGCATCACTCCGGTACAAGCACTTTCCTGAAATATCGGCAATATTGGTAACCTCCGGGGCTAATTCCAATATATCGCGAAAAGTGCATATCGGCCCTCGATATATCGTCTTTGCCGATAATCGGTCAATCCCTACTACAAATACTGTAGCTGCTGACTTTTAATATATAGACACTTACCTGTTCAGGGAGCCCGCAATGTCGGCACCTTTGCAGATTTTCGGATTGGCTGCTGGGTGCTGCTGCCGCCATTCGTTGTAAGGGAAACCGGTAGTGAAACCTTTCGGCTTCACAGCCGGTTCCCTACTGCGCCCAGTGGCGGGGGGAAGGAGGAGGGGGGGTTGAACTTCTGAGGGAAGTCAAAAACACGTACCCATTCCCTCCTCCCCCCATAAAGGTGCCAAATGAGGGTGGAGGAAGCAGATCAGTGGAAGTTCCACATTTGGGTGGAACTCCGCTTTAAGTCTATGCGCACAATTCACTAAGCAATATTTTTTACAGCATCTGAGTATGTGGTAAAATAATATGCAACGTTTCGGGAAAAAAAAGAACTGTGTAATTCAAAAAGAAACTCTCCTTAAAATCTCACATGTTATCTTTCCGAAGTATGCCTTAAATACTGCCTGAAACCATGTTGCGTTAAGTTATCGCAAGCATCTGATATGATGCTTTTCCAAAAAAGTGTAAGGGAGCCAGCAATTTAATTATGGCTGGTATAGCATGGCTTCTCTGTGTTGAGGGCTTAAGGTACCATATGAGTTGGGTATAAAACTCCATAACAAGTGGCTTGGATAACATGAACTTCTGCAGTGTGGGCTCCTTAAATAGAACCACTTGGGATCCTCTCCTCCTCCTCCTCTTCTTCTACATCGCTTTAAATTCCAGAAGACTGGATTCAAAGGGCTCCATCCTCTTTGCTATGCCATCTGCCAGCCTCTAGAAACAACTCCTGTCTAAAATCTAGCTGACACCTGCTCCAGCTTGCACTTTCCCACCTATTTTTTTAACCAATCACTGTGGGGTCTGACCATTGCCGTGGTTATCTCATAGTTATCGCAAGCTTGGACCAGTACTTAATTACTGCATTTATTTATTTATTTTCTTTTGTGAATTGACTCTAATGCCTTTTATGTGGTACTTAACAAGCGTTTTTGGTGTTTGCGCTAAATATCGCATACGAGCAATAGTGAATTAACATTTTCATTATCGCATCCGATAAGTGGTCACGTGACCGCCATAACGCATGCGATAACCTTTAGTGAATTGTGCCCAATATATTCATTTTCAGCATCTAATTTTGGCAGAAAATAATTTCCCCATCTTTAGCCTTGGCCCTGAGATCCAAGGGACTCCAAGTGGACCCAGAGATTGATTTAAAAACTAACCGATACCTTGGAAAATGTTTTTGTCAGGTCTGGTTGTGTTACAAACATGTCTTTTCAGTGGTAGTAAAGCTTAATTGTGTTTGTTTTTTTAAACAAACATGTTATACTTACCTGCTCTATGCAATGGTTTTGCACAGAGAAGCTCCGATCCTCTTCTTTTCGGGTCCCTGCTAGTGCTCCTGACTCCTCCCCCCTGATCAGTGTCCCCACAGAAAGCCATTTGCCCTGGGGGCACTGCTGTGTACTTACTTCCAAGCCATTGCTCCATGCATCCATAAGACACATAGAGCCACAGCCCCTCTCTCCTCATTGGCTGTGATTAACAGCAGTGGGATCCAATGGTCTCCTGCTGCTGTCTCAGCCAATTAGGACGGAGAGTTCTGGGACAGGGGAGGCTTTAACCACTTTACGACCGCCCACTGCAGATATACTGCGGCAGGCAGCCGCTCCTGGGCAAAGCGACGTAGATATACATTGCTCGCTCTCAGGAGGCTAGGGGGCACGCTCCCGCCCCCGCCCCCGCTTATCAACGGGGAAGCTAATACGTGTGTCATGTGGCTCTGATTGCCGCCTGACACCCGCAATCGCTCCCCGCTGACAGAGAAGGACGGTCGGCTGTTGTAAACACAGCTGACCGTTCTTCTCCCTGAAATGATCATAGAGCCCATGTGATCCTTCTATATAGGATAACATGTCTCTATGGACATTTCAGGAGCCCACCCGCAGTTAGAATCACTCCCCTAGGCTCACATTTAACCCCTTTATCACCCATAATGTTAACCCCTTCCCAGCCAGTGTCATTATTATAGTAACAGTGCATATTTTTAGCACTGATTTCTGTAGTAATGTCACTGGTCCCCCCAAAAGTGTCAAAAATATTAGTCAGGGGTCCGATCTGTCCGCCGCAATGTCGCAGTCCCACAAAAAAGGAAGATTCACCCTCTCTATTTGTCCTGTTTACTGTTAAAGTGAAAGAAAGTCCCAAAATCCCAATTTGTACTGTAGGTTGACACTAGGACAGCAATGGAGGGTAAATCTTCAAATGAGGATTGAGGACCCTAGTTCTGGTGACCCCGGTGAAGTGCCGTAATTCCTTCCCTTTGGAGGGATTTCCTCTCACTTTATGTTTTGGCTATCCAAAATAAAAAATAAATAAAAAAAAGTTTTTCCTTTAGTTTCACTTTAAAGCTAAGAACCAGACAGATGTAAATTACATATAAGACTAGCTGATTGGAGGAGAGAGCAGAGTGAGGCATTATTTTATCTGGCTTGTTGCCTGTCCAGCCAGCGGGCTAGGTGTGGTGAGGGGAACCACTACAATGTCTAATTGTTAGTTGTGTCATCCACCTGACTGTGCTGTGTAAGGATACTATTTAACCACTTGCCAACCGCAATTCGTATATTTACATTGCGAATTGCAAGTGGCTTACCGGGATTATGGCTGAAGATAACAGTCATAATCCCGGCACCATTCTTTTCAGCAGGCAGCCGGCTTTCGCCGGCTTTCTCACAAAACTGGTCTGAGCGGCTCATGACCTGCTGGATCGATTTCCAAAGATGTCCCCTCTAGCCGCTCACCAATGTTTCTCGGGCTTACCATTTCCACCAGTTCTCCTGAGAAATGATCCAATGGTGCAACACTCTTTGATCAACTCTATGACCCTGGAGAACCAGAGCGACGTCATGACATCACTTCCAGTCCAGGCTAAAAGAATATATATATATATATATATATATATATATATATATATATATATATTTTTTTTTAATAAAGCGAAAGATCAAAACATTCCTTTTTTTGATCTTTTGTTTTTAAAGATAAAGAAGAGATTTGGGTCTTTTTGACCCCAGATCTCTCCATAAAGAGGACCTGTCACCCTTATTGCTATTACAAGGGATGTTTACATTCCTTGTAATAGGAATAAAAGTGATTAAAAAATTAAATAAATTAAAGGGGCAGGGTAAAGATAAAAAGTTAAATAAATAATAATAGAAACATTTTTTTAAAGCGCCTCCCCCATCCCTCCATGCTGGCAAGCAGAAGAAAATGCATATGTACTGTAAATCACGCACCCGTATGTAAACTGTATTCGAACCACACATGTGAGGTATCGCCACGATTTTTTAAAAGAGAGCAATAATTCTAGCACAAGACCTCCTCTGTAACTCTAAACAGGTAACCTGTAAAGGCGTTTAAAGCATTGCCTATGGAGATTTTTAAGTACTGTAGTTTGTCGCCATTCCACGAGCGTGTGCAATGTTAAAGCATTAGTTATCTATTTACTCGGCATAACATCATCTTTCACAATATACAAAAAATTGGGGTAACTATTGTGTTTTCTTTTTTAATTGATTAAAGTCTATTTTTCCCCCAAAAAATTGTGTTTGTAAAACCGCTGCGCAAATACCATGGGAAATAGAAAATTGCAACGAAGTGCCAGAAAAAGCCTGTTCGACAAGTTATCCTGTCATAAGAAAGGCACTGACCCAGAACATGCATGCTGTAAATGTGTTAGAAAAGTGTAAGAATCCATATGTCTATACTTGTTCCAGGTTAGTGACTTAGGAAGCATTGAAGCTGATGCATTTATATAATAGCAAGGCCATGTGTTTTTTTTAGATTTAATAATCAGCAGTAGCTGCCTTCCTATTTTTCCCATGACAGGTTAAATATCAGTACTGGATGGACAGGAATACAAATACTTGGACAGGTAAAACAGCTCTCGTGTTTGTATTCCATCTGTGCATTTAAATGTTTGGTTGGAGTTCAGCTTTAACCTTTGTCTATGTCATAGACCTTTGTCTATTGTCACTTTTACATGTTATATTTATTCTACTGTTAATGAGTAATTTGCAGTGAAAAATCTGTTGTTTCTTCACCTTTCATATAATAATTTGCAGACAGTGGATTATCAGCTGCATAGAAGCTATATGATGTGTGATATTTGGGGGTTCTGGAACAATAGCCAGCTGCACACTTATAAAAGGAAACAGTCTTTATTTTTCAAAATGGAGAACAAAAGAATGACAAAAAACATTCATCTCTGGAACAAAGCAAAACTTTGGCTCACCATCAGCAGAAACTTGTCCCTTATCAAGGTTTAAAGCCCCCGCCTGCTCCAGGGGTCCAAAGAAAAGGTCACCACATCTCAGTAACCAAAGAGCACACAGTGCTTTCCCACAAGTGTGTTGTGCTCCCCACAACACCTTATGGACCCTACAAAACTTGTAGCTAGGGTTGGCAGATAGTTCCCACCCAAAATCTCTTTGAGCCTTTGCATTCTGGGTCCTATATCAGGACTTAACAATCCTGGGAAAACTGTAAATCAGTGTTTTCCTGTATACTTAATCACCCCAGAACCCCTGCAAGGGTGAGAATTCTTGAGTACTCCAGTTGTCTCCAGTCAACCTTGAAGAGACCACAATCCAAACAATAAATACCACATACCACCATGCAGGACCCAGCTCTGGGATCCTGTACAGGGTAAGAGCAATTAATATTGCTCTGTGCCTGGATGCTGCAAACTTTAACTCAACATTGCTGCACCACAAAGGAGCATCATTGTTGGAACATTATTTCAAAGATTTCAGACTTGTTGAATATTCATTTTTTTTCTACATGCTTAATTTCAATTTAGCAGGTGCCTGATACTCTTTAAATAAAATTCTTGCCCTGCACAAAGCACAACAACTGTTTCATTTAAAATCAGGCTCCACAAGGACTCTACACTCCACTTTACTACACAACCTCTGGTGGAAGATCAGGGAGACAGAGAGGCCCTTGAGCAAATACGAAGTCCTTTTACTGCCCACCAGCAACCAATGAGCCTGCTGTTAGCAAAGCTAAGGTTCACTTTAAGAAAAGATAAGTATTAATGGCAACCAAAGTCCTTTTACTGCCCACTAGCAACCAATGAGCCTGCTGTTAGTAAAGCTAAGATTCACTTTGAGCACCGATAAGTATTAATGGCAACCAAAAGTAAAGCTAAGATTCACTTTGAGCACCGATAAGTATTAATGGCAACCAATGACCTTTGGTTAGATTTTTTTTCTATTTTACTACGCTTTTGAAAATTCTTTTACTCTCACTGTGAACTGTTTATTGGTAATAGGAAGCAGAGTATTGCTGGCCATGGTTGTAAATTTAGAAAATTTCCAGGGCCTGAGGAAATACCAGAGCATAAAGCCATAATCCTGTCCCATCAATGGTTAGCATAAATCTAAGAAGTGCCTTATCTTCACTGATGATCCCCTTAAATAGGCTTACTTTCTATCATCTAATGCTATCAAACCATGGCCTTCATAAGTCTTCATTGCTCCACAGGACATAATTTGTGAGATGGCAGATAACCAAATTAAAATATTGAATTTCTGGGCAGCAATACATTTTATAAGTAGAAAATAGGCAGAGTAGGTGGTGTTCACGTAAAGACATAACAAAAAGAATTAGGGAAGTAAATCTGAGGTCATGCTATTAAAGGAAGGTATGGAGTAGGGCTGAAACAACTAATCGATTAATCGATTATAATCGTCAACTAGTCGATTATGAAAATAGTTGTCAACTATTTTTGTAATCGATTAATCGTCAGCCAATTAGTTGTCCTTCATACAGAATGCATTATTTGTTTACATATCATAAAATACAGTGCAACACACATACAGCTCAGTAAACCATCCATACATGTCAGTAGATGACAGAGAACTTGTGAATGTGTGAGGAGCAATGCCTCATGGGAAATGTAGTCCTGGGCAAGAGAAGGAACCAAGTGATTCTAAAGGCAGAGGTTTTTTGAACTTGCTATAGGGACACTCTGTACAGTACTATACTTTGCTGCTTCCTATAGGGGCACTTTGAAGGCAGAAGGGGCTGGAAGTGCCATGGGGGGGGGGGGGGGGTGCAGAAGAGGAGAATCAGTGCTGCTCTGTGAAAAATCACTACACAGAGAGGATAAGTATGACAAGATTGTTGTTAAAAAGAAAAGAATCCAACGTTTACAATCACTGTAAGGGCTCTGTGCAGGGAAGATCAGCATCTGAACCCAGAGAAGGTGGAGGCCGATAGACTAGAGGTGATATAAGGCATTACAATTACATTTAAAGTAAAAGTTTATTAGTATTGTGCATTATACTGTATTTAAAATTATTATATCCATGAATAAAAAAAAAAAGTCTCAGCTTTTAGTACTACTTTAATATATAAATGTTATTTTCCCCCCTCCACCCTTCATATACCTTTATGTCTGACTCCCAGTTAAAATATCCTGCATATCCGACTTCTGGGCATATTTTTTTCATATACATACACATGAAAAAAAAAAAGCATGCTGCTGCTACTAAAGGTCTTCTGCTTCCCATACATGTATTGGATTTTTGGACAAAAATATTTGCATCTATATTTGTTCAAAAATGATTTGTATATTTGTTGAATGGATGAGTGTTGTTTGAAAATTCCACTTGCTTTTAACAATAAATTTTAAAATGAATAAAACTTCTGAGTAAAAACCACATACACTATTTGAAGATTTGTTTGATCGAGAAGTTTTCTATTCTGTTCCTTCAAATGTTCCTGTCACTGTGGTTGACACCGGACACCAATATACACTAATGGTTAGAAAAATCGGATGAATGTTTTTAAAAATGTTCTAAAAAAAATTTAGTTTGTGTATTACCAGCATAAGTGACAGCAGGCACAGGGAGCTTGTATCAAACGACCTGCCTATTAATAAGGGAGTCTATCATGATTATATACAAAACCGGTCTGAAAATTTGCAAAACAGTGTTTTAGGTCTTTTAAAAATATTGATCTCGGAGTCTGATATGTACCACATTTAAACCTCTAATAATACATATATCTGTTTCAGAGTGGATTAAATATCCAACTATATAGCTGGATAGTTATATTTACCACTACATATAGATATTCAAGAATATTAACTAAATTATACACTTTTTTTTTTTTTAGGTTTTTATCCGATTAGTCGATTAATCGAAGCAATAATCGGCCAACTAATCGATTATGAAAATAATCGTTAGTTGCAGCCCTAGTATGGAGTAGAACTAGGAAAAAAAAAATTTAAACTTCAGGAACCAAAGGCTGAAGGCACGACACAGATTCACAGTATACAGAGGTAGGAAACGTCACTCGATGAACCATGGGGGGCAAATCTTTAGGTTAAAGTGGAACTTTAGTCAGAAATTTAAGTCCTGCTAAATCACATCAGGCTGGCCCCTTTTACAGGTTTAGCTATGTAAAACATTAAAATGAAGTGCTTATATCAGTGATGGTGAACCTTGGCACCCCAGATGTTTTGGAACCTCATTTCCCATGATGCTAGTGCACTTTGCAGTGTAGTTGAGCATCATGGGAAATGTATTTCCAAAACATCTGGGGTGCCAAGGTTCGCCATCACTGGCCTATATTGTTTAAAATCCAGTAGTATACTGTCTCACCATGCTCTGCACATGCTCAGTTGCTCTCCATTTTTTAGGCACTGCTGAATTTGTAGAGGCCGATCTGCTGATAGCCTTAAAGCTGAACGAAATGCTCCTATCCTGTACAGCCAAGGAAGTTGCTATCTTAGGCCCCTTTCACACGGAATGCAGTTGGATGCTGTTGGCTGCGGTTGGATGCATTTTGAACTGCACTCCAACTGCATAGACAGCCCGAAATCAAGGTAACAGTTCACATAATTGCAGTGCAGTTCAGCGCAGTTAAAAAAAGTAGAGCATGCTGCATTTTTCTGCACCGCAAATGCAGGAAACGTGCTACAAATGCGCTACAAATATGCTTCAAATGCACTGCACTGTGCCCCTTTAAGCCAAGAAAGCCAAGCCCAAAAAACGTTTAGAAAAATGCACAGCAAATGCAGCAGAAAACTCATGCAAAACGCACTCAAGAGCACGTCAATCACGCTTCAAACGCATTTCAAATGCATGTAAACATGCAGTTAAAAACGCACAGTTATGTGCAGTTTCTGGTGTGAATGGGCCCTTAGCCTCTGTTTGATCTGCGGTTGCCCTGGTGCTGCATTTGGGATCAGTTATGACACCAGCCATTTGATGGGTTGACAGCTTGGTTGAGAACACAAGCAAATGTGATAGTTAGCAATATTTTTGAAACTGTTAAATCAATCGGTTCAGATCCACCTTATGATTTACTGCTGTTCAGGGACTCTGGGCTTCAGCAAAATGTCAACCTCCAGCAAGAAAAAACAGGAGCAATGCTGGAGGCAATTTACAGCACACACTAATTTTGGTAACATAAATATTAATGCAGAATGTATGTTCCTTTCTAAAGAACATTATTTTTTAATCAAGTTGTTATGAGTAAAGTTCCACTTTAATAATTGTTTATACTGGAAATATAGAGTGAGAGACAGATGCAGGCTGGCGGTTCAAAGGAAAATGAGGAAGAGATATAGATTATAGCACAGAGATAGACAATATAGAAGGTCTCATGACTGAATCCAGCCAGGTCCCTTCCATTTTTGGAATCTATTTCTTCTGTTTACAGTGATCTGTCTAAAGAAAAGAATATGCAGTATTTCACAAATCACGTTGACATGAGTATACTATCCATGATATGTGTTGTCCACCTGTATTATGCTGATCTACTTCCCTAGTAAAACCTAACTATATCCCCAGAGAGATCAAGTGCAGAATGTCATGTCATTACGACTAATTTATCAGTGCAATCAGTCACTACAAATTCACATGGTCTAACAAGGTTCTGCTGGAGCCAGCAGGCCCATGCTAACTAGGGTTTTGACATTACTCAGAAACATAATTTATAGTTACCATCAGTGCATCATTCTCATATAGATGGAGATGCAACCTATAGTATATTAGGGTATAAGGTAGAGGGACTTATGGTGATAAAACATACAACCTATCAGGTATAAAAGAATAAGACATAGTGTGAAGAAACGTACAACCTATAGTCAATTAGGGTAGAAGGGAGTACAATATATGGTTAAAACATTTACAAACTATTATATATTTTTTCAAAAAACAGAAGGTGGATGAGTTTACAATCTATAATCTATTAGGGTGTAGAGTAACACAGAAGGTAAATTTGTTTAAAATATGTAATCTAATAGGGTGTAAAAATATGGTACAGAATGGGGAAGGGATTACACTCTATAATCTTTCAAGAATCAAGGAAATGGTACAGAAGGTGGATACGTTTACACACTATAATAGGGGAGAAATGCAGACACTGGATAATCAGTCCTAAAGCATTTATGGGCATAGGGGACAGATGCAGAATTTGGATAAGTTGACAACATATTAGGTCATTCAGCAGAGATCCAAAAGATTTTGCAGTATGTTAAGGTGGCCATTGTTGATCAAACATCTCCCGAGTCCCTAAGAACGATGAAAATACCAGAACCTGTCCCAACCTCCTGTTTAGTACAGCCCAGTCATTTTTTTTATATTCTACTCTTCCCTATAGATGAGTTTAGAATCATTCCCTTCCACGGGAAGATTTTTCATCAAAATGCAAAATTAAATAAATAATGCTCATCATATTGCACATATTAGACACCTAAATAAACCAATGAGGTGTGCAACTTCCAAAATAGAATGATAATCAAACAAAAATAAAAGGCAAAAGTAATGCAAATGTACTTAAATGATCAAAAATAAAGTCTCTTCTTATTTTAAGATATTAGTAGACCATAGAGCGGTTTAACAGGACAGGTTCCACTCAGAACAGGCCTCGCCATAGTCGACCAAAGAAGTTGAGCGCACGTGCTCAGCGTCGCATCCATAGGTTGTCTTTGGGAAATAGATGTATGTGTGCTGCCAGCATTGCTGCAGAGGTTGAAGGGGTGGGGGTGGGGGGTCAGCCTGTCAGTGCTCAGACCATATGCTGCACACTGCATCAAATTGGTCTGCATTGCTGTCATCCTAAAAGGAAGCCTCTTTTAAAGATGATGCACAAGAAAGCCCGCAAACAGTTTGCTGAAGACAAGGAGACTAATGACATGGATTACTGGAACCATGTCCTGTGGTCTGATGAGACCAAGATAGATTCATTTGGTTTAGATGGTGTCAAGCGTGTGTTGTGGCAACTAGGTGAGGAGTATAAAGACAAGTGGGTCTTGCCTACAGTCAAGCATGGTGGTGGGAATGTCATGGTCTGGGGCTGCATGAGTGCTGCCGGCACTGGGGAGCTACAGTTCACTGAGGGAACCATGAATGCCAATATGTACTGTGACATAGTGAATCAGAGCATGATCCCCTCCCTTTGGAGACTGGGCTGCAGGGCAGTATTCCAATATGATAAAGACCCCAAACACACCTCCAAGATGACCACTGCCTTGCTAAAGAAGCTGAGGGTAAAGGTGATGGACTGGCCAAGCATGTCTCCAGACCTAAATCCTATTGAGCATCTGTGGGGCATCCTCAAACGGAAGGTGGAGGAGCGCAAGGTCTCTAAGCTTTGTGATGTCGCCATGGATGAGTGGAAGAGGACTTCAGTGGCAACCTGTGAAGCTCTGGTGAACTCCATGCCCAAGAGGGTTAAGGCAGTGCTGGAAAATAATGGTGGCCACACAAATTATTGACACTTTGGGCCCAATTTGGAAATTTTTACTTAGGGGCGTACTCACTTTTGTTGCCATCGGTTTAGACATTAATGGCTGTGTGTTGAGTTATTTTGAGGGGACAGCAAATTTACACTGCTATACAAGCTGTACACTCACTACTTTACATTGTAGCAAAGTGTAATTTCTTCAGTGTTGTCACATGAAAAGATATAATAAAATACTTACAAAAATGTGAGGGGTGTACTCCCTTTTGTGAGATACTGTGTGTGTGTGTGTGTATGTATATATATATATATATATATATATATATATATATGTATGTATATATATATATATATATATATATATATATATATATATATATATATATAAATACCAAGCCGCTATGGATACTTAGAAACATAGAAAACTGATGGCAGAAAAAAAACCAAGTGGTTTATCGTTTCTTCTTTTCATTTTTTTATTTATTTATTTATACGTTTTGTATTTTTTTCTGTATTTTTTTTTAACATTTTGTCAACTGAGTATTTACTCCATATTTTATTAAGTTTATATATGTTTCATATATGTTTTCACTTCCTTTCCTTTTTATTTTGTTAGCTTTTTCATCAAATCAGAATATCTCCTTGACACCTTCCAGTGGTTGAAGGTGCTAGTTATTATCCTCTTCTAGATGAGAAATGGTCCAGTAAGTTATCACAGATGATCAAAATCCAGAGCATTGCTTGCTCTTATCTGGCAATTTATAAGGTATAAAGGAATAATGTAGAAGGTGAAAGAGCTTACACTCCTTCATAGTATAAAACAGTAATAAAAAAAACAGATTGTTTCTTTAACAAGAAAGCATTTCTATTTTACGGATGTATTATTATGGAATGTACAAACAAGGTACATTTTGGGAAGGTGGCTAAGGTAGACTCAAAGTTTAAAAATATATACAACCTTTTAGATCCTTTATGTAAGAACACAAGGGTACTCTGGCACGTCACAAAAACCTAAAAGTTTTAGCTTTAAATGGACCTCTTGAAAGTTTTCCAAGCTTTTTATGTGTTTTTCTAAATGTACAATAAACTTCTTGCTGAAATAATAGTATCATTGGTAGAAAAAAATGAACAAAGATGTAGGGGGTGGGGGGATTAGACTGTTGTTACAATATTTACCACTTAATATCAGCTAATTTAAGTTAATTAGGATTCTTGACTAATGAAGGAAAGACAAGGTCCAAATAGTGCCCAGAGCAACCAATCCTGCTTGATTTCACATTATGCTCAGAAAAATGACTGTTCAAATTTCTTTGCTACAGGCTCTCTGCATGTATATTCGAGATGAGCCTCTCAAATAAAAGGTTAGATTTTTATAGCAAGCAATTAAGAAAGACTGCAGTGAAAAAAAAATCTAATCATATACATGTTATAGATAGCCAGATATGATGTCTACAGACATCCCTGAGCTTTTCTGTCATGAACCCTTTCTTCCCACTGGCAGGTACTTTGAGGTTAAAATGTTTTCATAGATGAATAGCACATGCACACACTATGTTATTGACTTTCTTTACTGAATGCCCAGATGAAGTCACAAAAATAGATGTTCGGCGAGATAAACATTGTACTAGCCACTTCCTTTTTTTGCAGTCTTACCTCCTCTTTCTTGTCACATCAGTTGTACAGAGAGTATACCGATGATTATACAGTTCAGTAGACACCAGATTTTGACCAAGTGCACTCAGTAATCAGTACTCAGGAACAGAACAGGTCTGACACCCCTTGTGTGTGATGGCATTTGTACTGAGGGGCATGACTGTACTCAGCTCTACCTGCATAGAGCCATAGAGTGGGAGTAAAAACGCAGTGCTTTCACTGACCTAAAAATGTATTTTATGTTTTTTTTAAAGCAAACTTAAAAAATATCCACTAAATTCAAATTCATAAATTCATAAAAATTCAAACATGTAAGAACTTGTATTCTGTTGCCATGATCTTCTTCAATGAACATTCACAGGGCCTACTGTAAGTCTGAACTTCTTAAAATTTGATCTGAGTAATGTTGGCTTTGGATGGAGCAGGTCTGCACCTGGGGCATGATTAGACTGGTGTGTAGACTTAAAACAAACAATTTAGCCAAGCGCTCACTCTGAAGGGAAAGACCGGGCAGGGAACTCCAACATGGGTACATGAAAGAAAAGAAAAAGGAGGCGCAAACACCTAGTGCATTACCCGTGGTAACCGTTTAAAAAATATTTTAATAAAATGCCAAATGCATAATCACAGACAAGAAGAGTGTTAAAATCGCATTACAAGAATCCACCACACATGGAATGGAACATGTCCTTGTAGATAGGACCGCTAACGCGTTTCGGGAGTCAAGCTCCCTTCATCAGAGCCCTATCTACAAGGACATGTTCCATTCCATGTGTGGTGGATTCTTGTAATGCGATTTTAATATTCTTCTTGTCTGTGAGTATGCATTTGGCATTTTATTAAAATATTTTTTAAACGGTGACCACACCACGGGTAATGCACTAGGTGTTTGCGCCTCCTTTTTCTTTTCTTTGGTGTGCAGACTTACCTTACCTGTTTGTTTGATTGTTGTTTGTCTGTGTGAGTTCACTTGTGATAAGGGGTGTAGCTATTACTCAGCTATGCCAGCATAGAGCACTGGAGTAGAAAATAAAAGCAGCATTTTGACTGAGACATAAAGGTACATTAACCCATTTTCTACTGGGGTATGTCTACCAACAGAGGATCAGTGGCCCTTTATTTACCCAGTGCCTTATATAAACAACACTGGTTAAATAGGGATCAGGCGGCCCAGTTATCCTTGTCTGTCATTAGACAGCTTTGTACACAGAGACACTGTACCCAACCAATTTGAGAAACTGGGCACCATGTGATTGCTGTGATTGGTCATCACAGAGATCACATGGTACTGTTTACAGTGCTGATCCCTCCCTTTTCTCACTCAACAAAGGAAGTAGAGAGATTGATTACTTATCAATGGGGTCTTTTGCAGTGACACAAGAATTTTTGTTTAACCTTTTATCGTCCACCTCCTCTCCTACACATACTATCTCTAATACTGTCTCTAGTGACATGTATGTAGCCAACAATTAAAGAAACATAACAACAATAGCAAACATAGGATAATATAGGCACCTGCCTACAAACATGCAGGGGCACAGATCTATATAGAGATAAAAAGGTGTAAGATTTCAATTGGCTTTAAGATTGGCGGTTCTGGTCTGGGTACAAAATTAGGATCTCCAGGCACAAGAGAGTGTGCTGGAATGGCTGGCATTTTCAGATAGCCTGTGTGGTCCTCTTTTAATTGATTGACTTCTATCAAGGAGTTATGGCCATACACTGATCAAAATTCAGCCAGTTCAGCAGCCCAAATCCAGCCGGTTTAGTCCCTGCTCAACTGGCCAACGTTTAATTGGCTAGCTTAAGACCTGATCAGGAGTTCTGACTTTCTCACTCACTGCGACAATGCTTGTTGAATGCTTGTTGCAGGTCTCAGGAAATACTAGAGTTGGAGATAACCAATAATGTGTCTGGATGACCAGTATTCATTACAAGTATTAGCAGATCTTGTATTTGTTGTTGAAATAGGAGAGATATCCTTCTATAAATGACCAAATTCATTCTTCAACATAAGGTATAACTTATACCACTACAGGTTTCGAGGCTCTCCAGCCACCATTGTAAAACCAACACCCTACTGAGACCTGAGCCAGAATTATTTGCCACTGACAACGTTTATTGCTGTATAATGTGGCCATTCTGTACTAACCCTACTGGCTTCCACATAGTTTGTATACCTGTTGTAACTAACATTGCAATCTCTTTTCTGAACTGGCCAGCTTAAATCCTGGAGCAATTATGCAGACCAGGAGTTCTGACTTCACTGTGACAATGCTTGTTGCATGCTTGTTCCAGGTCTCAGGAAATACTAGAGTTGGAGAAAGCCAAGTAACTAGCATTTTAAGAAGGTGGTGAGCAATGTCAGTCTCTTAGTATAAATTTCCTTTAAACCCTTCAGTTCATCTGTAAAAAGTGTTATTGTGAAATGTGACTCTGGTCCAGGGAACGGGTATAACTGACACATACAATATCTATTAATCAGTTTTTGCATTACATGCATTTTGCCCTTTATCACAGTCTATTATGCAGCTATTTGCAGTCCATTTAGCTTTTCTCGCCATTCAGCTCTGAAATGTCTTAATGATGTTAGTTGAATATGACATTTTTCAGGATGGCTGCCTACACATTGCATTGCTAAAATCAGGCAAATTAAATTTCATTGAGGTTACAGACATTTGTTTTTCTTTTCTTTCTCTTCCATATTAAGTATGAGTTATTCCTGTCCGTGGGGGCCATTTACAAATTGAAAGAATGAGGAAACTCAGCCAGGCGTAAATACATGCAAAAGCTACGTAGGCTCTGGCATAGTGCAGCAGTCTTCCAGGGATAGGCAGGCTGCCCTCATTTTCATGATCTTATTACATGTACTTCCAGCAATGAACTGAAAGTGAAAAGCAATTTGGGCTTAGGAGGTACACCAACCCTTATCTGTGTACAGGAGTGAATCTAAAATATCTAATGAAGCAATAAAGAACTGGTACATTTCAAATTAGTAAAGTTTTAAACAAGTTTTCTCAGCATAGGCTACTCTAGTTTCAGTGCCACATCCCTGTATAGCAAGCAGAAATAGAAATAAATTACCCTGAGGGTTTGGGACTTGTAAGGCACTTAATAGGGTAGTATACAATATTTTTCATAAAACAACATTTTATTGATACAAAGATAAAAAGACAAAAAAGTGTACAAAATAAATCAAAGTATACACAAAATAAATTAAATCGCAAACCATGAGTTAAAACATAATAGTAAAAGAGTAATGGTGTTATAGTGCAGAGTAACAATACCCAACGTGTTTCAAAGCTATGTTTTGCTTCTTCTTCAGGGGTATAATGTTTAGTTGCACATACTCTATTCTCTGTATTGATAACACATAAAGGTTTGCGTATGAAGGATAAAACCAACTGTTTCCAGTTACATCGGCCCAGATTATATCCAGCTTCTTGATTCCTGGTTGTTCATAGTTAGTTTTTTCTACGGGAAGGGTATAGTATCCAAGAGCCTGAGGGACAGGAATGGCGACTGAAGTCAAATTGCAGTAGAGCTCTTAGTCATTGCATGTATTTTAGTCAACCTTACACCAGCTAGTCTGCCTATGTACAGTACACAAGACAAATTGTCATTCTGTCAGTACAGAAGGCATGGATCCTGTGGTTCTGTAAAGCAGAAACACCGATCCATGTCTTCCACTAATAAATGCACCTCCCGCACAGTAGTAAAGCACTGGTCAGGCACACAGTTAACCATTTGATTTCCCCTGATGTTAATCCCTTCCCTGCCAGTGTCATTAGTACAGTGACAGTGCGTATTTTTAGCAATGTCACTGGTCCCAGAAAAAGTGTCAAAAACATCACTTGGTCGTCCAATTTGTCCCCCGCAATATCGCATTACCGCTATAACTCACCGATCGTCAGCATTACTAGTAAAAAAAAACAAAAATAAATCTCATAGTTTGTAGACGCTAACTTTGGCGCACAACAATCAATATACACGTATTGGGATTTTTTTTTACCAAAAAATATCTAGTAGAATACATATTGGCCTAAACTGATGAAGACATTTGATTTTTTTTATTGGATGTGCTTTAGAGCAGAAAGCAAAAAATATTGTTTTTTTTTTCAAAATTGTTCTTTGTTTATAGCACACAAAATTAAAAATGCAGAGGTGATAAAATACCACCAAAAAAAGCTTTATTTGTGGGAAAAAAGGGCAAAAATTTTATCTGGGTACAGTGTCGCACAACCGCGCAATTGTCAGTTTGAGTAACGCAAAAAATGGCCTGGTCAGGAAGGTGGGGGGTAAATCTTCTATAGATAAAGTGGTTAAAAAGCCCCTGTCACTGGTTTCTGCAAATTAAAGACACCCTGTAAAAGAACATTATGCATACTTACCTTTCCAGCAGCCCTTGCATAAAAAAACAATGCTGCAGTTCTCCAGTCCCTTCCGGTATCAAATACTGGGTCCCCTACTGTGTTCTATGGTTTCTCTCACTGTCTCTTATGTCACTACAGTATGTATGGGAAGACATCATACCTAGCGGCAGCAGCAGGCCTAGATTGCAATGGAATGTCTGGCCTTGGTACAGACACAAGGTGACAGACACAGGTTAAAATGGCAATTAAAGGGTTATTTCCCACATCTGTGGCTTTCTGAATTGCATTTAATGTCTGAGTATAAATAGTCAATGAGTTTGTTAGCCCTCACGTGGATGCACTGAGCAGGCTAGATACTGATTCATGGGGAGCAGAAAAGAACTGTCAAAAGACCTGCGTAACAAAATAATAGAACTTTATAAAGATGGATAAGGATATAAAAAGATATCCAAAGTCTTGAATATGTCAGTCAGTACTGCTTAATCACTTATTTAGAAGTGGAAAATTCAGGGGGGAACTCTTGATACTAAGCCAAGTTCAGGTAGACCAAGCAAGACTGCAGCCACAACTGCCAGAACAATTAGTCGGGATACAGAGAAAAACCAACAGGTAACTTCAGGAGAAATACAAGCTGCTCTGGAAAAAGACTCTGTGGTTGTTTCACGGAGTGCACAATACAATGATACTTGGACAAAAATGAGCTGCATGGTTGAGTTGCCAGAAAGAAGCTTTAAAGCCCCGTACACACGTACCGATCGTCGTCATACAAACGTTCGTCTTTTCTCCCCGGGATGTCGATGTCTGTTGAAAAGTGCAAAGACAGCACAAGAATTTTGTCCGCCGACTTCAGCTGACTGCAGAAGTGATGTCATGTAATGGTTAACTTTCCCTGTGTTTTTTCTTTTCTGAGCATGCCCAGTCTTGCAAATCTGCGGTCTGTCGGCTGATTTCTGTACTGACTGGCGAACAATCATCCGTTCTGGTGTCGGCATACAAAAATTTTTATGTTTGCAAGAAAGACTCTTGTCCGCAGAATGTGCGCAGACAGCTGTCGGAGGCACCATACTAACAAGCGTACAATCGGCAGATCTTTCGTCCGCCGACGTTTGTATGACGACGATCGGTACGTGTGTACGGGCCTTTACTTACAATCACTTGAAGTCCACAGAGGTAAACTGCGCAGGGCTGATATCACTGTTTGAGATAATAGTGCAGTGTAAATAGGAACTTACAAGCTCACTGGACTTCTGGCTCAATCAGCAGGTATTTTTTGCATTTATCAAACAGATATAACACAATGCTTTCAAAGCTATATTTAAAGCGTAACTCCACTTTTGTTGAGAAAAAAACATTCCCCTCTATGTACATTGCAGGGATTTTAACAACTTTTGTTGCAGATTCCTACCTTTTGTTATTCTGAAGAAATCACTGTTTGTTCCTTTGTGCTTCTGTGATGAGTGGGTCTAATCGGAGTGATGTCATAATTATCTATCAGTTCTGCAGCTGCAGGACACTAATGAGGAAATCTGCAGGACCTGCATCCCTTTAGACATGTTCCTATTGGGAGTATCTCACCAATATTGACATTTTTGTTGCAGGGGATGCCAGAAATCTGACTTATCTGATGTATCTTAGGAAGACTTCTGGAAAAATTGGTGAACCAATCACACAAGCAGGAAATTATGTTTCTGAATGTGGTCAGTACATATTCTGTGTACAGAACAACTTCAGGTAGCCATATTGGATTGCATTTTCAGAAAATGACAGCGGCTGCAGATTGAAAAGGAAAGGTCATTTTTAATAACATTCAATTATAATATGATTTGTGTCGCAATTGTATATGCTATATTGTTTTTTTCTTCATTTGCTATTATTTTTCCCCACGAAAGTGGAGTTACCCTTTAACAAATAAGAATTTCTACTTATTAGGGTTTACCTGCCAGCTTTCAGGTGCTGCAGGGAGAGCCACAAAAGGTTTTCCTCTCACCCGCCACACTGATCAACCACTTTGTTTACTATCAGATTTCTCCTCTGACTGGACCCCTGTGTGCTTCTCCATCCCCCCCCCCCCCTCGCATTGCTGCCGGCTTCCCTCCTCTCCTCTCCCACCAGAAGCTGCAGAGATTTTCAAGATCTGAGCAGGAGATGAGGATGGTAATTATGGCATTTACCGTCCCCTTTCTTTTCTGAGTGAACACAGTGAGTGATCAGTACTGATCATTCACTGTGTTCATTCATAATTTAAGCACACAGTGGGTATAGAAAAGAATAACATAGTTACATAGTAGTTGAGGTTGAATAAAGACAATAGTCCATCCAGTTCAAACTGTGTAGGTGTGTATGGCCGTAATCATCTCTCATACCCCTGAATGTTCTGATCCTTGAGTTGTACGTCCAAGAGTCTTTTGAAAGTACCCATACTTCCCACAGAAACTACCTCTTGTGGTAGATAATTCCACAATCTTGTAGCCCTAACAGTAAAGAACCCCCTGCGTTGCCTGAGGTTAAAACGCTTCTCCTCTAATCGCATTGTATGCCCTCGAGTCCTCATGCAATCCTTTTCGACTGAATAGCTTTTTTTCTATGCTGAGGTCACCATTGAGGTATTTATAAATTGCTATCATGTCCCCTCTCAGGTGTCTCTTCTCCTGGGAGAATAAATCAAGCGATTGCAGATGCTCTTCATAATTAGGGTCCTCCATTCCCCCAATTAGTTTAGTTGCCCTTCTCTGGACTCTCTCCAGCTCCAACACATCCCTCCTGAGGACTGGCGACAAGAACTGGACAGAACACTCCAGATGCGGTCGGACCAGAGTTTTATAAAGTGGTAGGATTATAGTTTTATCTCTGGAATACATCCCTTTCTTAACGCATGCTAATATTCTGCCGGCTTTGGCAGCTGCCGCTTGACATTGCATGCTATTGCTTATTCTATCCTCTACCAAGACTCCCAGATCTTTCTCCATTTTTGATTCCCCCAAGGGTTCCCCTCCTAACGTGTATTGTGCTTTTATGTTTTTAGTCCCCGAGTGCAAAACCTTACACTTCTCCACATTAAACCTCATTTGCCATGTCGTTGCCCACTCTGTTATTTTGTTCAGGTCATTCTGTAGGATATCTGCTTCATGCTGTGCAGTTATTGCCCTGCCCAATTTTGTGTCATCTGCAAAAACTGATATAGAACTACTGATCCCATCCTCAATGCTGTTTATGAATAAATTGAACAAGGTTGGTCCCAGGACTGAGCCTTGGGGGGACCCCACTTACCACCCCAGACCAGTCTGAGTATAAGCTATTTATTACCACCCTTTGGACATGCCCTTTTAGCCAGTTCCGTATCCAAGAGCAAACCTTGCGGTCGATGCCTGCAGACCTTATTTTATAAATTAAGTGCTTGTGGGGAACTGTATCAAACGCCTTAGCAAAATCCAGGTACACCACATCCACTGGTCTCCCCCTATCTAGCTCACAGCTCACCTCCTTGTAAAATGTTAAGAGATTGGTTTGACAAGAACGCCCATTTGTAAACCCATGCTGATTACTGCTGATGATGTTGTTGTCTTTAGCAAACTCTACAATATAGTCCCTTATCATCCCCTCCAGAAGTTTACATACTATCGATGTCAGACTGACAGGCCTATAATTTCCAGGGACATGCCTCTGCCCTTTTTTGAATATCGGTATCACGTTAGCTTTCCTCCAATCCCCTGGTACATTTCCTGTCATAATACTGTCAGCAAAGATCAGGAACAGTGGTCTAGATATAGTTTTACTAAGTTCTTTGAGTACTCTCGGATGTACGCCATCCGGGCCTGGTGATTTATTTGTGTTAATTTTAGCCAGCCTTTTACCCTCTGTTAGCCATAGTGGCAAGTCCTATGTATTACTAGTAACCATACAGTCATGGTCAATGTACCCCTTCTTTTCTGTGTAAAGACTGAGGAGAAAAAAGCGTTCAGCACGGTTGCTTTTTCAGTGTCCTCTGTAACCATCCTCCGATCATCGTTAATTATGTGTGCAATATGCTCTGCCCTAGTTTTTTTGCTGTTGATATATTTAAAGAATTTCTTTGGGTTCTTTTTACTATCCTCCGCTATTTGTCTCTCAAAGTTGATTTTAGCCATTTTTATTTCGTATTTACTTTTCTTATTCGCCTCCTTGTATTGCTCGAAAAGCCGATACTGTGCCCTCTGATTTATATTTCTTGAAGGCCATTTTTTTACCCCTAATAAGTTTTTTAACATTACAGTTTAGCCAGCCAGGTTTGGCTTTGTCTCTTCTAAATTTATTTCCAAAAGGAATGCACTGTAAGATGCATTTGTTTAATATGTTCCTAAAGCATTCCCATTTTTCCTCCGTGGTCAGTGTTCCTAGGGTTTGGTCCCAGTTAACCTTTTCCATCATTGAGCACAATTTGAGAAAGTTTGCCCTTCTGAAGTTTAGGGTTCTTATGTTCCCCTCTTGCCTTGTTATATTCTTATTTACGCTAAATGTGATCATCCTGTGATCGCTAGAGCCCAGGTTGTCCTGGACTCCTACCTCCGAGATTAGGTCTGGGTCATTAGTGATCAATAGATCCAGCACTGCATTTTCTCTAGTAGGAGAATCCAACAACTGAGACATGTAGTTGTCCTGTAAGTTTTCCACGAAGAGACGGGCCTTCCCAGTCAATGTCCCCTAATATGATGACTGATCCCAGTTTTACCACTTTACCCAACAGTGATATAAATTCCAGCTCTACCTCCTCCCTTTGGTTGGGTGGCCGATAGCAAACCCCCACAATTACTTTTCCCTTTACTTCTTCCCTATGGAGTTCTACCCACACGGATTCTAACTCCATACTCATCCCTTCCATAATATCACTCCTCTCTATCACCCTTACATTATTCTTGACATAGAGACATACCCCTCCCCCTCTTTTTCCTACCCTGTCCTTCCAGTACACCGAATACCCTTGGATATTGGCCAGCCAGACAATAACAAACAAAATGGCCCCTGCCCCACCTATAACTGGCCTTCACAGAAAGGAGCACATGGAAGGCCAACACATGCAAGACAAAAAAAAACAGATAAATTCCCAGCTCAACTCACCAACCAGTTTGCTTACCAACCGAATTACCTGTCCTTCCTCAAAAATTTTCCTCAAGAATTTGATGGTATTTTGCCCCATCCATTTTTCCTTCTATCCTGACAAGTGCTCCAGTCCCTGCTTCAAAGAAACACCCCCATATCAGGATATTACCACCTCCATGCTTTACTGTAGGATTGGTGTTATTTGGATTGTGAGCTGTATTGGATTTCTGCCACATCATGTAATTTGGTGTTTAGGCCAAATAATTAAATTTTAGTCTCATCTGACAATAACACCTTTTTCCATGTGGCCTCAGAATCTTCAAGATGCGTTTTGGCAAAGCTCAGTCGTGACTGCATGTGGCCTTTTTCTTGAAACCCTCCTATACAAGCCACATCTGTGGAGAATTTGTGATAATGTCACATGCACACAATAACCACTCTTTGCCATAAATTCCTGCAACTGCTTCAGAGTTGCTGTAGGCCTCTTGGTAGCCTCTCTGACCAGTTTCCTCCTGGCACTTTCATCCAGTTTGTAATGACGTCCAGATCCAGGGAGGGTCAGTGTTGTACCAAATACCTTCTACTTCTTAATAATAGATTTCACTGTACTTCTAGGCATTTATAAAGCCTTTGAATTTTTTTGTGACCATCTCCTGACTTGTGCATGTCCACGACTTTATTCTGGAGATCTTTTGACCGTGCTTTGCCACCCATAGTTGATTGGTTGCTTCAGTTGCACTATCAGGGACTGAAATTCTCCAGGAAAGATCTTTTCATGCTGAGCTAGCCAAACTGACCACAGCTGATCACAGTTGAAAATCAAATGGCTTTGTGTGCCATTAAGAAGGGGATTAGCTACTCCTGATTCATTTTACAAGGGGGGGGGGGTGATCCTTTTTCCAACTCAATGATTCTCTTTTTGAATTTTCTTTAATTTTTTTCTGACATGTTGGTGTTATATCTTTCACTTCGATGTTATAAATTGCACTGGGTAAATACAGCTGGATAAGCCCCCGTTCACACTAAGGCGACCTGTGAGGCGACCTGGTCGCCTCCCATAGGGAAGCTGCGGACCCGTTCTAATAGGAGCGACACAAGTCGCTCCGACTTAGAAAAAGGGTCCGGAGCTTCTTTGGGGCGACCCGGAGGCGACCGCCATAGACTTCAATGTTATGAAGTCCGTGGCGGCCGCTCCGAGGTCGCAGCGCGCTGCTCGCACCGTGACCTCGGAGGTCGCTGTGCGAAGTAGCGTCGCTCGTATGTGAACGGGCACTAAAACAAAAACTATGTTGGTCTTCATTTCAGGCTGCAAAACAACAAAATGTGATTGTTTTAAAAGGGGGCGGGGGGTGATTCTTTTCTATACACACTGTAGTAAGCTTTGTTTACTATGTGCAGCACCCTACAGGTAGGTGCTAGGTAAAAGTATAGTGGGCCTTGGCTGCTTAACAGCAGGGCCATGATTTCAGCTGGCCATCATGTCTCCCAGGTGTGTCTGCATGAGAATGGAGTCTCCCCACTCGCTCCATGAGAGGGTTCTCATTGGGCAGTGAAGGAAACCCAATCAGAGACACACTCAGGCCTGTATCTACCCCAGAAGGCAGATTCTGCCACAGAGGATTCTGGGAGTGGGTATAAGCTTAGAGGAAACGCATGACGCAGCGTCTTTGGCGGGAAGCAGAGTCCAAGGAAGGAAAGTACAGCTGTCTCTCCTCCTGTCTGAAGGATCGGTTGTTCCAGGTGGTTGCCTGGGAATCCAGAGAATGCTGAGTTGAGCTGCAGAGAGGATCCGGTGTGCCGAGGACCAGTTGAGAAATAGGGCTTCAGTTCCAGGAAAGCCTGCCAAGGTCGTGAGTACTGTGAACTGCCCCTAGGGGTCTGCCAAGTGTAGAGGGGACCACTCCAGAGAAGGTTCCAGGGATCCAGGAGTCAGCTAGCTGTAAAGGGGGTGAATAGTCGGAGGACCCTGAAGTGTTAGAGGGGGTACCTAGTCAGAGGACCCTGAAGTGTTAGAGGGGGTACCTAGTCAGAGGACCCTGAAGTGTAAAGGGGGTACCAGTGGTTGGGCCCTGAAGAGTCAGTGTACAGTGTGCAGTGTACAGAGTTTTAAGTTTCAGCAGCACAAGCAGTGACAAGGAGCTACCTCAGTCAGTGAAGGGCTGGAGGGAGCTGTTCAGTGACTTATGAGCTACATTGAGTGTCAGGAGTCAAGTGTTCTACACTCCTGGATCTTCTGAGTTAACAAACAAGTTAAAGTCGAAGTTCTAGTACAAGTTCAGTATTCACAGTATCTTTGAACGCCAGGAAGTGCAAGTCCGCATTCAGCTGCCGTCAATACAGCGCCAATGGGCATTTTTCTGTACAGTGTCCCAGTCAAACCTAGTTGAGCCAGAGGAGTATGCCACTCATTCCCTTCTCCCATCCCCTATATACAATAAACAAGACAAACCAAAGATGCCGGAATGGTCATTGTCTCAGTTCTCACACCTGGGTTCACAACTTAAATGTGTTGGGAGTGTTACCGGTACTAATGGCAGACTCACCTCAGGCCCAAGGCCTGGAAACATTGCTACATATGCTTCAGCTTATGAATGAACAGGAGCCTCTGTTCATTGGGTGGGTATGGTGTGGCCTGTCTGACGCCCCCCCCCACCGGCCCATGGAGCACCAGCCGCCACTGCCAGGGACCCATGATGCTATTAAGATGGCACTGCCATTAAAATGAATGGGCTCCTTTAACGCAATGCGCATTGACCTGCAACACAATGCGTGTTTGTTAATGTACCACCAAAGAAACTCTGAAGTGTGAACAAACCATCTACCTTTGTAGCAGTTTTAAATCATACAAGTGATAAAACTGATCAATGTAACCTACCATTATCTCTGCCATATAAACATACTGTATATTCAAATATAGGAATTTAAACATGTTGTGGTAGGGGCCATTCATCCACTTTATTTTTTCATTATTATTAAAGGCACGCTGAAAGTGGCTGCAATTGCTAGAAAATTGCCCTGTATGTGTCCAGCATGTTAGAGTTGTATTATTAAATGCTTTCCATTTTACCTGTACTCTGTACTGTGCAATGTAGATATAATACATACAATACAATGTGGATACAATATATACATTTTATTATGTAAAAATACAAACTAACTTGATTTTAGTATAATTCAATTCTGTACTGAAAGTTACTCATTTCATGCAGTTTAATATTTCATTATTAAAATTCAGTTTTGATGTCCATTGTCACCAGGGAGACAACTGCTTGTTGCATATTTATTGCCACTTTCCGTGTGGGAAAGCTCAGGTGAGTATCATTGGGAGGAAATGTGTTGGGAAAGCACTTTTCTCTCTTTTTTTCCCTTTTATACGATTTGGCAGCTTTATGAAATATTGAGACAACAAAAGCAACAAACAGATTACATACACAATTAAATTTGCAGAATTGCTTATAAAAGTGGTAGAAAAAATGATTCCGTAAAGAACGTATCATAAATCTACTGCAATATACTGAAAGCAATCAAAAGGAATGAGTGTATATTGTGTTACTAGAGGCATTTGTGCTGATCATTTATTGTATTAATGTAATGATGTTAGCAGTACTGGAATGGCTATGTGATATTGCCTGGGACTACGAGACACACAAAGTGACCTATGCTTAATATAGGAAGGAACACTGGGGGTGGGGGTGGCAGCATTTGCATTGCCTTAGTAAGTTTTAGTATGCTGAACCATCTATAACTGTCTGTTATTTTTCTATATCTGTCTTGTTCACCACAGTGCAGTTTATTCATTATTACACCCAATGTAAACCAGAAGCATTGTTCCTTTTTTTTTTTGCTCTGAAACTGCAGGCTAATCCAGGTGCAAACATTAACTGCTTGCTGACTGTATAACTTACATATACGGCGAGAAGGCGGCTCTGCTGCGTAGAATCACGTACCTAGTAAGCGATCCGGAACTTCCGGGTCTGGGGTGTACATGTGCGCTGCCAGAGACCCGCTCCCGCTATACACAGCGGGACCTGTTCTGTGGGTACTGCAGACTTGATGTCCACTGGCACCCACCGATCATTAGACAGAGAGCCAGAACAGCTGCTTATGTAAACAAGGCAGATAGCTGTTCTGTCAGTAGGGAAGGCATTGATTCTGTGTTCCTGCAAAGCAGAAACATGGATCAATGCCTTCCCATAATAAAAGCACCTGCTAGCAGTGGTTAGGCACACAGTTAACCCTTTGATCGCCCTCCCGATTTGCTAACCTCTTTCCAACCAGTGTCATGAGTACAGTGACAGTGCATATTTTTAAGCACTAATCACTGTATTAGTGTCACTGGTCCCCAAAAAGTGTCACTTAGGGGTTTATTTACTAAAGCTAGAGAGGGAAAAAGTAGTCACATTTCTGCAAGGAAAACCAGTCAGCGTCTAAGCTCAGCTTGTTCAATTAAGCTTTGGCAATAAAACCTGGAAGTTGATTGGTTTCTGTGCAAAATTGTGAATTTTTTTTCCCTTTCTAGCTTTAGTAAATAAACCCCTTAATTTCTGATTTGTACACTGAAATATCGCAGTCCCGCTATGAGTCGCTGATCGCCGCCATTACTAGTAAAAGAATAAAGAAAAAAGCAGGAGAATGCATATTGGCCTAAAGTAACGGAAAACTTTGATTTTTTTACATTTTTTTTACTGGCTGTGCTTTATTTATAGCAGAAAGTAAAACATTTTTTTTTTTTTACAAATTTTTCTTTTTGTTTATAGCGCAAAAAAAAAAAAGCAGAGGTGATCAAAAGAAAGCTCTATTTGTGGGGAAAAGGGCATTTTGTTTTGTTTGGGTACAGCGTCACAAGTTGCAATTGTCAGTTAAAAATAAAGCAGTCCCGTATCACAAAAAGATGGCCTGGTCATAAGGGGGGGTAAATCTTCTGGAAGTCAATATGCCTCAGTAGTCACAATAGACCGAATGTCTTTACAAATCTAGATATTACTTTGTAAATGTTGCAGTGACATTATCGCTGCACTGTATATAGCCTGTGCAGAGAGCAGAGCTGTGGGTTTACAGGCTACCTGCAGGAAAGGGGGTGGAGACAAGACCAGTCACACTGCACAAGAAGAGAGAGCAGCAGTGACTGGTCTTTATTACAGGAAGCTCCTATAAAGAGGCAAAGTATTACATTGGATTACTGCACATATCTGATAGAAACACACGAAACACACTGAAATTCAAGTAAGAATACACATGGCTCTTGTATTTAGACAACACTTGTTTGTCCCAGAGTTCAGCTTTAAGTGCAGTGAAGCTCCAAGCATTCTCCACTGACACCTTACTAAAATTGCAACTGTGGTTTTTAGCACAGAAATGAATTAAAGCACATATTCACTAATTAAAAGAACATTTTCTCTCCTGGTCCTACTGCCCCCCCCCCCCCCCCCACCTTATATGATTGAAGATTTTTCTTGATTTTCGGAAAGGCTTGTTGCCTTTTTTTGTGCTGCACCTCATCTAGGGGAGAATGACGTAGGGACCCCCTCCCCATGTCCACATCAGACATCCTAGTAGGCAGTGTTTTACTAAGTGGATGTGCAGTGAGAGGAACCATGCATGTGCAGATATGATGCCACTCTCTGCTAGGTACAGTATTTGGGAACTGGCAAAAACCTGTAGCATGTCTACATATGAGCGGGTCCCTACAAATTTGCAGATACCAGAAACCAGTGACATATTTGTGCATGGGTGATACAGATGTGCCGTAGGTCCCTCTCAGGTCCAAATGACCTGGCAGAGAGCTGTGGCACATTTTCACACATGTGACATATTTAATAAGAGTGGCACAGGAAGGGCTGCTGTTAGATATCACCGGGCCACATACAGCCTACCTGAAAGCCTCCTCCTTTTTCTTTTACATTTTTTTAACAGCCTTGTTGGGAAGGCCTTTAGTGAAATATAATGTCTAAACAGACCCTTGATGGCTCACATTTGAGACAGAGAAAGGGAGTAAGGGCAAAGATTCCTCAGCCCCTCAACTGCACTAGACAGTGAATGGATGGGAAGAACTCTGAGGCCTCCTGTTCATTCACAAACTGAAGCATAGTAAACACAACTTATTATGCTTCAGTGATGCATGGACACAGTGAGTGATTGGTGCCAATCGCTCACTTTGTTCATTCAGGAAATGAAGAGGGTGGTAAATAGGACATATTCACTGCACCCCCCCCCCCATCCTAAAACATCCCCCTGTGTACCCTCAGCAGCTGTTGGTGGGAGAGGAGAGGAGGGAAGCTGGCAATGTTGCAGGGTAGGGGGGGCACATAGAATGGCCCGGACAGCAGGGGGGTGGGAACACAGATTCCAATCCCCCTGCACTGCTGCTAGAGGTAGAAAAAGGAGAAGAAGCCGGCAGAGCTGAAGGGGGAGCCACAAGAGTTGGCAATAAGGCAGCACAGCAGTTGCACTTGCTTGGCAGGTGCCTGGGGTCACCCTTTTGAACTGATGGGGCCTGGGCCTGGTACAGGAGAGCTGTCTGTACTGCCTTATCAGTGTCCCTGGGCGCAGGAGAGGAGCAGCATTAAGGCAAACATTTCTTTTTTGCTCAGACAGTGAGAGAGAATGAGATAAGAACATTGGTTTTTATTTCTGTCTTTTTCCCCATTGGAAAGATTCACCCTATCTGTCCTGTGTTCCATTATGAGTGAAAGAAAATCCTTTATTTTGTGTTGTCACCAGAACTTGAATTGAGGGAACATCTGCCAATAGGAATTCTCACACTTTGGGGGGGGGGGGGGGGGTGGATTTCCTCTCACTTTCTTTATTTCCCATGGAACAGGAAGTGAAGAAAAATTTCCCCATTGGGACACATATGATAAAAATAAACCTGACGGGCCTTATAACCCTTTCTAATTTTTTATAAAATGAAAAAAAAAAATGTTTTGCCTTTGCCTTGAAGTCACCAACACCTGTTACAAACAAATGCAGCTAATGCTGCAATACTCAATGCTGCCCCCCCCCCCCCCCACAGAAACTCCATTCAGTGCAGCAAGTGCTGCTCAACTTCTAGATGGGATGACACTCTGTTTTACACATCATGGAAGTCAGTGCACTGGTGGTCATGGCTCCACCCACTGCTGTCAGCTGGATTACAGAAGGCATAGCCACCAGGTAGTCTGCCACCACTGGAGGCGCATACATGTCATTGCTGTGTCACATATGGTATGTCACTCTGTTCTACAAGCACTGTAAAGGGGGGGGGGGTGTTGGTCAGAGAGTGGGAGGGAAAGAGTTTAGATTTTTTCTGCAGGTGGAATTTGTTTTTAGAGGAAGCTATTGTATGTATTCAACAAGTTAGTATTTCAAGTTACAATTGTAAAGTATTTGACTTAGCAAGTTTTTTACTTAATATAGTTTCTACACACAACCCAAACACAGAATAACATGAGGTAGAGACTAGAGAGTAATAGGGAAAATAATAAAATAAAACACTGTCACAATTATATTTATATCTGCTTGATATTCCACATTTCTAAGACTGTATTTCATATACAGTTCAGAGATTCTCCCTCACCCTTTGCTAAACCACTACTGAGATAAATATCAATCATCGGATTATCTATTATAGTGTATTTTTCAGACTGAGCAGACAAATAGACTCACATCGAGGGAGAGCTAAATCTATAAAGCTAAATCAATGTTTTCCATTACTAACAAAGAGGTACACGACTGAGATAGATAGATAGATAGATAGATAGATAGATAGATAGATAGATAGATAGATAGATAGATAGATAGATAGATAGATAGATAGATAGATAGATAGATAGATAGATAGATAGATAGATAGATAGATAGATAGATAGATAGATAGATAGATAGATAGATAGATAGATAGATAGATAGATAGATAGATAGATAGATAGATAGATAGATAGATAGATAGATAGATAGATAGATAGATAGATAGATAGATAGATAGATAGATAGATAGATAGATAGATAGATAGATAGATAGATAGATAGATAGATAGATAGATAGATAGATAGATAGATAGATAGATAGATAGATAGATAGATAGATAGATAGATAGATAGACCTGGCCAGTTCTACCCTGGATATATATATATTTATATATATATATATATATATATATATATATATATACACTGCTCAAAAAAATTAAACACTTTGAAAACACATCAGATCTCCATGGGGAAAAATATCATGCGGGATATCTACTGTATACTGGTATGGACTGGGTAATGTGCTAGGCAGTGGCGTCACTAGGGTTGGTGTCACCTGGTGCGTTAAAACATGGTGTCACCCCCCCCCCCTATATTCGGGCCGGGCAGCAGCTCAGCCTTGGCATTTTTTGAAGCAGGTTGCGACAGTCAATAAGGCCTACAGGAGCAGTAACGGATAATGGCTGGCAGGCCATCCTGCCAGACCCAGCAAAATTGCAACAGTGATCCCTCCGGTAATACTTTCGCTCCCTCTGGGTTAACCAGGCTGACTTTGGTCAGTAGTGTAGCCCATCTGTACCCTGGCAGTGACACAGTCTTTCTCTCTCTGGTGGTGCTGGGCAGTGTGGCTCTCTCTGACTTCCCCCAGCACAGTCCTCTTTATGGTGGAGCACTCCTTCCCTCAGCTTTTTCCCAGGTTCCCAGTCCTCAATCTCTCCCCCTAGCAGAGTGCATTCTGGGGCTGTGGTCTGCTCCCTGTGGACAACAAATGGGGCCGCCAATCTTCCGGGACTACATGTCCCATGATGCCCCCTAGTCTCTTCTGATTGGCCCTCCGCGGTGGCCAGCGGGAAGGGAAACAGACCGGGCAGTAAGCTGGGCGGCAATAAGATGAGAGCCGCTCTCTCTGCACTGCTGATAGGAGAAAAGAGGGGGGGAAGTGGGGAAGATAAACTGACAGCCCGCAGCTCGCTACCTGTTCTCTGGTGGACTGAGCGAGGAAAAGAGCCTGCTGTCACCGCTTAATCATACCTCCCAACTTTTGAACTTCACAATGAGGGACACTGGAGGAGTGAAAAGACCTGCGGCACGCTAGCTTGCGGTAAATTGTGGGAGGGGCTTAAGGGATATGTTTAAACAAAACCCAGGCTTCCTTGTACCTATAAAATATTCTTTGATTGTTTTGTCTGAGCCTACCTAAAGAATAAATTCAATAAAATAGTCAGCGACTGCATAGTAACCAGCAACTGTTGAGACAATGAAGACTTTGGTGAGAAGTATATAATGTACAGTATTGTGTATATAGTGCATTAGAGTGTAAAGCAGAGCACAGGGGTTGGGGAGTGCTGCAGCCAGTGACGGGTTTAGGATACATATTGCAGGCTGCAGGGGTCCAGGGTGTGTAATGCAATGGGTTCAAGATTTAGATGAATGTAATGCACAGAGGGCTATAGCCAGTTCCAGGTTTAGGAGTACATGATACACACAGAGAGCATGGTCCAGGAGTACATAATGCACAGAACGCAGGGCCCAGGAGTGTGTAATGTATAAAAAAAAATTAGGAGTACAAAACAAAAAGAGTGCAGGAGACAGGGGTGTGTAACTCAGTGTAGGGGTAAGGAAAGGGCAAAATTCCTCCCACATACAAGAGATGGTCAGAGACTACTGACATGATACAGGAGATGGTCAGAGACTGCGGAAATAATACAAGAGATGGTCAGAGACTACAGACATGATAAAGGAGATGGTCAGAGACTGTGGAAATAATACAAGAGATGGTCAGAGACTGTGGACATGATACAAGAGACTGTCAGGGACTGCAGACATCATACAAAAGACTGTCAGAGACTGCGGACATTATACAGGGGGTGTTGGAGATTGCGGACATTATACAAGGGGTGTTGGAGATTGCGGACATTATACAGGGGTGTTGGAGATTGCAGACATTATACAGGGGGTGTTGGAGATTGCGGACTTTATACAGGGGGTGTTGGAGATTGCGGACATTATACAGAGGGTGTTGGAGATTGCGGACATTATACAGGGGATGTTGGAGATTGCGGACATTATACAGGGGTGTTGGAGATTGCGGACATTATACAAGGGGTGTTGGAGATTGCGGACATTATACAGGGGGTGTTGGAGATTGCGGACATTATACAGGGGGTGTTGGAGATTGCGGACATTATACAAGGGGTGTTGGAGAGTGCGGACATTATACAAGGGGTGTTGGAGATTGCGGACATTATACAGGGGGTGTTGGAGACTGAGGACATTATACAGGGGGTGTTGGAGATTACGGACATTATACAGGGGGTGTTGGAGATTGCGGACATTATACAGGGGGTGTTGGAGATTGCGGACATTATACAAGGGGTGTTGGAGATTGCGGACATTATACAGGGGGTGTTGGAGATTGCGGACATTATACAGGGGGTGTTGGAGATTGCGGACATTATACAGGGGGTGTTGGAGATTGCGTACATATTACAGGGGGGTGTTGGAGATTGCGTACATATTACAGGGGGTGTTGGAGACTGCGGACATTATACAGGGGGTGTTGGAGATTGCGGACATTATACAGGGGGTGTTGGAGATTGCGGACATTATACAGGGGTGTTGGAGATTGCGGACATTATACAGGGGGTGGTGGAGATTGCGGACATATTACAGGGGGTGTTGGAGATTGCGGACATTATACAGGGATGTTGGAGATTGCGGACATTATACAGGGGGTGTTGGAGATTGCAGACATTATACAGGGGGTGTTGGAGATTGCGGACATTATACAGGGGGTGTTGGAGATTGCGGACATTGTACAGGGGGTGTTGGAGATTGCGGACATTATACAGGGGGTGTTGGAGATTGCGGACATTATACAGGGGGTGTTGGAGATTGCAGACATGCTTCTGTAGTATACAAGAGACTGGATACATAGTAGATGACATATTACAGCAGCACTCTCCTAAAACATAAAATACTGTTGAAGTTCAATTTTTTTGAAGTTAAAAAGAACATGGATGATCCCTTCCAGTGATAATGTGCCAGCAGTGGAAGGGTTACCTGTAATTTATCTTGTCCCAGGTTCTCTTATCCTGACGAGTCTGAATGCCATTCAAGCAGCGTGGTGTGGTGTGCCTCCTCCCCCTCCTGCTCTGTGTACAGTCAGGAAGTAAACATCACAGCAAGAAGAGGAGGGGCGGATTCAGTGAGTGTACTCCGAGTCCGTACTCCGTACACACAGTGACAAGAGAAGACTGCAGGCAGCTGGAGAGACATCCTGGCCAACATACAAAGTGTTGCCCGCGGCGTGCAGACAACCCGCTGCCCGCACACGCTGCGGGCATTTCAGGAAGGTTGGGACTCAGTTTAGGCTTAGGTGGTGTCACCCCCTCTGGCGGGTGTCACCCGATGCGGACCGCACCCACCGCACTCCCCTAGTGACGCCACTGGTGCTAGGATCTATATTGATATGAACTGGGTAATGTGTTAGGAACGAAAGGATGCCACATTGTTTGATGGAAATGAAAATGATCAACCTACAGAGGGTTGAATTCAAAGACACCCCAAAAATCAAAGTGAAAAAATGATGCAGCAGGCTACTCAATTTTGCTGAAATTTCATTGCAGCAACTCAAAATGGTACTCAGTAGTTTGTATGGCCCCCACGTGCTTGTATGCATGCCTGACAATGTTGGCGCATGCTCCTAATGATGCAACGGAAGGTGTGTTGGGGTATTTCCTCCCAGATCTGGACCAGGGCATCACTGAGCTCCTGAACAGAGGTGCAACCTGGCTGTGTCGGATGGACCAAACATAATGTCCCAGAGGTGTTCTATTGGATTTAGGTCAGGCGAGAATTCAAAGGTATCAATCCTTCATTCTCCAGGAATTGGCTGCATACTCTCGCCACATGAGGCCTGGCATCGTCGTGCACCAGGAGGAATCCAGGACCCACTGTGCCAGCCTAGGGTCTGACAATGGGTCTAAGGATTTCATCCCGATACCTAATGGCACGCAGGGTGCCATTGTCTAGCCTGTAGAAGTCTGTTTGTCCCTCCATGGATATGCCTCTCCAGACCATCATTAACCCAACACCAAACTGGTCATGCTGAATGATGTTACAGACAGTACAACATTCGCCACAACTTCTCCAGATCCTTTCACATCTGTCACATGTGTTCAGGGTGAACCTGCTCTCATCTGTGAAAAGCACAGTTTGCCGGTGGTGGAACCTTGCCTCACAGAGGTATGCCGGGGCAGCCACACTACAATAGTTAGGTTTAGGGAAAACCAGCCACACTACAATAGTTAAGTTTAGGGAAAGGATGTGTTTAGGGAAAGGATGTGTTGGAGCTGGAGAGAGTCCAGAGAAGGGCAACTAAACTGATTAGGGGATTGGAGGACCTTAACCGCTTGCCGACTGCGCACAGTATATTTACTGCGGCAGTCGGCCCCGGCCAGGCAGAGTGACGTAGGTCTACGTCGCTCGCCTGTCACTCCTTCCAGAGCCAATAGCGGGCGGGCGCGCGCCCGCTGAGGCGCGCGCCCGCCTCGGCTCGTTCACGGAGGAGTGCGGGAGTGTGACTGGCGGACCCGATGTCCGCCGGTCACACTACGATCGCCGGTACAGCGGGAGAAAGACAGAGCGGCTTGTGTAAACAAGCCACCTGTCAGTTCTCCCTGTGTAAAAGTGAAGATCAAACAGTTCTACTATGTAGAACTGTTGATCTTTGTTTTTACACTAGAAGACCTGTCCCTGCACAGTTAGAATCACGCCCCTAGGACACACTTAACCCCTCCCTGTCCAATACTGTTAACCCCTTCCCTGCCAGTGTCATTTTTGCAGTAACAGTGCATATATATAGCACTGATTACTGCAGTAATGTCACTGGTACCCCCAAAAGTGTCAAAAATGTCAGTCAAGGGTCCGATCTGTCCGCCGCAATGTCGCAGTACCGCAAAAAAAATTGCAGATCGCCGCCATTACTCGTTAAAAAAAAAAACACCAAAAATGACAAAAATCTTTCCCTTTGTTAGTAAACGCGATAACTTTTGCGCAAACCAATCAAAATACGCTTTTTGCGATTTTTTTTACCAAACATAGGTAGCGTAAAACAAATTGGCCGAAAATTTTAAAAAATTTTGATTTTTACATTTTTTTTGGGGGGAATTTCATATAAAAAAAAGTGAAAAATATTGTTGTTTTTGCAAAAATTACGCTCTTTTTTTGTTTATAGCGCGTGATCAAAAAATCGCACAGGTGATCAAATACCACCAAAAGAAAGCTCTGTTTGTGGGAAAAAAAGGACGTGAAATTCGTTTAGGTACAGCGTCGCACGACCGCGCGATTGTCCGTTAAAGTCACGCAGTAAAAAATCGCAAAATAACCCCTGGTCTTTTAGCAGGAAAATCCTCCGGTGGTAAAGTGGTTAATTACGAAGAGCGTCTGCAATCGCTCGATTTATTCTCCCTGGAGAAGAGAAGCCTGAGGGGGGACATGAGAGCAATTTATAAATATCTCAATGTCAGTCGAAGGGATTCCATGAGGACAAGAGGGCATACAATGCGATTAGAGGAGAAGCGTTTTAACCTCAGGCAACGTGGGGGGTTCTTTACTGTTAGGGCTACAAGAGTGTGGAATTCTCCACCACAAGAGGTGGTCACTGCGGGAAGTATGGTGGCTTTCAAAAGACTCTTAGACTTACATCTCAAGGATCAGGACATTCAGGGCTATGTGAGATGATTACAGCCACACACACCTACACAGGTTGAACTGGATGGACTATTGTCTTTATTCAACCTCAACTACCATGTAACTATGTAACATATTGAACTTTAACCGTTATGAGCATGATATGAAGTTATTCACAGGGGTGCATGTCGATTCTGGCGTGTCTACAGAACCAGGGTCTGTAAAGCACAATAAGTGCATCTCATAAAATTAGAATATCATCAAAAAGTTAACTTATTTCAGTAATTCAATTCAAAAAGTTAAACTCGTTACACACAGAGTGATATATTTCAAGCATTTCTTTCTTTTAATTTTGATGATTATGGTTTACAGCTAGTGACAACCCAAAATTCAGTATCTCAGAAAATTAGAATATTACGTAAGACCAATAAATAAAATTATTTTTAATACAGAAATGTTGACTTACTGAAAATTATGTCCATGTACAGTCCATGTACAGTATAGTATGCACTCAATACTTGGTCAGGGCTCTTTTTCATGAATTACTACAGCAATGCGGAGTGGCATGGAGGCGATCAGCCTGTGGCACTGCTGAGGAGTTATGGAAGCCCAGGTATCTTTGATAGCTGCCATCAGCTCTTCCTCATTGTTGGGTCTGGTATCTCTCATCTTCCTCTTGACAATACCCCACAGATTCTCTATGGGGTTTAGGTCAGGCAAGTTTGCTGGCCAGTGATACTATGATCATTAAACCAGGTATTGGTACTTTTGACAGTGTGGGCAGGTGCCAAGTCCTGCTGGAAAATGAAATCAGCATCTCTATAAAGCATGAAATACTCTAGAATTTCCTGCTAGAGGGCTGCGCTGACTTTGGACTTGATGAAACACAGTGGACCAACACCAGCAGATGACATGGCTTCCCAAGTCATCACTGATCGCCTCCATGCCACGCCACATCGATGCAGTAATTCCTGCAAAAAGAGCCCCGACCAAATATTGAGTGCATACTACAGTAAACCCCCCTCCATTGCGGGGGTTACGTTCCGGACCCAGCCATGAAAAGTGAAAATCCGCAAAATAGAAAAACCCTATTAACCGCTTGCCGACCGCCGCAAGTAGATTTACTGCGCGGTCAGCCCCTGCCAGGCAGAGTGACGTTAATTAACGTCACTAGCCTGGGAGGGTCTGGGGAGCGAGCGCGCGCCACCGGAGGCGCGCTCCCGCACGGTCACGGACCCCCCCCCCCCCCGCGCGTGTGACCGGCGGACCCGATGTCCGCCGGCCACTCGGCGATCGTCGGGGGAGAGGGAGAAAGTCAGGCGGCTTGTGTAAACAAGCCACCTGTCATTCTCCTCGGTGTAAAGACACTAATCACATGGATCTACTATGTAGATCCGTTGATCAGTGTCCTTACAGCTGAAGCCACAGCCAATCACAGTAGAAAGCACGCCCCTAGGGACACACACAGCCCCTCCCTCCCAAATAAAGTTAACCCCTTCACTACCAGTGTATTTTTGCAGTAACAGTGCATATATATAGCACTGATTACTGTAGAAATGTCACTGATAACCCCAAAAGTGTCAAAAATGTCAGTCAAGGGTCCCATCTGTCCGCCCCAATGTCGCAGTACCGCAAAAAAAATCGCAGATCGCCGCCATTACGCGTTAAAAAAAAAAAACAACAAAAATGACAAAAATCTTTCCCTTTGTTAGTAAACGCGATAACTTTTGCGCAAACCAATCAAAATACGCTTTTTGCGATTTTTTTTTACCAAACATATGTAGCATAAAACAAATTGGCCGAAAATGTTAAAAAATTTTGATTTTTACATTTTTTTTTGGGGGAATTTCATATAAAAAAAGTGAAAAATATTGTTATTTTTGCAAAATTGACGCTCTTTTTTTGTTTATAGCGCGTGATCAAAAAATCGCACAGGTGATCAAATACCACCAAAAGAAAGTTCTGTTTGTGGGAAAAAAAGGATGTCAAATTCGTTAAGGTACAGCGTCGCACGACCGCGCAATTGTCCGTTAAAGTCACGCAGTGCCGAATCGCAAAATACCCTCTGGTCTTTTAGCAGGAAAATCCTCCGGGGCTTAAGTGGTTAAAATGCATTGTAGGCATGTTTTTTTACTGTCACTGTACGTGTAAAAGCATTTTAAGGTCTTTAAACACACTTTTAAAACAATAGAAACTCATTTAAACACATAAAAGATACTGAGAGACATAGCAAGAGCTATGGAAAACACAAAAATATTTCATTTTTAATGATTTATATAGTAAAATAACATTACAAAAAAAAACGCAATATACCGGGGCCGCAAAAACTGAACCGCGATGGAGCGGGGGTTTACTGTATACTGTACACGGACATGCTTTTCACTAAGCCAACATTTCTGTATTAAGAATATTTTTTTTATTGGTCTTATGTAATATTCAAATTTTCTGAGATACAGAATTTTGTGTTTTCACTAGCTGTAAGCCATGATCCTCAAAATTAAAAGAAAGAAATGCTTGAAATATATCACTTTGTGTGTAACACGTCTATATAAAATATATGAGTTTCACCTTTTGAATTGAATTACTGAAATAAATTAACTTTTTGATGATATTCTAATTTCTTGAGATGCACCTCTACATGGTGTGTGAAGTAACATCATTGTAAAAGGGTAAACTCGGCAAGACAAGGAAGAGCAATGTAGTTGCTAAAAGTAACCAAGCAAAAGTTCAAGACACCAAGAAATCAGTTGTTAGGCGCTATACGTGATAAAGGTGTCAAGTCTTTCAGTAGCAAGGGATTCATTGTCTTGCTCCCTCCCTAGCGGTCAGTTTCCAGTAGCAACTGGATCTGAACCCATGTTACAGAGATCAATGACCTGGTCACAAGGTAGAGGAAGAGATGAGTCAATGTTTGCATGCAAGAGGTCCACACTATGTGCTCGGTGGGACCCCAACAGAGGTAAACTGGACTGGTGGATTGGTCTCAGGATCAGCCCATCCTTCCTAATGCAACATACATCAGTTACAGTGTGTAGTTGCATGGGATGGAACTTTCAGAGGAACTCTGGAACCTGGTCCCGGGCATTAATGAAAGGCACCCCTTTTATCACCTGGCTTAGCCCAAGAATCCCTTCCCTTGAGGCATACAACTTGAAGTACTCTGCAAGGATAGCCCTCTTAGTAAACACCCCCCCCCCCACACACAAGTGTTTTAACTGACAGCAGCAGCTGCCCTCAGTGTCTCCTGTTAGACCAGGAAGAGAGAAGAGCGGTGCTGCAGCCGAGACAGCGCTAGATCAGTGATAGGATTCAGGTAAGTGTTGAGGGACAGTGGGTAAGGATAGGTGATGGAGTGTTTTTTACTTTAATGCAGGGATCACATTAAGGCAAAAAATTGTTTGAGTTTAGAAACAATTTAACCCAGGTGTTGGATTGATATACTGCCAGTCAGCCGTAATATTGTTTGCAATACACCAGAACTATGGACTGTGTATATTTGCTTTGCTGAAGAAAGCCTCCCCATATAACAATATACTGTATATCACATATTTTGTCACTCTGGAATAGACATTTATAATACCGTTTAAAAATATGCTTTTTGTCTCATATTACTTTGCTTACTATTTTACTGTAGCCTTCTAATAAAGGAATCCATGTCCTTAATATCTAATTTTCTGAAATAAATCAGTTGAGGTTATTGTCTGTCAAATAGAAGATTTACTGTTTTTAGGCCACAGTATCAAACAAAGGAAAGCAAAATATTTGATAGTTTAGAACAAATTGCAAAGCTCACCTCTAACGAGACAATGCTGACAACACATGCAATTTACTCCTAATTTTCTCTGCCTGTGAAACATGGATTTCTATGGACAAAGTCAGTTTCACTTCTCCAGAGCTGATAAATAAAATCAGACAGCTGTTATTTCTATATTATATGGAAGGCTACAGTATAACATTATTTGTATATTCTGCCTGAATATGACCTTGTCATGTTAATGCAAGGTCACTCTTCAGAAAAGCTTTTAGGAATGTAACTTTGCATAGTCCATTCTTCCTTATATTGAGTTAAATATATCTATATTAAATATATCTAACATGCTTCACTTGGATAACTTTTCCAAATGCATTTAGTTGATAAACAAGTTAAAAGGTCAGACCTTCTCAAAGTGATATTTTATTTATAGGTGGAGCCAGATGGGGTGAGTCAGCCCTTGCATTCTTGGATCAGTCAACAGTATAATCTCTCCACCATAATTTCATACTCTGGTCTCGTCTACCTGGGAGTTTTGGGTGTTCCCACCGAAAACATCTATGAAGCCTTCCGCATCTACCAAAATCTGACCTATTTCTTTTGGGCAATCTGGCCCTTTAAGCAACATGTCAGGTTTTTAAGACCTGAAATTAGCAAAGTAAACAGCTTATTAATACTTATTCCACTGCCTGTGATGGCAGACTCCACTGCACTAAAAAGGGAAGCTTGCTAAATTATTTTATACTGAATGATTGTAAGACCTCTTAGGAGTAGGCAGGCATTACCAGAGACCAGACAGAGGAGTCTGGAGTTTTGGCCTATTTTGTGGCCATGTGAAGACCTCTGGGTGGCTTCTCCTTCAGAGGCAGCCTGTTCTCCCAAGTGGAGCCCACCAGGATAGTTGGATACTGTTGGTGATTGGGTCAATCCCATCTTCACTATAGGTAAATCTAATCAGTTCTATGTAAGAGCGGAGCATCCGGAAGAGTCCTTTGCCACTGGAATAAAATCAAGTAGTCTGTGTGTGATACAAAGGACTTCTCGTCTGTTTAATACATATCCAGAGATCTTATACAAAGAATACAGGATGCACAGTAAAGGGGATTGGCCTAGGGTACATTCCTTATAAGGGGGTATAAACTAATCAATTTCAAGCTATACGAAACACGTTCAATTTACAGGCATTAACTTATTCAGTATATTCTATTGGTTAATAATGAAAGCTTAGACATTTCTGATCTCATCCTCTGAAAGAGGAACTAAACTAGAAGGTGACGGTATTCTAGAGGAAACATGATAGTATAATTAGAACATGCTATAATGTGTCAATAGCGAGATACGTGCAGAATGGAGTTTAACCGCTTGCCGCCCGCCCGCCGTCATATGACGGCGGAGCGGAGCGACCATTATCCTGGGCCGCCGTCATATGACGGCGGCACTTTAAGCAGGGCAGGCGCGCGATCGCGTGCGCGCCGCCCTGCACTGCCGGTGTCGGGGTGTCCCCGGGACACCCCCCGTCACCGGCAGGGAGGAAACAGCCAATGGGCGTGGCTGTTTCCCACGTGATCGGCTGTGTTCCAATGACACAGCCGATCACAATGAAGGCGCCCACTAGATGACCGCGCATGCGCGATCGGGAGCGCGCAGCGCGGTCATGTCGGTGGCACTGTGTTCCGTAGGAACACAGCTGTCACCGGCGGTAGTAAACAGTCACTGACAGTGACTGTTTACTATGTGATCGGCTGTGAATCCATTCACAGCCGATCAGAAAATGTAAACAAAGAGCAGTAACTCAGTGTTACTAGCTCTTCTCATACAGCTTCCAGTATGAGGGGAGAAGAACTAGAAACAGTGAGTTACTGCTCTGTGTACCTGTAAAAGTAAAATCACACTAATAAATGTCCCCACACAGTCCTCAGCCCCCCCCAATGTCACCTGTCACCCAACAGTCACCTCATCAGTGCCCAGAAATTGACACCCATAACGTTCACATGTGAGCGCAGCGATCGCAGGCAGAATCACAGCGATTCTGCCCGCGATCCGGAAATCATTGCAAATCGCAGGACGCCTGTGCGTTGCCCTTGATTTGCAATAGCACCCCAAACGCTGTGCGATGTTGCCGCCATTTCCGCCTGCCGAATCGCGGTAACATCGCGCAAACATCGCATGACGCCCAAAAAAGGTACAAGAGTTTCTTTGGAGCGTCATGCGTTGTTTGCGCAATGTTACCGCGATTCGGCAGGCGGAAATCGCAGCAACATCGCACAGCATTTGGGGTGCTATTGCAAATCACGGGCAACGCACAGGCGTCCCGCAATTTGCAATGATTTCTGGATCACGGGCAGAATCGCAGTGATTCTGACCGTGATCACTACGCTCACATGTGAACATAGCCTAAAGTTCACCGGTCACCAGAGACTGCCATCAGCAATGCACCATCGCCCGTCACCTGTCACCCATCAGTGACCATCGCCCGTCACCTGTCACCCCATCAATCACCGTCACCTGTCACCCCATCAGTCATCGTCACCTGTCACCCCATCAGTCATCGTCACTTGACACCCCATCAGTGATCGTCACTTGTCACCCCATCAATCATCGTCACATGTCACCCCGTCAGTGACTGTCATCTGTCACCCCATCAATCATCGTCATCTGTCACCCCATCAATCATCGTCACCTGTCACCCCATCAATCATCGTCACCTGTCACCCCATCAATCATCGTCACCTGTCACCTCATCAATCATCATCACCTGTCACCTCACCAATCATCGTCACCTGTCACCCCATCAGTCATCGTCACCTGTCACCCCATCAGTCATCGTCACCTGTCACCCCGTCAGTCATCGTCACCTGTTTGCCATATACATGCAATCACTTACTGACCGCCTAACGACTATATACGTCGGCCATTAAAAGCTAAATACTGGAGTTATGGCAGCAGATAGCCCCCATAACCCCAGTATTTTTTGAAACGGCGGGCGGTCGGCTTTCAGATAAGGGTGGTCCCAGTGGCGGATTCGCCGCGGAATTACCCTTACGGTGCAGGGGAAGAGGTGCCCCCCCCCCCTCCTGCCGCGTCCCAGACGTTTTCCCAGCTTACCGGACCCGCCGGCAGCGGAGAAAACTATCCGGTCCCGGATCCTCAGAGACAGGAAGTCGAGTGAGGGCAAGATGGCCCTCACGCAACTCTATGGTCTTGGAGGACCGGAGCTACGTCAAAAGACGTTGCCTAGCAACCGGTTTAAAGGGCCGCTTTTTTTTTTTGCTTTTTTTTTTTCCCTCTTTCAACAATTTTTTTTTTTTTTTTTCTTTTTTAGTGTAGTTGTGAGGTGTGATGTCTTTTTGACCCCAGATCTCACAATAAAGAGGACCTGTCATGCCTATTTCTATTACAAGGGATGTTTACATTCCTTGTAATAGGAATAAAAATGATCAAAACATTTTTTTTTTTTAAACTGTGTAAAAATAAAAAAATAATAAATAAAATAAATAGGAAAAAAAAAAATAAAAAAAAATTAAAGCGCCCTGTCCCCGTTAGCTCGCGCGCAGAAGCAAACGCATACGCAAGTCCCGCCCACATATGTAAACGGTGTTCAAACCATACATGTGAGGTATCGCCGCGATCGTTAGAGCGAGTGCAATAATTTAAGCCCTAGACCTCCTCTGTAACTCTAAGCTAGTAACCTGCAGAAATTTTTAAAATGTTGCCTATGGGGATTTTTAAGTACCAATGTTTGGCGCCATTCTGTGAGCATGCGCAATTTTGAAGCATGACATGTTTGGTATCTAATTACTCGGCGTAACATTATCTTTCATATTATGGAAAAAAATTGGGCTAAATTTACTGTTTTCTTATTTTTTAGTTCAAAAAAGTGAATTTTTTTCAAAAAAATCGCATTTGGAAGACTGCTGCGCAAATATGGTGTGATAAAAAATATTGCAACAATCTCCATTTTATTCTCTAGGGTCTCTGCTAAAAAAAAATATATAATGTTTGGGGGTTCAAAGTAGTTTTCTAGCAAAAAAAATTATTTTAGCTTGTAAACACCAAGTGTCAAAAATAGGCCCAGTCTTAAAGTGGATAAATGGACAACTTTGTGTAAAGCGCTACTTGGATGTGAGGCCTATGTATGTGGCCAGGCTGTGAAAAAGTGTTACACATGTGGTATCGCCATACTCAGGAGGAATAGCAGAATGTATTTTGGGGTGCAAGTTTTGCTATGTACATGCGATGTGTTAGAAATATTGCATAAATGGACAGCTTTGTGTAAAAAAAATGTGTTTTCATTTTCTTTCCACATTTTCCAAAAACTTGTGGAAAAAAATGACATATTCAAAAGACTCATTATGCCTCAAAAATTATACGTTGGGCTGTTTGCTTTCCAAAATGGGGTCATTTTATGGGGGTTTCCATTGTCCTGGTGCTCCAGGGCCTTCAAAAGTGCGATAGGTTGTCAGGAAATGATATGTGTAATTTGTGCTCCTAGAATGCCGGACGCTGCTTCTCGGATGTTAGGCCTCTGTATGTGGCCAGGCTGTGAAAAAGTCTCACACATGTGGTATCGCCATACTCAGGCAGAGTAGTAGAATGTGTTTTGGGGTGTAGTTGCAAGTATACATGTGCTGTGTGAGAGAAATAACCTGTTAATACGGCAATTTGTAAAAAAAAAAAAAATAAAAAAAAAAAAATCTTCATTTTGCAAAGCATTGTGGGAAAAAATTACAACTTCAAAAAACTCATCATGCCCCTTATTAAATACCTTGGAATGTCTACTTTCCAAAAAGGGGTCATTTGGGGGGTATTTGTACTTTCCTGACCTTTTAGTGTCTCAAGAAATGAGATAGGCCTTCAGTACATCAGGTGTGATCAAGTGTGATCAATTTTCAATGAATAGCACCATAACTTGTGGACTCTATAACTTTCACAAAGACCAAATAATATACACTTACTTGGGTTATTTTTACCAAAGATAAGTAGCAGTATAAATTTTGGCCAAAATTTGTGAAGAAAAATGACTAATTTGCAAAATTTTATGACAGAAACAAAGAAAAATGCGTTTTTTCACGATATTTTCAGTCTTTTTTTATTTATAGCACAAAAAATAAAAAACCCAGTATTGATCAAATACCATCAAAAGAAAGCTCTATTTGTGTGAAAAAAAGGACACAATTTTTGTATGGGTACAGTTTTGCATGACTGAGTAATTCTCAGTCAAAGTGTGAGAGCGCTGAAAGCTGAAAATCAGTCTGGGCAGGAAGGGGGTGAAAGTGCACTGTAGGCAAGTGGTTAAACACATAGATATACAAAATGGATACTAAATGGATACTAAAGATGGAGGAGCATGTCCCACGCTCCTACAGATACTACTTATGGAGGAGGGACTTTTTATAAAGAATCCTTGTAGTGGGTGATGGATCTTAATTGGTTAAGCTATGAAAGTTGGTTTTAAAGAAGCTAATGGTTAACTACTACACACAAACTTCTGTTAACTAAAGAAAAATGTAATTTTAATAGAAACTAGGGTAAGCCTATTCCTTGAGAGTAGTGGTTAGGGAAATAGATGTTTGCCTAATAAAGGAGGGTCAGACTGCCTGGAAGTGGTAGGAAGGGTCCCCCTGCAGTGTCATGTGACCTAGGATCCCTAGGTCATGTGAGCCGAGGTGTTTAGCAGGACCCACTACAGACTAGGCTTGGAAATACCCTAAGCTGAAAGAACCCGTCTTGTGAATGTGAAAGAGTATTTCCTGACATGGCCTTAAGGCAGAGTAGAAGTGAACCAGAGTGGTGGCTTCTTTACAGGGTCGCAAACCCTCCATCACCAAAAATGTGCTCAAGGCAATGTGGCAGGAGCTGGCTAAACAACCTGCCATAAGGGGCCACTTCATGGTTCTGGGTGTGTTGGACTCTCGCCTCCATTGCTAGCCTCTGTGGTTCTATCTATTGAACCCTACTCCACTGAAAGAGAGCAATGTAAGGACCAGCAAAAGGAAGCACAGACTGCATCAATGAAGAATTGACACTTTGCTACAATGTATAGTGAGTGTACAGCTTGTATAACAGTGTAAATTTGCTGTCCCCCCAAAATAACTCAACACACAGCCATTCAGGTCTAAACCACTGGCAACATTGGGCCCAATTAGCCATTTTCCCTCCCCGCTGTCATGCAACTCCTTAGTGTTTTATTAGGTCTTAGATGTAAATGTGGAGCAGGTGTGTTAAATTTGGTGTTATCGCTCTTACTCTCTCATACTGTTCACTGGAAGTTCAACATGGCACCTCATGGTGAAGAACTATCTGAGGATCTGGAAAAAAGAATTGTTGCTCTATATAAAGATGACCTAGGCTATAAGAAGATTGCCAAGACCCTAAAACTGTACTGCAGCACGGTGGCCAAGACCACACAGTGGTTTAATTAGACAGGTTCCACTCAGAACAGGCTTCGCCATGGTCGACCAAAGAAGTTGAGTGCACATGTTCAGCATCATATTCAGTGGTTGCCTTTGAGAAATAGATATGAGTGCTGCCAGCATTGCTGCAGAGGTAGAAGGGGTGGAGGATCAGCCTGTCAGTGCTCAGGCCATACGCCGCACACTGAATCAAATTGGTCTGCATGGCTATCATCGCAGAAGAAAGCCTCTTCTAAAGATGATGCACAAGAAAGCCCGAAAACAGTTTGCTGAAGACAAGTAGACTAAGGACATGGATTACTTTAACCATGTCCTGTGGTCTGACGAGACCAAGATAAGCGTATTTCCTTCAGATGGTGTCAAGCGTGTGTGGCAGCAACCAGGTGAGGAGTACAAAGACAAGTGTGTCTTGCCTACAGTCAAGCATGGTGGTGGGAGTGTCATACTCTGGGGCTCTTGGGAGTTCATTCATTGAGGGAACCATGAATGCCAACATGTACTGTGACATACTGAAGCAGAGCATGATTCGGAGACCTGGCCGCAGGGCAGTATTCCAACATGATACGGACCCCAAACACACCTCAAAGATGACCACTGCCTTGCTAAAGAAGCTAAGGGTAAATGTGATGGACTGGCTAAGCATGTCTCTAGACCTAAACCATATTGAGCATCTGTGGGGCATCCTCAAACGGAAGGTGGAGGAGCGCAAAGTCTCTAACATCCACCAGCTCTGTATTGTCGTCATGGCAGAGTTGAAGAGGACTCCAGTGGCAACCTGTGAAGTGTTGGTGAACTCCATGCCCAAGAGGGTTAAGACAGTGCTGGAGAATGATGGTGGTAACACAAAATGTTGACACTTTAGGCCCAATTTGGACATTTTCACATTATTGGCTGTGCGTTGAGTTATTTTGAGAGGACAGCAAATTTACACTGTTATACAAGCTGTACGCTCACTACTATGTAAGTACTACAATGTAATTGTAGCAAAGTGTAATTTCTTCAGTGTTGTCACATGAAAAGATACTGTATACTAAAATATTTACAAGAATGGAAGGGGTGTACTCAATTTTTTCAAATACTGTATTTTGGTTTCAGTAGCTCTTCTGCTTCAAATGACTTTGTTTTAATTTCTGGTTCATTTCCCTGGAATGGAGATCACAGAGGCCCTGTCCTGGGTGGAGGCACCCACTCTTCCACTTAGGAAAGGCTCTGGTTCTCCTATCTACCTACAGGTTTAGCATAATATCCGATTTGGGGAGGGCCGTTTGTCATATCCTCCCCCCCCCCAAAAAAAAAAAAAAAAAAAAAGAGGACTATACTTCTATTATGCACGTTTGAACGTACAAGGTACTTGTATAGCTTAATCCACAGTGAGCCATAGGGAGTAATGTGTTCCATCTGTTAAATGATTAATTGCCAATCCTAGCAGTTATTTACTAGTAGTTTTCTTAGCGAGTTTTAGCTACTACAAATATCCCCTGCAGCTCTAGCCTTAGGCTGGCCATACACTATACAATTTTCTTGTTCAACTTTCCTTTAGATTTACCAAAACCATATAATATAAGTTCAAACCTGAACACTTTCACTTTGTATGCAATCAGGCAGGCCCTTGCACTACATAGTTGAAGGTAAATCTAAAGGAAATTGAATAAGAAAATTGTATGGTGTATGGCCAGCCTTATATTGAAAGATATGTGTCCCTTTTGTCTTTTTTTAATTCTCTATTTTGTTTTTTTCATGTTTCAGCATATGGCTTGGCATCTGTAAGTACTGTTACTGTTATAATAAAGACCATTTCTGTCTCCTAACCTCCACAGTATAAGCAAAAAATAAATAAATAAATAAATAAATAAATAAAGTCTATCTATTTGGTGATAACTGAAAAAAAAATTGTTGTAACGAGAGCTCTTGCTGTTTTATTGCTTCAGGTGCCTTAGCATGCTTCATCATAACTGTTGGTGCCTTATCATGCTTCATCTTAAAAGTTTATTAACACAGTGTTACATATGGCACTGCAAGTGTCTCACACACTCCACTTGCTGTTTTTTCCTGAGCAGAATATTCCATGTTATCATATCATAATTAATGTAATTAACAGCAAATTGATATGTTTATGAATTTTATTTGTGCCATTAAATGGTGGATGTTTAAAAATGTGTTAAAAACTCATTCATAATTATTCCTGAATAAATGTATATTGAAATAAATCAAGACGTGCCACATTCTGACTTGCATTAAGCTGTATTTGCTCTTTGCTAGGACAATGCTCTGTGCTAGGACAATGCTCTGTGCTAGGACAATGTATTCAGGTTAAGTATATTGTCTGCAAAGTATAGAACAGTTCATTTTGATCCTTCAGAAATTGTGTCCTTGTAACTTCCTGCACTGAAAATCTCAAACAATGTTATCTGCTTTTCCAGCTTCCTTCCGAGAACTACAAAACAACATCCCTCTATGTAACGGGGGTGAGGAGTGGGATGATTGTATTCCAAACCAGGAGAACAGCCTAGGGCGACAAAGCTGCTCTTCCAGATACAGTACAGTGAAGGACTGTTGTCACCCTGAGAGAAAGGGGTTGATTTACTAAAGAGTTTACTAAAGAAGAGAAGACAATGCACCAACCAGGCTCTAAAAAGAGACGTGAAGTTTATCTGTGGTCAAAATGTAAAATCTAAAAAAAATGTATATTGATTTCCTCATTGTATTTTAATTATTTCTAGCCTATTCCTATTAATCTGAATGATCTTGCAAACCAGCTTTGTGAAGCTTCCCACACATTTACATCCTTGAATTCTCTGACACATCGGGGTTGATTTACTAAAATTGGAGAGTGTTAAATCTGGTGCAGCTGTGCATGGTAGCCAATCAGCTTCTAACTTCAGCTTGTTCAATTAAGCTTTGACAAAAAACATGGTTTCTGTGCAGAGCTGCAGTTTTAGTAAATTACCCTAAAGTGTATTGCTGGCAGGTAAAAATAAAGATAAAATAAAGCTTAAAAACAAAAACGAATGCAGATTTCACATGTAAGTTCTGTTTTGATTTATTACATTTTGCTTTTTGTTTCAAACACACTTTCAGTCAAACTGCATGTTCTGGGCCCTACCCCCTCTTCCTACTATATATTAAAAGACATTCTGAAAGCAGTATTCACCCTCTTCATGTTGAATTACTGCCCTCCACCTCCTATTTATTGTCATCCACAGGTCCTTTTCGAGGCTGAATTACTCCCAGTGCTATTCCAGCCAACTCCTGTTGGTCCAGACTGTCAATGGAACTCCCCCGTGTTGCATAGACCAACCACACTACCCAATGTGAGTCATTCTTTGCAGGATTAAAGACCTCCGATCAGGGGTGGCCCTACTATGGGTCCCCATTGGGTCCATTGGACCCAGGCAGAACTTTGAGAGGAGCAGAAATTGACTCCCAAGATTTTTTTTCTGGCAATTTTGTGTGTCATCAGTTTGCAGCGCGTTATGGGCGCCATTTCCCCATCTCATACTGCAGCCCATTGTGCAAACTGATGAGTATGAGGAGGCCAAGTGTCTCCTCCGGGGAAGGTCCCCCACGTGATCGTGGTGTGTGCAATGAAGTCAGACATCAGCGCACTCCATCTCACACAGAGTAGGCTGGATCTTCTTGGATGGTGGCATACACAGGAGTAGCAGGAGGAGTGAGTACAGACAGTGGGTGTTTGGTGGACTGGTCCAGTGGTGAGTTATGGAAGAAGATAACAGTATATATAATATTTTATAAATTTTATATTTATATAAAATAATGGATGCGGGGGGGCTTTTGTTGGGTGTGATTTTTTTTTTTTTTGTGGGGGTGCAGCATTTTATTCTTGGACCCAGACAGCACAGTGTCTTGGGCCAGCCCTGCCTCTGATGCTAACGTAGAAAAAAAAAGTCACTGTTCATCATGTAGCCGGCCAGAAGACAACTAGGATTTAGATATGTAGTTATATAAATGTTTAGTGCGGGGGTGGGGGGGGGGGGTGAGGAGGGCCTTGTTTAATCTGGAGCTGAGCTTTCAAAGGCTGTTCCACTCAAACCTGATTTATTTTGGCTTTTTAGGCAAGAGAAGGTATAACACCCTTTGGCAGGTTGAGGAGTTCTTCATGGTGGGTGGGAACAGAGCCTGAACACATGGTGCTACCAAGTTAAATAAGAACCAAGCAAGTATCTCATCCAGTCAGACATCACTTAAAAATGAAACATTATCTTGAGTGAATTGGGCTTTTAAGATGAAAGTGGGTAATCCCGTTAAAAGATCTTCTTACTAATCAGACAGAGAAAATTAAGAAGTATGTTCTTATTTTTGTATACGATCAAAAAAGCTTATGTCAAAGCAAATGCTACTCTCAATTTCAGGATCATAGATTATAGAAATATCCTAATGTATGCAAATGTTCACACTAATGTGAATTTAATGACTTCTTTTGGAAAATGTGCACATAAGACACAACCTCAAATTCAAATTCTACATCCACGAGTTCCCTGTAAGTACATCAACATTTTATGCTTATTGTAAAATAAATGTTCATTGTTCACCTATAACATTTAAGAAATGTATTTAAACTATTTTTATCCATTGTCCCATTAAATTACTCTTCTATTTTATTAAAAATATCTCATTAAAATTTTCAGAGTGCCTAAAGAGCAAGATAAACCCAATGAAAACTGATAAACTGATTCTTCAGAAGAACTGCAGTAGGGATTAATCAAAACAATCTCTATGTACTGCAGATTCAAAATTTAAAGTCCGGGGAAATTCATGTACAGATTTGCCTGGCTGGGGGACTGATTTTTTAAGCCAGAATACACTGCATGTTCTTTAAACTGTGACAGTCAGTTAGGAAGCTGTACTTTAAAGTTATATTAAAGGCTTCTTGTTTTTTTTTTTTTTTTTTTTTTTTTAATGACAAACATGTCATGCTCACCTGCTTTGTGCAGTGGTTTTGCACAGAGCAGCCTGGATCCTCCTCTTCTTGGGTTTTTCACTGACAGGCGCTCCGGGCCCCTCCCTCTTGCCGAGTGACCCCCAGAGCAAGCAGCTTGCTATGGGGGCACCCGAGCAGGCTCTTATCCTGAGCCGCTGTTCTGCATGTCAAATCACACACAGAGCCATGGCTCGGCCCCTCCTTTCTCTCTCCTCATTGGCTCACTGGCTGTGATTGACAGCAGTGAGAGCCAATGGCTCCGCTACTGCCTTAGCCAAAGAGGAGTGAGAGTCCCCGGAGAGCTGAGGCTGTCGTGTACATGGCTAGATTGCGATTAGGCTCAGGTAAGTATTCGGGGGGAGCTGGGGGGGCTGCAACGCAAAGAAGGTTTTTTTACCTTAATGCATAGAATGCATAAAGGTAAAAAACCTTGAGCCTTTACAACCACTTTAAGCCTTATTGCCCGTGATCAACCACTATAGGTGCTTTCTTTCTTTTCTTTGTTTTTATTACTGAGAGCTTTATGTCCTTAATTTATCGTGCTTGATTTGAGGTCAGCAGTTAGATTTTTTGACTAAAATCTAATGGGTTTAGTTAAAGTGTAATGCATTATTTAAACATTACTCCTGGAGTAAAGAAAAAGAAAAAAAAAGAGGAGGCCTATAAATGCTGCACAGTGCTCTGGATGGTCTGAGGAGAGGGAGTCTGTAATGCACACTGTGCTCTGGAAAGTCTGGAGGCCTGTAAATGCTGCACAGTGCTCTAGATAGTCTGAGGAGAGGGAGTCTGTAATGCACACAGTGCCCTGGACAGTCTGGAGGCCTGTAAATGCTGCACAGTGCTCTGGACGGTGGTCTGAGGAGGCTTGCAATGCAGAGAGTGACACAGAGAGGAAATTATCACTGTGCTGCTTCTGCATTCACTGTCCAGTTACAGGCTGGGGCAGATACAGGACCACCTTGGTTCAGTGGAAGTAGGTTGCACGATGTTGGTCATCGGACTTTCGCTATCTAGTGGTAGGAAAAAGTACTGCATGGAAATGTATGTATTAAAAAGCTAAATATTGCAGCAAAAGCTAGTTTTGTTATTTTTATCTTTTAAAGGACTAGTTATTTTTGTCTTGTTACTTTTGGCCGGGTTCTGCTTTAATTAATTTAAGTTAGGAAATGTATGCATTATAATTTTCCTCGTCTCTAATTTGGTGAGAGCTTGACACTGATCAACCCAGCCCAATGTGTCATGACTACAGACCATATGGAGCTCAGTCCCAACACGGAAATACATTCCGTATACCTATAAAATGTGTGAGATTGATCAGTATTATACACCACTGTAATGGCCACTATAAGTGTTCTGTGATGAATTTCGGATAGTCTAGATATAATATTTTAACATTTTTGTATTTTGGTGCTTGGTATTAGATAAATCAGTCATACAGAAAAGTAAAATTAGTAACATTCATAAATCAAAAGGTAAAGTGTTTTAATATAATATTACATCATACAGAGTTTAGTGTTATTTCCCTCTTTGGATATCTTATGTATGCCATCTTCAGAAGCAGCTGTTTTTCTAATGGGAAATTATATTTTATACCAAATTTGTTAAAAATAACATTTTTATAATATATAAATTTAGCAAATAAAACTGTGAGAAAATGTAAAATATACAGTACATACAGTGCCTTGCAAAAGTATTCGGCCCCCTTGAATTTTTCATCCTTTTGCCACATTTCAGGCTTCAAACATAAAGATATAAAACTGTAGTTTTTTGTGAAGAATCAACAACAAGTGGGACACAATCATGAAGTGGAACGAAATTTATTGGATATTTCAAACTTTTTTAACAAATAAAAAACTGAAAAATTGGGCGTGCAAAATAATTCAGCCCCCTTAAGTTAATACTTTGTAGCGCCACCTTTTGCTGTGATTACAGCTGTAAGTCGCTTGGGGTATGTCTCTATCAGTTTTGCACATCGAGAGACTGAAATTTTTGCCCATTCCTCCTTGCAAAACAGCTCAAGCTCAGTGAGGTTGGATGGAGAGCGTTTGTGAATAGCAGTTTTCAGTTCTTTCCACAGATTCTCGATTGGATTCAGGTCTTGACTTTGACTTTTAACACCTGGATATGTTTATTTGTGAACCATTTCATTGTCTTGTTGGAAGACAAATCTCCGTCCCAGTCTCAGGTCTTTTGCAGACTCCATCAGGTTTTCTTCCAGAATGGTCCTGTATTTGGCTCCATCCATCTTCACATCAATTTTAACCATCTTCCCTGTCCCTGCTGAAGAAAAGCAGGCCCAAACCATGATGCTGCCACCACCATGTTTGACAGTGGGGACGGTGTGTTCAGGGTGATGAGCTGTGTTGCTTTTACGCCAAACATAACGTTTTGCATTGTTGCCAAAAAGTTTGATTTTGGCTTCATCTGACCAGAGCACCTTCTTCCACATGTTTGGTGTGTCTTCCAGGTGGCTTGTGGCAAACTTTAAACGACACTTTTTATGGATATCTTTAAGAAATGGCTTTCTTCTTGCCACTCTTCCATAAAGGCCAGATTTGTGCAGTATATGACTGATTGTTGTCCTATGGACAGAGTCTCCCACCTCAGCTGTAGATCTCTGCAGTTCATCCAGAGGTATCATGGGCCTCTTGGCTGCATCTCTGATCAGTCTTCTCCTTGTATGAGCTGAAAGTTTAGAGGGACAGCCAGGTCTTTGTAGATTTGCAGTGGTCTGATACTCCTTCCATTTCAATATTATAATAAAGTGCTCCTTGGGATGTTTAAAGCTTGGGAAATCTTTTTGTATCCAAATCCGGCTTTAAACTTCTCCACAATAGTATCTCGGACCTGCCTGGTGTGTTCCTTGTTCTTCATGATGCTCTCTGCGCTTTAAACGGACCTCTGAGACTATCACAGTGCAGGTTCATTTATACGGAGACTTGATTACACACAGGTGGATTCTATTTATCATCATTAGTCATTTAGGTCAACATTGGATTATTCAGAGATCCTCACTGAACTTCTGGAGAGAGTTTGCTGCACTGAAAGTAAAGGGGCTGAATCATTTTGCACGCCCAATTTTTCAGTTTTTTATTTGTTAACAAAGTTTGAAATATCCAATAAATTTCGTTCCACTTCATGATTGTGTCCCACTTGTTGTTGATTCTTCACCAAAAATTACAGTTTTATATCTTTGTTTGAAGCCTGAAATGTGGCAAAAGGTCGCAAAGTTCAAGGGGGCCGAATACTTTCGCAAGGCACTGTATATTATATCGTAAATTAAAGTGGATGTAAAGCCAAATTTTATTTATTTCCTTTTTAGGTTTTGATAGAATAGGGAAGATTAAAACACCTGTCTTTTATGGCATCTGTGTCCCGCTGGGAAAATGTCCTTTACTTTATGTCCCAGCGATGCAAGAGGAAGTTACAGAAGATCTTGCAAGGGGAGGGGAATTTCAGCTGGAACAGATGACTCCATTGTAACCTTTTCTATTAACTTTAGATTTGGGGACAGCTAGACATGTTAGATTTCCCCTCACTTTTTTCATTGATCACTAGGACAAATGGAGGAGAGAATCTCCCCAATGGGGACACCAATAACAGCTTATCATAAGGTCTAACCCTTTCCCATTCTTATCAAAACTTAAAAAAAAATTGTATTTAAAGATGCAATTTAACTATGTCAAGTACGAACTTTGAGAATAGTTTATTAGAAGGACTTTATTATAACAGCTACCCATAGCTTGTCCTTGTGGAACTGTTCTGCTAAGGCTTTGTAATCTGTTACAAAGGTTTCTGAAGGCACCCAAGTACCAGAACATGCACATTAAGAAAATTCAAATCCTGACTGATACAGATGAGCAATGCAGGAGCGAATACAGAGCCTCATCCAGTGCCTAGCTTACAGTTGTCCTAAATTAGTAAAAAACAAAAATAAATGGGGGATTACTAAAAGAATTAAAAAAAAAAATTAACCGTTTTAAAGGAGTTGTAAAGGTAGAAGGTTTTTATCATAATGCATTCTATGCATTAAGATAAAAAGTCTTCGGTGTGTAGCAGCCTCCCCAGCACACCCTAATACTTACCTGAGCCACATCTCTATCCAGCGATGTCCACGAGTCCCTCAGTGCCATTGGCTCCCACTGCTTTCAATCAAAGTCAGTTAGTCAATCAGGGGAGAGGGGGCAGGGCCAGGGCAGAACGGTAGCTCCATATCTAAATAGACACACAGAGCTGCAGTTTGGCTCGGGTGCCCCCATAACAAGCTGCTTGCTGTGGAGGCACTCAACAGGAGGATCTGGGCTGCTCTGTGCAAAACCACTGCACAGAGGAGGTAAGTATAACATGTTTGTTATTTAAAAAAAAAAAAAAAACACGAGACTTTACAATCACTTTAAACATCCAATGGGAGATATGTGCAAGTTAATTTTATTGTTCTGAATAGGTATTTGAAGTGAACACAAGAAAATTAGGGCAATCCCCACCCACAGTGAGTACAAACAAACGAGAAAAGACCCCTGTAAACAGAAGGGCACATTCCCATGCGGAAACTGCGGGCAATGTGATGTGATTAAAAAATGCACAACCACCACACTTCCTAATGGAGAGCTTTTTACACCCCGACATTTTGTTAACTGCCGAACGAGAGGGGTGGTCTATCTGATGAGATGCCAATGCGAATCTTTTTATGTTGGAAAAACAAAACAAGAATTTGGAAAACGTGTAAACCAACACATCAACAGTATGGAGATGTGTAACTTTTACGTACCCCTCGGCAGGCATGTGGCACATTTCCACAAAAACAAAATGCCTAATGTCACATTTTCAGCACTGGAAAGGATTCACATACCGTGTAGAGGGGCATAATCATTGCCCAAGATACCCTTTCTGTATCCAGTTATGTATCTGCCGCCCTCCAACTGAGTTGATATGGCTTATGGCTATCCAATCCATAAGATCCACCCATACTTCTCCCCTTTTGCGTTTTTCTCTCACATTTTATCTTTCATTTTTCATCTCTCTCAACCATATACTTCCCAACTCTGAATGAGATATCAAACTTGTCTCTTTCAACAACCCAAAGAGTTTTCTAATTAGTCACATATACCCTATACATCCAATCTTGCTTAACATGATCCAGAAACCATTCTGGATGACCGCCCCATCGGGATTTTCTCCCCCGATCCATTAGATTCACTGAGGAAAGGTCTTTATTACTGTTTTCTGCTGTTTAATACTCCTGCAATATTGTATTGTACCTTGCTTTGTATATGTTTATTTCTATTCTCCAAGACCCAAGGTCTTGACATACCATTAAGTTGAATATACCATTATTAATAAGATATACTACCGAATCACTTTTTTATTTATATTTTGCTTGCATGGTTCACAAGCTGTCAGCGCTGCAGACCGGCCCCCTCCCCTTCATCCCTGACAATCGCACCCAGCACGGGTAGCCCCTACGTATCGTCGTAGGGGCTGTCCGGGACCCATCCAATCACCTACGGGGAAAGGAGGGCCCCTCCTCCCGTGCTGGCGGCCAATGAGCGTCTCTTTACTCCAGCGCCTGCGCGCGCATCCACTTTGGCGCAGGCGCATTACAAGGTGCCACGTCACGCTCGAACGAACCCTCCGACGTGCAGCAGTCACTGCGCATGCGCGGAGGGCTTTAAAAGGCCGGGGATCAACGTCAAGTCCTCACTTCTCTCCAACCGAGGGAAGAGGACGGACGAAACCTGCGTTAGCCGGAAGGATCACCCCCACCAGTCTTTTCTTCAAAATGTAAGCTCCTTTGGACCGCTTCACTTTCCAACAACAATGGGCACCGAAAGTCACCTTTTATTGTACAAACACAAGGAGGCTATACACCTCCATTGGGGCAAAGTCACCTTTTATAGTACACCCTATGCAATTTGAGGTAACATAGACCATTTTTCTAACCCAGATCAAGCAACCTGAAAACAAGAGAGGGAAAACCATTCCCCGTGGAGGAAGTATTTTAACTCCTTCAGCTCATATAAAATGTAAGTGGTCTTACCCATTCCACAAGACAAAAGATACTATGTGTCCTACTACCTATTAATACAATCCTACCATCCTAGGCAATATGCATAATTTGATCCCGCTGCGTTTGCAACAGGATGAAGGGAGCCATGCGCAGTAACTGTCAGCCACATCCATGTAGGTAAAATTGTTTTCAAATAATGTCAGAAATTACACTTGACATGAATAAAGATCTAAACCATATATATATTATCTTCATAGACTAAAGTACAGAGTGACTCAACGCTTTGAAAAAGGCTCCGAGTGAGCCGAAACGCGTCAGCAATAGGATCCTCCTAGGGGACTAATGTCCCATTCAATACCTGTGGAAATCCTATCCAAATGTCACTTTTTTCACCATTGTCACTGATTCATCTTTGAATCAACTTCTTTATTACTTCCTTCACACCGGGGTCTCTACCCCCAAGCACTTTGTTCACCTATTATATGTTTCTTTTCTACAATATATGGATTTACATCTGTTGTAAATAAAATTTTGTTTATTTTAAATGGAACATCATCTATCATATATTTATATACTTGTTTCTATATTTATGCACTTGCCCTTAAAGTCCCAATCCCTCTTGGCCTGAGGCACCAAAAAACCCCCCAACCCATCCTTTTGTATCCCTTCTTGAAAAGGGCAAACATCTCTTTGTTGTGTTGATAGTTCTCCTTTTATAAAACCATTCATTGCTCTTCACTAAAATTGGCAGAACTAAGATTCCATATTAGCTGTAAGGCATTCACTTCAGAGTTCTTACACAATAATCCGCAGTGACAGTGAAAGTCAAAATTAGATATTGCCCATAACCTCCATTGTTTAATGAAACCTTCCCTGCCAAGGCTTCCATTGTTTCTGGAGTTATGGATCACAAATATCATAGCCTTCAGGTAACATACGCAAAGTGTTATCTAGGATTTTCTTAGAGCTTTCCATAATAAGTACAACTAGAATATCAATTTAAAAAAATAATTTGAATGTGGAACCATTTGAAACATCTTTAACATTCTCATTATTCTATTGTAGATTGTAGATAAAAACATAAACTTACAATTATTTGTACAAGGTAAACATATTTGTATTTTACAATTACCACAACCATGCAACTACATTCATTTCTAACTAACTGACCTGCTTTTCTTTCATGCATTCTCCTTTCTTCCCTCTCTCCTTTGCCCTGTAAAAACATGAAAGTTGCCACTCCACCTACAAATGATGCTAGTTGTCCTGGCTGTCATGCTGGTCCTCTAGCTTTAATACGTAGAATCATTGACCTGAAACAAATATGTCAATAAGGACTTCTGACTTTTCTCTGAAGTTCTTTATCAGCTACTTGTTTAGTGCAGGTTTAACGCAGTACATTTCGGTGCGTCAGCGCACGTTTAACACAGTATATTTCTGTGCGTTAGTGCACATTTAACGCAGTACATTTTGGTGTATTACTGCACGTTTAACGCAGTATATTTATGTGCGTTAGTGCATGTTTAACGCAGTATATTTCTGTTTGTTATTGCACATTGAACGCAGTATATTTCAGTGTGTTAGTGCACATTTAATACAAATGACGCTAGTTGTCCTGGCTGTCATGCTGGTCCTCTAGCTTTAATACGTAGAATCATTGACCTGAAACAAGTATGTCAATAAGGACTTCTGACTTTTCTCTGAAGTTCTTTATCAGCTACTTGTTTAGTGCAGGTTTAACACAGTACATTTCGGTGCGTCAGCGCACATTTAACACAGTATATTTCTGTGCGTTAGTGCACATTTAACGCAGTACATTTTGGTGTATTACTGCACGTTTAACGCAGTATATTTATGTGCGTTAGTGCACATTTAATACAGTATTTTTCAGTGCATTATGTGCTTTTTAACACAGTATATTTCTGTACATTAGTGACACCAAGTCTCAAACAATCTTGCCACTGCTCCCTATGTAATCTGGGCAGCCGGGGGGCTCCAAACTGCTATCTTTTCCCTTGTAAATCTGGAAACTACATGTATAGCCTGTTGCCCTGTCACAGAGCTTATACATCTTGACCCCATATCTGGCACCCTTGCTGGAAAGAAACTGTTTGAAAATAAGGCGGCCTGAAAACGTAATCAGGGACTCATCAATGCAGACAGCTTGTTAGGGGATATACAAGGCTGCAAACTTTTGGTTGAAGTGATTTACCAGGGGCTGCATTTGTGGAGCCGGTCACATCCAGGGTCACCCCGAGGACGACAGAGTTCATTGTCACTGAAGTGCATGATTTGCTCGTATCTAGTCCTGGCCATGGCAGCAGGGAGAACACAGGCATATGATGAATTGGGTCAGTGGACCAATATGACCGCAACTCACTTTTTTCAACCTCACCTTTTTAATTCTGGAATTGGTGCATGTGGCACCGTGCGACCTAAACGCCAGGGCTCCCCCCAACGGCTTGTAGATGTCTGACTTAGACGGGGGAGAGAGCCATACGTAACTGCCTGTAAGGCCATACGCTGATACAAAAAAGTGTCTGTATACTTTCCAATTGGCTCTACTGAACGCTTATGTGCTATACAAAGCGTATAAAGTGAATCCTTCCTAAAATTCCAGGAAGAGATCATCATAGCCCTTCTATATCCAGAAGGTACTGTGGCCCAAATTCACAATCCAGATGCATTGAGCTGGCTGCATGGGAGGCATTTTCCAGGTGTCCTCCCTGGTACCCCTACCCAAAGAGCACCCGAAAGAAGATGTCGTGTCTGTAAAAAATGCGGATATAGGCTTGACACCCGCTATTTTTGTCCCTCCTGTCCTGGCCAACCAGGTCTCTGCATCGGGGACCGTTTCCATTGCTACCATACACTAGTGGAGTATTAGTATAGGGTACAGCAGAGTCTAGGGCATACTTTCACACAGGACTTCGAAAGATATTAGATGGCTATCGTATTTTGAGAAACCCTAGCCTGGAATGTTTAACGTTTTTTACAGTTACAAAAAAAGTGTAAAAAAAAAGTAAAAAAAAAAACATTAAAAAAATACATAAAAGAGCCAAAAATAGTTTTGTTTTATTTAGTTTATTTTCTGTTCTTACTCTTTTACTGTACTTTATAATATACTGTTATACTGTTATACTGTAATATTTTATTGTTACTGTTTTTCATTGTTAACCATAGTTTTCTTTGCAGATACTGCAATTCTACTGCTTTACTGTACTGTATCCTATAATATTGTAATGTTTTATTGTTACTGTGTTTTATTGTTAACAATAGTTTGCTTTGCCGGTATGCCCATCAGCTACAACACTGATCTGTTTATCCTGACAGCAACAGCGTTTGCTTTTAGCATATAAGTAAATCAATGATTGCAGCGCTGTAGTAGGTGATTTCACCACTGCAGTTAAAGAAAAGAGCATATATGGCATAGGGGATGGGGTGGACACAGAGGGCGGATTTCCCCCTATGCTCCGCCATATATTTTTGTACACTTTTCATGGCAGAGATTTCTTCATTCACATCAATCGATGTGAATGGAGGAATCTGGGATGTTCTTTTTTTTTTTTTGGGGGGTGGGTACTTTCCATTTCAGGGCCTCCGAAACTGCTTTTTGTCACAAGGTTTTAAAAATGGAAAACAGAAAAGAAAAAAATAAGTTTTCCTTTTCTTTCTTCATTTTCCATAAAATTACGGCAACAAGTGAGATCTGCAAAATACTCACCATGCCTCTTAGCAAATAGCTTGGGGTGTCTACTTTCCAAAAAGGGGTCATTTGGGGGGGGGTGTGCTCTTTTGGCATTTCATGGCCTCTGTAAGGCTCCTTTCACAAGGACTGTGCGCCAAATGAAGTCCATTCTGCTCAGCAGAGGATCGATCCACCGATCCCCACTGAGCAGGCAGATGACAGCTCCATCTCCGCTCTGTGTGCAGAGACGGAGCTGTCAGATCCCCGCTCTCCTCTATGGGGAGATTGGATGAGAACGGACCGCCTGTCAGTTCTCATCCAATTGTATCCGATCAGATCCTCCAGACGGATGGAAAATAGGGTTTCCATCCATCCGGATTTCACGGACAGGATCAGATCGGATAGCAGTGGGTGTCATGTCTCTGCTGACATCTTCTGATCCATAGGGCTGCATGGACCACCCGATTTGGTCCACCTTAAAAACTGACAGGCAGATCGGATCGGATAGGTAGTGAGGAAGTGAAATTAGCAATTTATGCCCTTAGAAAGCCTGAAGGCGGTGATTGGTTTTCGGGGTCCTGTATGCAGCTAGATTTCCAAAACATCTCACACATGTGGTATCCCCACACTCAGGAGAAGCAGCAGAATGTATTTAATTGTGTACTTCCACATATACCCATGGCATGTGTGAGCAATATATCATTTAGTGATAACTTTGCGTTAAAAAAAAATCATTTCTAATTTTTCCAGAAACTTGTGGCAAAACATAAAATATTCCATGGACTCAACATGCCTCACAGCAAATAGCTTTGGGTGTCTACTTTCCAAAAAATGGATCTTGGGAGGGGGGGGGGCTAGTGCTATCTTGCCATTTTAGGGCCTCCAAAACAAAATGGCCTGGTCATTAAGGGGGTAAAACTTTCTAGGCCGGAAGTGGTTAAAGTCCATTCTCTCCTATACCGATTTATACTATTCAATTTAGGACTAGGCACTGCTTTAAGTAGTTATGTCCACAGTACCACTCTGTGTTGACATACAATACTGATTTAGTTTTTTTGGTAAAGGTGAACTAATTTTTTACCTTTGATACACTTCAAATGATGCTAAATGCTGATTGTTTTAAGGGAACATTTTCCTTATGTCCCTCAAACCACTCCACAACAGCATCCAAGACTTCACCTTTGCTTCCACAATCTTTCAATTTTGAGAAGGAGTAGAAGTCACTGGGGTTGTTGGTTTTTATATATTTATTTATAGGTCAGGACTAAACAAAGAAGGCTAAATATTTTTTTTAATTTTTTAGATTAAATAATTAAAAAAAATATTGAATAGGAAAATGTATTATCATTTTCAGCCAGTTGATGGGGTTCAATGTTCCTTACCATATGTTTCCCATGCTACTCCTACTTACAGAATGCAATAGCTGGAACTGAAATGTACACACAATTGAATGAGTCAGAGGAGTGACTACGCCTCTCTCTCTGTCTCTCTTCAGACAGTTTCAGTTAGAGAAAGGAAGTCTGAATGCATTCAGCTTCTGTTGTAGTCTACTTAGAAATACATCATACTTTGTAAATTGTGCATCATACTGGATGCACCTGCTGATAAATGTTTATTTGTACAACACAGATGCTATATAAATAGTGAATAAAAATAGCTTTTTTTTTTTTATAAAACCTCCGTTTTATATAAAACATCAAATTTTATTCTGATAGCCTTTAAAAATAATTAATAGGTTTTATAATAAAAATGTAAAGTAAGGCACTTGGGGGCTAAAAATATGAAAGCAAGTTACTCACTGGGGGTAGAACCTCTGGGGGAATCGAAGATGCAAAAGGATGTGGGGGTCCTAGTAGATCACAGGCTCAGCAATAGCATGCAATGTCAAGCTGCAGCAAGCAAGGCCAGCAAACTATTAGCATGCAATAAAAATGGTATTTGCTCAAGAGATAAGACTATAATTCTACCACTTTACAAAACTCTGGTTCGGCCACATCTTGAGTAAGGGGTAGATTTACTAAAACTGGAGAGTGCAAAATCTGTTGCAGCTGCGTATGCTAGCCATCCAGATTTCAACTTCACCTTTGAAAACGTCATCTGTGACGAAACGTCGTCAGGGCACAGCGTACTGACGTCATCTGACTGCGACCCACGAGTGCGGACGAGCGGAGCCGTCCGGCCGGCGGCAACTACCATTTCTCACCCATTCCTGGTTTTTGTAAGTTTATTTGCTTTTATGAAATAAATGTTTTTATGGTTTTACGCTATGGGAGCCCTTTTTTCTTCTTATGGTGGTGAAACCCTGCATTGTTGAAACTCCTGGGACCCAGTCATTTACATCTCTGGTCGGATTCCCTGGATATTCGTTTAACATACAGGCTTGGATTACATGCAATTTGGGGTCGGTCTTTGGCCACTTGGTTTACCCTACAGGCTTGATACAATTTCCATGTGGTAAGAGGCAACTCTCACAGGTGTGATATTGCGGGCTCCTGAGTGTTACACTGGATTTGTTTAGCACACTTTGGCTAACCTTTATCTATTCAGGGTAAGAGGCGAATCCAGCTGGTGGTGGTTCAGCACGATTATTTCTTTTTCAGCGTTTTCTTCACTGTGTTATTACTTTTCTGTTTGGTAAGAGGCGACTTCAACCGAGATATATTTTAATCACTTAAGGCGTTAACCCTATCTGGTAAGGGGTATTTATCCTAAATTTCCTATTTTTTGCATGACTTAACCTATTTCATTACTATTGTGGTGGAGGTTATTTCACATCACAATCCTTATTTACCCACACCTGCGGTGATAGTCACAATTTAATTGTTTGTTAGGTTTTACGCTATTGCGGTATTTTTTTCTTTTCATGATCCTATGTCCACTGAGTTGACCGATCATAGAGGCTTGGATCTACTGTCAAGGTGACAAGTTTCCACGCAGTGAGACTGCCTTTTCCTTACCTTCATCTGGTAAGCACATACCCTTAAGGGAGCTTGATCCTGGAATTTATCAACAATAAATTTTTGGACTTTTATGGACTTCACATCTCCATCTAATATATTTAGCGCAACTTATATATACAACACTACAACACAGATTTCAACTTCAGCTTGTTCAATTAAGCTTTGACAAAAAAGCATTGAATCTAAATGGTTTCTGTGCAGAGCTACACCAGATTTTGCACTCTCCAGTTTTAGTAAATCAACCCCTATATGTTCAGTTTTTGTCAGTTCTATGGAAGGATGTACTAGACCTGGAAAGAGCCAAGAGAAAGGCAACAAAGCTAATATGAGAGCTGGAGGACTTCAGTTATGAGGAACCACTACAAACATTCAACTTATTCTCCCTGGAGAAGAGACACTTGAGAGGAGATATGATTGCAATATGCAAATATCTACAGCGTTAATAGTGATTCTAGCGAAGGGAGAAAACTATTCAGTCAAATGTCTCTTAAGAATCCACTCAATGAAGTTGGAAATAAGCAGTTTAACCTAAACTATGTAAGGGATTCTTTACTGTTGGAGTGGTAAGGATGTGGAACTCCCTTTGATATTTAGTGGCGTCAGCGAGTGTTGATAATTTACGAAACTTTCCAATGGGCATCTTAGTGAATGCAATATACAGGGATATGAGAAATGGTAGTGGCACATACACACACACACACACACCCACACAGGTCGAACTGGATAGACTGGTGTCTTTATTCAACCTTACCAACTATGTAAATAAAATTTTATCAAAAACCATCAAAGTTTCCTTGTAAAATGTGTGGTATGACAGTGATGTATCTAAATAAACTGTCCTTCATGCAACACTGCATTAGCTTTTTTGAGCAAATCATAGCCATATTGTACATCAAACTTGATTTCAGAGAAAAAAGAAAATTACTTCTCATATTTTTTTAATTAAATCTAGATGTTTTGTGTTTGGAAGTATATCTATTATTCAAACAAGAAAGAGAAAAGAAGTTGAATTTTATACCGTATATTATATTTATGCCTACACTTTTTTATGTTACACTTTATGTTAGAAATTCATAGCAGTCCTGGAGTAATAAAAGACTGATTTCAAAGGCAGTGATGTTCAGAAAGGAAATAGGGTCATTCCCGTTGGGATGTGTTATCTTTAAACATTAAGAAAAAATCTGGAGCATAGTATATTTTCAGCTCTGTGAAGGAACATTATATTACTCAAAAAAAAAAAACACCTCCAATCTCTCTGAAGATTACCTGTGACCATGTCCAATGATATACTAGATGACCGTCAGATTAGTGTATGGAGGATATTTTTGTGAGGAAAGAAATGGACTTTGCTGCCTCTGTTTTACAGTTGGGACTAAGGCTCAGAGGGAACTGAAAAAAAAATGTAATATAGAAATGATATGAGTGCCTTCTCAAAACTACATTGCATTACTGATTGAAAGGAACCAGCGCTTTAAAAAAAAAAAAAAAAAATGAAACACACCATCTACCAAAAGCAAAAGTAAATCTTAATAAAATAATCTTAAATCTTAAAAAAATAAAGAGTTGCTGTGTTTTAGGGCATATTTAGAAATGTTAATTGTGCCTAAGCATTTATATGAAAATTTTACCTTTTTTGTCTTGAATTCCTCATAAATAGAAGTGCAAATAACAGTGTACTTCCTGGTACCTCCTGTGCCTACAGTTTTATAGCTGTATATCTGCAATGTAGGATTAAAGGCACTACTGCCCCTTGCTGCCAGTCTCAGTAAATTTGGAGTAAAATGTGGTGATTCCACTACATGCAACAAATGTTCTCCTTGGTGAAGCCTCCGACATGAGGAAGCCAAGCCCTGCCTCTATCAAGATGGCTTCTTTCACACAGAGACACAGCGCAGTACAAGGCATTATGCGTCACTAATGGGGATAAAATTAGATTATGCCAGCATAGGGGTCATATTTGCTATGAACCTTAGGAGTCATTAGTGGAAACTAGGATGTTGGTAGAGTATTCCTTACCAAAAAATGCAGCATACTTACTTTAACACTCTTACAATGGGTGTATCAATTACTTTCTATAATTGGCAATTACATTTTGTACCATGTATGTAGCAATTAACCCTCCAGCTTAGCATAGAGTAAATAGAATGGCGGTGAGAATTTTTACCCAACAGCAAGAAACAGGAGTTGACAATTAGGTTTGCAAAAATTCCAGGAATGCATACATGAAAAGAATCATTTTCTTTAACCACGCTAGCGGTAAACCCGAGCGTGACTCGGGGTAGGAATTTCCTGCTATTATCGGTATCCCCGAGTCACGCTCGGGGTGAATGGGCAGAGCTATGCAGACAGTGCAGCGGAGTGTCTTACCTTATCCTGGCGATCCAGCGATGAGCTCTCATTGCTGTGAACGCCAGCCGAGATCTCCGCTGCTCGTCTGTCGGTAGGAGGACTTCCTAGTTCCGTTCCCTGCAGCAGCATTGCTGCATGGGAGCGGAACTAGGGAGGGAAATTAAAAAAAAAAAAAAACGTTGCACAAAACACAAACACATTTTATATTATATATATATGCATATATATATATGTATATATATATATATATATATATATATATATATATATATATATATATAGTAAAACCTTGGATTGCGAGCATAATTCGTTCCGGAAGCATGCTTGTAATCCAAAGCATGAAACAAACAAAGATAAAATTCCCAGTTCAATTTGCCAACCAGTCTGCTTACCAACCAAATTGGCCTGTCTAACAGTTTGCGTCAATACAGGGGTTTAGTTAGCACACATTTGCAAACGCATGTGAAAGCTGCAGGGCCACGTCAAGGCTCCCTGTTACCTGCAGTCCTAACTCTAATGAATTTTAAAGAGTCTCCACAGTGGGAGCACATGCAAGCTAATGGATAGATAGGGGGCAGGTGAGCCTGGAGGTGGCCCATCCCTCCTGAAAGGTAATTGGGGGCATAATGGAAGCCCAGCTGATAGTATTACAGCAAAGGCACCCAGTATGTCCACTCACCAGTACACATATACAAAAAAGAAAATGGCCTCTGCCCCCACCTATAACTGGCCTTCATAGCAAAGAACACATGGAAGGGCAACGCACATGAAACAAACAAAGATAAAATTCCCAGTTCAATTTGCCAACCAGTCTGCTTACCAACCAAATTGGCCTGTCTAACAGTTTGCGTCAATACAGGGGTTTAGTTAGCACACATTTGCAAACGCATGTGAAAGCTGCAGGGCCACGTCAAGGCTCCCTGTTACCTGCAGTCCTAACTCTAATGAATTTTAAAGAGTCTCCACAGTGGGAGCACATGCAAGCTAATGGATAGATAGGGGGCAGGTGAGCCTGGAGGTGGCCCATCCCTCCTGAAAGGTAATTGGGGGCATAATGGAAGCCCAGCTGATAGTATTACAGCAAAGGCACCCAGTATGTCCACTCACCAGTACACATATACAAAAAAGAAAATGGCCTCTGCCCCCACCTATAACTGGCCTTCATAGCAAAGAACACATGGAAGGGCAACGCACATGAAACAAACAAAGATAAAATTCCCAGTTCAATTTGCCAACCAGTCTGCTTACCAACCAAATTGGCCTGTCTAACAGTTTGCGTCAATACAGGGGTTTAGTTAGCACACATTTGCAAACGCATGTGAAAGCTGCAGGGCCACGTCAAGGCTCCCTGTTACCTGCAGTCCTAACTCTAATGAATTTTAAAGAGTCTCCACAGTGGGAGCACATGCAAGCTAATGGATAGATAGGGGGCAGGTGAGCCTGGAGGTGGCCCATCCCTCCTGAAAGGTAATTGGGGGCATAATGGAAGCCCAGCTGATAGTATTACAGCAAAGGCACCCAGTATGTCCACTCACCAGTACACATATACAAAAAAGAAAATGGCCTCTGCCCCCACCTATAACTGGCCTTCATAGCAAAGAACACATGGAAGGGCAACGCACATGAAACAAACAAAGATAAAATTCCCAGTTCAATTTGCCAACCAGTCTGCTTACCAACCAAATTGGCCTGTCTAACAGTTTGCGTCAATACAGGGGTTTAGTTAGCACACATTTGCAAACGCATGTGAAAGCTGCAGGGCCACGTCAAGGCTCCCTGTTACCTGCAGTCCTAACTCTAATGAATTTTAAAGAGTCTCCACAGTGGGAGCACATGCAAGCTAATGGATAGATAGGGGGCAGGTGAGCCTGGAGGTGGCCCATCCCTCCTGAAAGGTAATTGGGGGCATAATGGAAGCCCAGCTGATAGTATTACAGCAAAGGCACCCAGTATGTCCACTCACCAGTACACATATACAAAAAAGAAAATGGCCTCTGCCCCCACCTATAACTGGCCTTCATAGCAAAGAACACATGGAAGGGCAACGCACATGAAACAAACAAAGATAAAATTCCCAGTTCAATTTGCCAACCAGTCTGCTTACCAACCAAATTGGCCTGTCTAACAGTTTGCGTCAATACAGGGGTTTAGTTAGCACACATTTGCAAACGCATGTGAAAGCTGCAGGGCCACGTCAAGGCTCCCTGTTACCTGCAGTCCTAACTCTAATGAATTTTAAAGAGTCTCCACAGTGGGAGCACATGCAAGCTAATGGATAGATAGGGGGCAGGTGAGCCTGGAGGTGGCCCATCCCTCCTGAAAGGTTATTGGGGGCATAATGGAAGCCCAGCTGATAGTATTACAGCAAAGGCACCCAGTATGTCCACTCACCAGTACACATATACAAAAAAGAAAATGGCCTCTGCCCCCACCTATAACTGTGCTAACTAAACCCCTGTATTGACGCAAACTGTTAGACAGGCCAATTTGGTTGGTAAGCAGACTGGTTGGCAAATTGAACTGGGAATTTTATCTTTGTTTGTTTCATGTGCGTTGCCCTTCCATGTGTTCTTTGCTATGAAGGCCAGTTATAGGTGGGGGCAGAGGCCATTTTCTTTTTTGTATATGTGTACTGGTGAGTGGACATACTGGGTGCCTTTGCTGTAATACTATCAGCTGGGCTTCCATTATGCCCCCAATTACCTTTCAGGAGGGATGGGCCACCTCCAGGCTCACCTGCCCCCTATCTATCCATTAGCTTGCATGTGCTCCCACTGTGGAGACTCTTTAAAATTCATTAGAGTTAGGACTGCAGGTAACAGGGAGCCTTGACGTGGCCCTGCAGCTTTCACATGCGTTTGCAAATGTGTGCTAACTAAACCCCTGTATTGACGCAAACTGTTAGACAGGCCAATTTGGTTGGTAAGCAGACTGGTTGGCAAATTGAACTGGGAATTTTATCTTTGTTTGTTTCATGTGCGTTGCCCTTCCATGTGTTCTTTGCTATGAAGGCCAGTTATAGGTGGGGGCAGAGGCCATTTTCTTTTTTGTATATGTGTACTGGTGAGTGGACATACTGGGTGCCTTTGCTGTAATACTATCAGCTGGGCTTCCATTATGCCCCCAATTACCTTTCAGGAGGGATGGGCCACCTCCAGGCTCACCTGCCCCCTATCTATCCATTAGCTTGCATGTGCTCCCACTGTGGAGACTCTTTAAAATTCATTAGAGTTAGGACTGCAGGTAACAGGGAGCCTTGACGTGGCCCTGCAGCTTTCACATGCGTTTGCAAATGTGTGCTAACTAAACCCCTGTATTGACGCAAACTGTTAGACAGGCCAATTTGGTTGGTAAGCAGACTGGTTGGCAAATTGAACTGGGAATTTTATCTTTGTTTGTTTCATGTGCGTTGCCCTTCCATGTGTTCTTTGCTATGAAGGCCAGTTATAGGTGGGGGCAGAGGCCATTTTCTTTTTTTGTAATCCAAAGCACTCTTATATCAAAGCGAATTTCCCCATAAGAAATCATGAAAATTCGTTCCACAACCATTTATTCATAAATCCTTCAATTTATAGTCCATATAAAAAGATTATAGCATTGCGATAGGTTGTGGAACCATAAAATGTCGATCTACAAATAGCCGCTTCCACAAGGGGATTAGAAGCAAAATCCAGCAGGAGCTACAGAGTATCTAAGAGAAGAGAGGCACCTCTTAAGTGTAGCAATATGGTTCCATTTAATGAAGGTACAACATTTAGCAACTCACATGGTTGATGAATAAAACAGGCACATCTAAGTATGCAGGCATCCGGGGTAAAGCTGTCCACATAGACCGTCCTCTGCACCGCCGGCTGCCAGTCTGTAATCCTGACCGGGAAGACCACTCTGCAGTAAAGCGATCTGAAAGCGAGGGCCAGCATGGAAGGGATGACGTAGATGACGGTGGATGGTCCTATCTGGACAGCTTTACCCCGGATGCCTGCATACTTAGATGTGCCTGTTCCAATCATCAACCATGTGAGTTGCTAAATGTTGTACCTTCATTAAATTTAACCATATTGCTACACTTAAGGCGCCTCTCTTCTCTTTTATACCCAGTTGTGACTTGAGGCTACTTGTATATCAAGACATCGCTTGTATATCAAGTCAAAATTTATTTGAAAAATTTGCTTGTCTTGCAAAGCGCTCTTAAACCAAGTTACTCTCAAACCAAGGTTTTACTGTATATATATATGCATATATATATATATATATATATATATACATATATATATATACCTATATACACACACACACACATATATATATATATATATATATATATATATACACACACACATATATATATATATATATATAATATATAACGCATGAATTATAATCTAATCAGTAATATAATTTTATTATATATATTATATATTATATAATAAAATTATATTATTGATTCGATTATAATTCATGCGTTTGTGTTTCAAATTTATCACATCTGGGATGTCTACTAGAGTCTTGTTTTGGTCAGGTTTAAGTCAGTAATTACTAAGAATTGTAGGCCTATAATACATAACGCCAAATTTCCATGAAAAAAATTGTACCGCTTTTGGTACAGAATTCCTGACAGAATCATACCGCCAGGGAGGTTAACAAAGGTTAAAGTACACTAAGAGTCGGTTCACACTAAGGCGACACGACACTGTACTACTTCGGGGGCGACTTGTTCATTGCCATGCACCACGACTTCGGAGCGACTTGCATGGACTTCACATAATGTAAGTCTATGCAAGTCGCTCCGAGGTCGCCCCGAAGTAGTACAGGACCCTTTTTCTAAGTCGGAGCGACTTGTGTCGCTCCTATTAGAACTGCTCTTGTAGCAGTCAATGGACCGCGAGGGAGCGCGACTTGTCAGGCTGACAAGTCGTCTGACAAGTCGCGCTAGTGTGGACCGGGTCTTAAGGATAAGTTCACCTTTGCAAAAAAAAAACCTGAATATTAAATGCACATCTTTTTGCGGGTAATTAAAATGTGCATTTATATATTTTTTTCCATAAGGAGCCTTCATAGCATTGCAACCATGATTAGCAGATCACAGGTGCAATTGATGGGCTCTTGCGGACTGTCAGTGTAAGCTGTCTGCCTGTACATCATAAAAGCTGACAGTTACACACTGACAGGAAGCATCACCCAACAACCTAGAGTGCTTAACAGCAACCTGGTAGTTTAAAAAGAACTACAAGCCGACATTCACAAAGGCTATCAGTACTTGTAGTTTTCACAATCACAGAATAATGACAGTGAGTTCAGGGAGAAGATCCCTGGCTTACTGTCACTAGAGACAGCGGGTTTGGGGAGAGGCTACAGTAGTGGGAACATGTTTCACCCTAAAATGGGTGGAACATGTAACATATTCCCAAAGGTGAACTTATCTTTTAAAATGAACCTGAACTGAATTGGTGAGGGTTACAGTTAAGCTGTGGTGCCTAAAGGTACCTGGGTTAGCCTTGAAATGAATCCCTGTGCTCCTGTGGAGACCATTGGATTCAAGCACAATGGTGTATATAGGGCCTTGATTTCTGTCTAACTTGGGATCAAAGTCCAACTTCAGCAAAAGGTTTTTGTTTTTTTCAGCAGAATGGGAAAAGCATAGAGCCATTGGTAGCTTTTTCTGAGGTATGTAACCCCAGGATTATGTTTGGACAGGAAGTGACTGGAAATATCTCTGTTGTGAATAAAAAGTGTAGTTGACTGTAGCAAAATACTGTTTAGCTGCACAAATGACTATATCTTCAAATGTTTGCATTATTGTTGCCTTCTGACCCTTGTTGAAGAAGACTTCCAAGTTGTAAAGCTGTACTGATTGGTAAGTGTAACAATGTATATGTGTAAACTTTGGAAGCTGACAACTCCTAAATATACTTACTTTTCTCTGAAAGTGAGAAACCCTGTTCCATGCCATATATTTCAGTAGGTGTCAAGGTTGTTTAACCACTTTACCACCGGAGGATTTTGCTGTCTTCCGTCCAGGCCACTTTTTGCGATTCGGCGCTGTGCGACTTCAACTGACAATTGCGCGGTCGTGCGACGCCGTACCCAAACGAAATTTACGCCCTTTTTTTCCCACAAACAGAGCTTTCTTTTGGTGGTATTTGATCACCTGTGCGATTTTTACTTTTTGCGCAATAAACAAAAAAAGAGCGTTTATTTTGAAAAAATAACAATATTTTTAACATTTTTTTATATGAAATTCCCCCCAAAAAAGATGTAAAAACCAATTTTTTTAAAAATTTTTGGCCAATTTGTTTTATGCTACATATGTTTGGTAAAAAAATCGCAATAAGCGTATTTTGATTGGTTTGCGCAAAAGTTATTGCGTTTACTAACAAAGGGAAAGATTTCTGTCATTTTTGGTGTTTTTTTTTTAACGCGTAATGGCGGCGATCTGCGATTTTTTTTGCAGGACTGCGACATTGCGGCGGACAGATCGGACCCTTGACTGACATTTTTGACACTTTTGGGGGTACCAGTGACATTACTGCAGTAATCAGTGCTATAAATATGCACTGTTACTGTAAAAATGACACTGGCAGGGAAGGGGTTAATTTTATTGGAGAGGGAGGGGTTAATGTATGCCTGGTGCTTACTGACGTGTAGGGGGGGAGGTGACTGTGTGAATCATGGACAGATCGGATGTCCAGCTATGCTGAACAGTCCGATCTGTCACTCCCTGTCACTATGGAGATCCGCCCGCTGTGTTTACACACAGCGGGCGGATCTCCAGACTCGATCCCCGACGATCGGGTAAGAGCAGCGGCGATCGCCGCTGCTCCTCCCCTGGCCCGACTCCCGCTGTGAATGAAAACAGCGGGAGCGAGCCGCCCAGAAGGGGGAGTGTCTAACGACGTTAATATTACGTCGCTGGACGATAACGAACCACTCTGCCGCAGTAGTATTACTGTGAGCGGTTCTAAAGTGGTTAAACAACTCCAAAACTTTTTCTCAATGGACAATTATACCAGGAAATAGGATGGATGGCAGACAGGGTTTGGTGTTTGTCAGTCCTGCAATGACACCTTTCCAACATTACAATACAGAAAGATTAGCAGTAATTATACAGAGCTGATCGAAAAATAGGTTCTTAACATTTATCAGTCCTGGACCGCGGAATGTATGACTTTACAAACATATGCTTACTAAAACCTTTTATCTGTTTTGCAAACTTTCCAGGCAAATAAAAAATACTACCTCTGTTTTGAACCATCAATCTGAAAAAAAGGACCTTACAACAAACAATATGCCGTGTGTCAAGCACTTCAAGGTCAAAAAACTTTCATAAAGGATCTATTCTTGCAGCAAAAAGGGAACCTTTTGAATTTACACTTTAGTTGTTGTATACCCAGGAGGTCTGGGTGATGAATTAGAGTGTTTCTGTCCTTTAAAAGCAATGATTCCATTTGTCTTCCTTTGTTTGCTTTCTTTAATAGAACGTTAGATTGGATTCTATTCATCTTTGTTCCTCTATGATATTATAGTCTGTTTGGAGTCAATTTTCTAAGCTTCCAGGTTCCTTGGTGGTGCATTTTAAATTTGTTTAGAATCGCTTTTCCTTGAGTTATTGAGTTAGTTACTGGAAAGGATTCTTAAAAATATTTATGATGTCAAATACCAATATATAATAAATATGATGTGAATGAATGAGTTGAGAATGAGCTTGATCAAGAATCTAGTGCTTAGAAATACAGAAATCATAAATTTAAAAAGAGATAACCTATTGAGAAATAAATACTCAATGATTAGGCCTCGGTGCACTGATAGCTTGAGAGTGTCAGAAGCATATAAGAGACAGAATCGCAATAAAATCTGCAATCTCTGTAGATCCAAGCTCTCTTGCAATGACTTCCTAGGTATGCCCACTATTGATTGAAAGAAAACGGCACAGCAAGAAATATAGAGCCTACTGTTGCTGAGCTCCTACAAAAAATGCCAGTTGCCTAGTTGTCATGTTGATTCTTCTGGCTCCACTACGGTCTGAGTCACTGACCCAGAACATGAATGCACCCCTTCCTCAGAGAGGAGTCAGAACACTTGATTTGCTTGCTTGTTGCAAATCAATGACTCATAAAGTACTGAAAACATTGGATCATTGTGGCAGCCCATAAATTGGTATTTCAGGAGGAAGTCAGCAGTGGCAGCTAACATACAGCAAGTTTCTCATACAGGTTTTCATAAAAAGAAAAAAAAAAAAAGAAGAGAATAGTGGCACTTAGTGATCATTGGGTAGAGTGTAATACTGGCAATAAGTTTGAATACAATTTATATAGGAGGGAGGAATATTTTTTTTATGTTATGGGGTGGGTGAAAACAACAGCTTCCTTAGTTTATTCACATGTATTAATCAGATGTAGACATCAAAGTCATCAAAGTTCCTAAAAGTGCACATTTACCGCTGTCCTCATAATAAAGTAGATATAAAGTCTAACCAAAACCAAAAAACGTATTTTCCGCTAGACCTCTATGGAACGGCTGCAACTCAAATCCTAGATAGGGAATACATATAAAATAAAAACAAAATGGTGCACTGTTCCTTTAAATGTATGTGAAAATTAACTGTGAATTAATTTAAAAAAAAATATTTGCACATCCAAAGCAATAAATTGACAAGGTGCACTGTTCCTTTAAATTGAACTCACATACTGTACGTTCAACCTTCATGGAATTATGACAAAAGTGAGTCACATGTGAAAAAACTCAAAAAAGTGCAAGAGTTAAATGACTGTGCAAAAGTGCAATGTTATGATGGATATAAAATCCGTAAACCAAGTCCATAAAATAGTGACAATAGAGTAAAGTGCTGGGTGCTTCACAACGTATACACACTTCACATAGTGCTCCAATGTGGCAAGAGGTGCTTCTAAGTGAAAGCAGATGGCCTCTTACCCCAGCGAGTGGATCTCGGTTAAAGAGATCACAGACAGCCTGCACTCAATATCCAAGGCATTCATTTCACAGAAAGCTTGTCTCCACAGCATGAGTCAGATGGGATCCATACATCCGGGGAGAGGCCTCATAGTGTAAATCAATCAAATGCATTTTATTAAAAAATAAAAGTTACACTTACATTGAGGCAAAGAAAAACGAGCATGAACAAACGAACTAGCCGCGGTGTCACTCATCCAGCTAGCTGCAATGACGTGTTTCTCCAAAAATGGCATCTTCTGGGATTGGAGGATCAATTTTTTACATGTAACTCACTTTTGTCATAATTCAATTAAGGTTGAATCTATGTGAGTTCAATTCAAAGGAACAATGCACCTTGTCACTTTATTGCTTTGGATGTGCAAATTTTTTTTTTGTTATATTTATTCATAGTTGTTTGTCACATATATTTAAAGGAACAGCGTACCATTTTGTTTTTATTTTATAAAGTCTAACCAAATGATATTTGCTAAAGCACTGTGACTTTTCTCATATTTTGTTGCAGCTCAGTGCTACTGATCTCATGCAGCCTTTTTTTGTAGCCACGTCCTGTCTGTATCCATGTGCTTTAGAGACAATTGCATGGCATTCCCCAGGACAGATTTCCTGATGGTTATAACAATATGGACCATGCCTGAGAAATGTGTGTGGAAACAGTCATGTGTAGTCTTCATTGTAAGCGATTACCTGCTTGTCCTGTGCAGGGCCATGTTTTTCCGGCACAGGGATCCATAGCTATTATGTGTAACCGCTGTGACTGCAGTCCGATAGATGTCTATTGGGACATGCGGCTGCACAGACACAACCGCTGTGTCCCAATGTGACATCCGTGCAGGTGCATGGCCCCGAATGCACCCAGCTGCAGATTAAAAAATAATGAATATAACTTTTGAAATAACAAAAACTTGGTAAACCTTATATGAGATATTAGTGTTTTGGGTTTAGATCAATTTTAAAGATATGTAAGAAATCTGGCATCTGTGGGTATGACATTATACAAAATAAGATATATATGTATCCGCATCCTTTTAATATGCAGAGATCCAAAGGCTTGATCATACCTCTCTAGCAAAGGTCAAATGGGGAGAATTATGCTTTTGTTTATTAGCAAATGAGCAAGCTTTCTTACAGACCACTGAAGGCATGTACTATATAGAAAACATTGTTTTAGGGCTCTAGGCATGGAAATAATTATCAGAATATAGTGAACATTTATATATATATATATATATATATATATATATATATATATATATATATATATATATATATATATATATATACATATATATATATATGTGTGTGTGTGCAGAGGCATAACTATAACCTTCAGGGCCCCGGTGCAAGAAACCATGAAAGGCCACCCTGACCCAGCCCCGTGCATCCCCCCTATTCATCTGAATAGAAGGGATGGCAGGGGCGGCTTATAGAGCAACTTATCCCCTCGATTTTCTTCCTGCAGCAGAGAGGGGATTGGTTCCCCTAAATGCCGTCCCGCCACCCCTCCTATCCAGGTGTACAGTTGTGAGGCATTGGCCCCCTGGAGAATGGGTTTGGAATGAGTCACAGCAGTGGTGGTAGTGATGGGGGGATGGAATGGTATGAGTGGAAGAGTTGGGAGGGAATGGGATCAGTGGCAGCAGTGGTGGTGGGGGAGATGGGATGGGATGAGTGGCACTGGTGGTGGTAGTGGTGGGGAGATGGGATGGGATGGGTGGCAGTGGTAGTGGTGGGGGGATAGAATGGGATGAGTGGCAGCGGTAGTGGTGGGATCAGTGACAGGGGTGGTGGGATGGGATGTGTGGTGGTGGTAGTGGTGGGGGGATAGGATGGGATGAGGGGAAGTGGTGGTGGGGGGGATGGTATCAGTTGCAGCGGTGGTGGGGGGATGGGATCAGTGGCAATGATAGAGGGATGGGATGAGTGGTGGGGGGATAGGATGGGATGAGTGGCAGCGGTGGTGGGGGGATGAGATCAGTGGCAGTGGTAGTGGGATGAGATGAGTGGTGGTGATAGTGGTGGGGGATAGGATGGGATGAGTGGCAGTTGTGGTGGAATGGGATGAGTGACAGCAGAGGGGAGTCAGCTAGTCAGCTGACATTATTTTTCAGTGTCCTCCTCAGCCTCCCTACGTGGCTTCTCTCTCTCTCTTTGGGGAGAATAGGCGGGGCTCCAGACTCCTGAGACTCCAGTGTTCAGCTCAGCCTCCCCTCAGCGACCAGTCACCCCCCCGCACAGTGGAACGAATGGACAGGCGGGTGGCCCCTCACAGTAGCACAACCAGAACGGACGGGCCCCCCCACAGTGGCGGAACTCCAGGGCCCAGTTGTAATGGGGACTGCTGCAACCCTGGTAGTTCCTCCACTGGTAAGATATGAATACATATAAATAAGCAACCAGAACCAATCAGAGTTAAAGAAACAAATGCATTTAAAAATACATACAAACATATATCCTTATTTATTCTTTAAATTCCTTAATTCTTATAACTCTGATTGGTTCCTGTTACTTTCTGTGTTTTGTATTACAGTGCATTATGCTATATTTTATATTTATTATGTATTATTATGCCTTATTATATACGTTTAAGAATGTACACATGGTAGGCCCAGCATAATTCCATGATGGGAGAGAATGACATGACTTGGCAGGTATTTGACAAGTTAGTAAGACAACAACTCGTTCAGCTGGAAGCTGCTGTTGTGATTATTTCAACAATACATCCTTATTAAATTGTATATCTTTTCATAGATGTTGTGCTTATTTTGACAGTGTATCCTTATTGACATTACAAATCTTTTCATCTTCTCCGCTGTCACTGAAAGACGTTCAGTGACCAACAATTCTCCTATGACACTTGTCAGAGCAATGATGGCCAACAGATGCCTCTGCTTGCCTAGAGTGTTAAGCATTTTATATGACAAGTATATAAACTGCAAAAAGAAGATAGGGTTTCTAGTCTTTGCAAATGTCCCATATATCTGTTGCGGTGAGGTGGCACTTTTCACCTGCCATGATAATACATCAGTAAAAATGGGATGAATCTAAATGGCACAGTAGCATCCGTACATTCATAAAATATTGTTCAGCACTTCAAATGTGGCATGTAGGGCAGCTCAGCTGTAAGTGGAATTTTTGTCTTTGAAGACATATTTTATTTTCAGGTCTAAAAGAAGTAAAAAATAGAATGCTTTTTCCATCTCTGACCAGTTGTACTTTTAAAACAGCCTGTGTCTCTGTAAATTCAAAGAACACATTTGTCAGTGCGATTTGTCCCATTTTTTACAATGCGTAAATTATGTGCTTGGAACAAAGAATGGTAAAGTTATTTGCAAAAAAAAAGTAACAGCATTTACAATGTGTATATTTAGCACAATGCTTCAAAAAAAAAAAAGGAAAATTAACAAAAATGTAAAAAGTTTGCATACTAAAATTGTAAAATAAAAAATGGAGAAAACAACTAGGAGAGAAGAGGGATTTATTTAGGGCTAAATAGGGTTACCAGTCAGTAACTATGGGGTTAAATAATGAAGAATCTTTATACAACATCTCTATAGGATTGTGGCAGCAGAATTTACCAGCAGATCATAGAACAAGTCCATGGTCTGCAGTAAAAGCCTTAAAGATTGCAGCCAAGTTCAGGAGTTAAAAATCATATTCACCCAGGTCCAAAGCTGCGTAAGAGCCCCCCCCCGCAGGCCTCCTTAAAAATTTAGAACTGAGTGATCAAAGACTGCTGATCGCTCATTTCTTGGTTTTCAGTGAGCAGAGAGCCAGTGACTGTCAGTCTGTCAGCACTGACTGTCAATGATCAGTGGAGCGCTAGGCTGTGGAGGGGGTGGGAGCAGCTTGCTTAGGCTCTCAGTGGCAAGCTGAGAGGCTGAGCCCGTTGCCAGTCAGGGATCAGAGTGGATGCTGACATTAAAGTTGGGATCGCTCCAGAGCCTGGACCAGCTGAGTGACATCAGCTGATAGCGGACTTTAGCCTGCTGTTGGGAGAATATGGGTCAAAGGAGTGCAGAATGAAGTGCACTCCTGTGATCCCCAGGAGAAGTAGGGCTAAAATAGCTTTGGCCCTACTTCTTCTTTAAATAACTGTCACATCAATTAATTTCAAATAATCAATATTACTGTTACAAACTAGAACAGGATATCACAAACAGTCACCGTTTGCCTATTAGAGTATGGACATGAGGAGGTTGAAGGCACTTGATGAACATACAGAAAAACTAAAGTTATGAAGTGGTCAAGCCCATGTAATGGAGAGGTACCAAGAGACCAAAGCCAGGAGGGATCTCCTTAATGATTCTCTAAAGAAGATAAGGAAGCTGCTCCTCTCACACTATGAAACTAGACAGAACGACTGCCCCAGCTCTCTCCCCCTTCTCTAAATTCCTCCCAATTAAAGGCAATTCTTAGTTCCCACAGGGACAAGACTATTATACACACTCCATTTGGTAGGAGAGGGAATTCATGACCATGAGCCATCTTTTTGATCTATCCTCCTTCAAGACCCCGATCTTCACTGTGCTATGCAATATATACAGTTTACCACACAGCCATTTTCTCTACTATCTAAAACTCACTCACTACTAGAAAAATATGAAAAGAAGCCGCACCTAGTTATTGAAAATTCATAAACATGATACTTTACAACACAAACATACTATATATATGTTTCAGTACGGTACTATACCCTCGTTTTCATGCCAAATATTTACCACTGATAGAGAAAACGAATGTACGCAAGAAGCAATTGGCCTTCCCTTCAGAGGATGTATGTGGTTGGATTGTGTACGAAAATGTATTGTAAATAACATCTGTAAGGAAACCCAGTTCAGGATCACACATAGAGCTTAGTAAGCTTTTGACTTTTTTTTACTTTTTTCATAAGTTAAAGGCCCTTGGTCTATAGCTCAAAAACTGCCCTACATGCAGCCAGGTGGAAGCCTTGTTATCACATTGCTTGTGGGAATGCCTCCATGTCTCATGATTCTTGCACAAAACTTCTAAAGGCATAAACTATACATTTTATTTCCTAAGTACCTATCACATTTTTTTTTTTTACCTATCACATTTTTGAAGGCCCTGGAGCACCAGGACAATGGAATTACCCACAAAATGACCCCATTTTGGAAAGAAAACACCCCAATGTATATTATACTAGGCATAATAAGTCTTTTGAACATGTTATTTTCTTTCTACACATTTGTGAAAATGAAAGAAAGAAAATGAAAACGTATTTTTTTAACACAAAGTTGTCAATTTTTAAAATATTTCTAACACATAGCATGTACATACCAAGAATGACACCCTAAAATAAATTCTACTACTCCTCCTGAGTATGGCAATGCCACATGTGTGAGGCTTTTCCACAGACTGGCCACATACATAGGCCCAACATGCAAGTAGCACCTTCAGGCTTCTAACACATAGCATGTACATGTAGCACCCTACAGGTAGGTGCTAGGTAAATGCATAGTGGGCCTGTCTGCCTAACAGCAGGGCCGTGTTTCTTTTTGCTAGGTAGGTTGTCATGGTTTCAAAGTGTGTCTCCTGTGAGGGGAGTCACCCCACTGGCTCTATTAGAGGCTCCTGATAAGGCAGTGGAGGAAACCCAATCAGGGGGCACATCCAAGCTTTTAACTACCCCAGAAGGCAGATTATGCTGCAAAGGATTCTGGGAGTGGGTATAAGTTTGGGGGACACAGTGTTTTGGTGGGAGCAGAGGCCCAGGAGGGAGAGAACGGCTGTCTCTCCTCCTGTCTGAGGAAGTGGATGTCTCGGTGTGTCGCCTGAGAATCCAGAGAGTGCTGAGTTGAGCTGAGGGGATCCGGTGTGCCGAGAACCAGCGGAGAGCGAGAGGGGTCCAGTCCTAGGAAAGCCTACACAGGTCGTGAGTACTGAGGATTGCCCCTGGGGGTCTGCATGAAGAGTTAGAGGAGACCACTCCAGAGGAAGTTCTGGGATCCAGTGCCAGCTAGCTGAAAGGGGGTACCTAGGTTGAGGACCCTGAAGTAATAGAGGGGGTACATAGTCAGTGGACCCTGAAGAGCTAAAAGTGTAAAGGTAACGCCTACGGTTTTGGCCCTGAATTGTACAGAGTACCAGTTGAGAGTTGCAGCTATGCAGTAATCCACGGCAAGCTACCTCCAGCCAGTGCCAGACTGGAGAGAGTGGTCAAAGACTTTGCATTGCAGTGGTGTCAGTAGTTCTATGCTCCACAGTCCTGAGTCTTCTGGACCAAGAGTTGAGGATTCAGCACTTCTGTCAAGTAATAGTGTGTTCTAAGCGTCAGTGAGCGCTGGCTAGCTAACATTATCTGGTGTCAAGGCAGCGTTAACAGACATTTTCTGGATAAAGTCCCAAATTGTATCTAGTTAAGCCTAAAGGAGTATCCCACTCGTTCCCTTCTCCCGCCCCCTTTTTCTAAAATAAAACCACAAAACAAAGATGCCGGAGTTGTCAATGTCTCAGTTCTCACACCCATGGCCGCAGCTCACATGGGCTGGAGAGGTAACGGGTAACAATGGCAGACCCACATCAGGCCACAGGCCTGGAAAACCTGCTACATACATACCAAGAATTGCACCCCAAAATACATTCTGCTGAGCAAAGGGTAAAAAAAAAGGATTACCTGTGGTTTTAGAAGGCAGGAATACTGTCCCAGCACAGGAAAAACATTGGTCCAGACAGCCAATGTAAATGTCTAGGAATTCTCCAGGCCGCAGGCAGAGATATGCTAAAGTATTGGTCCTGGCAGTAGTTCAGGTAGCAGACATAGGCATGGCCAGTACAGGTGGCATGCAGAGGAATGGCCAGTTAAGGTGGCAGGCAGAGGCATGGCCAGTTCAAGTGGCAGGCAGAGGCATGGCCAGTTCAAGTGGCAGCAGGTAGCACGACAAGGCTTAAGACCTGAGGATAGGGGATAGTGTCTTCTTCCACCCAAATCTCTTTGAAGCCTCTGAGTCTCCAGACCCTAATCCAACAAAACCCAGAGAAAAAAGTTTTCTCCACTCAGAAATTCTATTCTGGAGCCCCTCACTCGCAAACTACCAGTTCAGGAAGCAAGCAAAAAGGATGGTCATTTAACCTCTTGCGCCCCGCCCACCGCACATATACTGCGGCACTCTGCCGCTGCTGGGCAAAGTGACGTATGTGTACGTCACTCGCTCAGCCGCCTGTGGGGGGCGAGCGTGCGCCGCCGCCGGCGTGTTCCCACCCCCGCTCATTCCCTGGGGAGCTAGTGCGAGTGACCGGTGGCTCCGATGGCTGCCGGTCACTCGCGATCTCCCGCAGCAGAGGGAGAAAGACAGACGGCTGATGTAAACACAGCCGTCTGTCATTCTCCCTTAGATCATCACAGAGGCTATGCGATCCTGCTATATAGGATCGCATGTCTCTGTGATGATCTAACAAGCCATGCCCCCTGACAGTTAGAATCACGCCCCTAGGGTCACACTTAACCCCTTGATCACCAATAAAGTTAACCCCTTTCCTGCCAGTGTCATTTTGACAGTAACAGTGCATATGTATAGCACTGATTACTATAGTAATGTCACTGGTACCCCCAAAATTATCAAAAATATCAGTAAGGTATCTGATCTGTCCGCCGCAATGTCGCAGTCCCGCAAAAGAAAATCGCAGATCGCCGCCATTATTAGTTAAAAAAAAAACAATAAAAATGACATAAATTTTTCCACTAGTTAGTAAACGCAATAACTTTTGCGCAAACCAATCAAAATACGCTTATTGCAATTTTTTTTACCAAAAATATGCAGTAGAAAACAAATTGGCCTAAAATGTTAAACAATTTTTATTTTTACATTTTTTTTGAGAATTTCATATAAAAAAATGTGGAAAATATTGTTATTTTTTCAAAATTGTCGCTATTTTTTGTTTATAACGCAAAAAATAAAAATTGCACAGGTGATCAAATACCACCAAAAAAAAGCTCTGTTTGTGGGGAAAAAAAGGACGTCAATTTCGTTTGGGTACAGCATTGCACGACTGCGCAATTGTCCGTTAAAGTCACGCAATGCCAAATCGCAAAATAGGCAGCCAAATCTTCTGGGGCTAAAGTGGTTAACAGGGCGGGGTCAATTCACATGTAGGGCAGAAACATGGTTGGCAGAGGCACAGTCTGGGTCATACACAGAAATAACGGAAACTGGAAAAATATCTTCACATCATAGTCGATAAACAGTCTGGGTCATACAAAGAAATAGCAGATAGGGGAAACTTGAAAAATGTCTTTACTTCACTAATAGTGTAGTGAAGTGTGATAAATCTGATAGCACCCTCCAATACAGAGGCCTGACTGGGACGGACTTTGGGGACAGTAGTATCGGTTGTCATGGCAAATTCCTCTACTTGAACATACCCGACAGTTTTTTTGGGGGTTGGGGCCTGTGTGGGTAGGAAGGAGAATATCGGGGAAGTGCCTTTTAATGAAGTCTGGCTAATGTATCGGATTGGTTGCATCGTGCTGTCCCACAGGCCACAGTCTTCTTTAGGTAGAGATGGCGGAAAAGTGGGAGACTCGTGTAGAAATCGTCTACATATAGGTGGTAACCCTTCCCAAACAGTGGTTCTATCAGCTGCCAAACGGTTTTGCCACTTGTCCCCATATAGATAGGGCACCCAGGGGGGGTTTAGCTGGCTCTCCTTTCCCTCATAAATTTTAAAATCATATGTGTAACCCGTGGCCCTGTCGCATGCCTTGTAAAATTTGACCCCATATTTGGCCCGTTTACTGGGGAGGTATTGCTTGATGCCAAGTCTTCCGGTGAAGTGGACTAGAGATTCATCTACACAAATATTTATATTGGGGTTAAACATTTGCTTGAAGCTGGAGCAAAAAAATTGATTGGGGGCCGAATTTTGAATAATTTATCATAATCAGGATGATTTTGAGGGAGGCACTGGGTATTGTTATTGACATGTAAAAATCGAATTATCATTTCGTAACAGGTTATGGGCATCAAAGAGGAGTAAACTGGCATATGATGGATAGGTTGGGTAGACCAGTAGGAATGGAGTTCATTTTTTTTGTCAGCCCCATGTTGAGGGTTAGTCCAAGGAATATTTTAAATTCTTCCACGGTAAGGGGTTTCCAAACAGAGGCTCAGGCATAGGAAGAATCTGGATTGCTGGCAATATGTTGTCTGGCGTACAGATTACACTGCTCCACGATGTAGTTCAGCAGATCATCCGTGAAAAATAAATGAAAATAATAAAGTGAGGTTACATATTCTGATTGTTTTTGAGGGCCTGGCTGTGCTGTAAACTGAGAACTACAGGTTTTGCCGAAATATCGGGCAGCCATGTAGGGTATAATAATACATCTGGGAGGCTAGTATGGGCCCTGCCTCATTGTGGATGGGACGCCCAGTTACTAGCATCTGGCCTATCATGTAGGAATATTGCCCTGCTTGTGCTTGCCGCTGCACAAGGACTTGCAGAACTGCTGATGGATGCCTGCCTATAATCTTGGAGTGCTGCACTGCTGGTGGATGCCTCAGGATTTGTTGCACTGCTGGTGGATGCCTCAGGGTTTGTTGTGCTGCTGGTGGATGCCTGCACCTGCTCAAATCTCCTGAGCCTTTTTGTTAGGGTTCTATCCTCCTCAGTTTCCATTTCAGAGCCACTGCTTTCTACTGGCTCATACTTGCTATTTAGCCAGTGTAAATCTGACTACACACAGCTTGCTTTTTTTTTTCTTACATCCCATTGGCACACAACTAATGGAGGGGACACTCATAAGAAGAATGAGTGAACAGCGATGAGTGGTGGACTTCAGAAGAGGAGGTAAGGGACCACTATGTGCAATACCATTCCACAGAGCAGTGGGTTTAACATCTTTTTTAATTCAACTAAAAAATGAATTAGCATTTAATATCACTTTAATTGATTCTAATATTTTTTTTCCGTCCAATAAGCCATGGACCTTCTTCCTTATGTTGTGGTGTTGATATTGTTTTATATTACAGAGTTTACTGTATAAAACAAAGAGCAATATGCAAATTGGACCCCTAATAACCATTCTGAATTCACTTGTACTGAGTCTCTGACCTGAATTAAAATGTGTCTTTATATTGCACATCATTACTGCACAAGCTTTTTTAAATAAACTGAATCTCTCATAATTTATGTATCTTTTAGATTATTTCAAAAAGGTAATCCCTACAAAATAAACTGTTCTAAAAAATACATTTCTATTAGGTTTTTGTGCAGATTGATACATCTAATGAATATATAACTGTAAAAACACTGGAAATGTATCATGAATTTATGAATTTAGGAGACTTAAACCAAGGTTATTCTGGAGGGTTATGTGTAACCAGAGTTGCTGATTCATTGAATTTCTCCATACAGGATTAGCGATGTTCATTTTACTTGTAGCATTGCATGTCATTTTCAGACCTGAGTGTCTTCTGGTGACTGCAGGCGATCGCCCAGTAGAGCTTTGATTTAAACTGGAAGTGACATGGTTGCGTGAATGTGAGCTTGTAATTTTGCAAGTAAATGACAAAGATTCACCTGAAAAGTCTGCATTCCGAGCTCTTAAATCAGAATGTTTAAATCTTCAGCACAGTCTGAATTGATGCGTTTCTAGGATGTAAATTATAAAACCATTTAAAACCATTTTACTACTGGCAGAGTGAATGATTTTTGGGACAGTTTTGCACTTAGCACCAAATTAAATATAATGGTGCAAAATCTTTACAACAGTTCACACAATGCATTTATACTTTGCACCTATTACATTAGGTGTATTTAATTTAAAAACAAAATGAGTTAAGCTTAAAGGAAAATATGTGCTGGAAGAAATACAGCAGCTGCCATTTTTTTACCTCCTTTTAAAATGCCAATTGCCTTACTATCTCTGTCTTTAATATATTCTAAATCAGTGACCTGAAACACATACACAACTACTGAATCAGGGTGTCCTGATACTGATACCTGATATATGTTATGAGTTACTGAGTTAGAAGTATTGAAGCAAGAGGATCAGCATGACAGCCAAACTAGTATATTTAGAAAAAGTTAGCAATCGCTGCTTCCCTGTTTTAGCTGTTCCTCTAACAACTTAGCTAACAGTTAACTTGTTTGTCTTATATATAGGGTTGAGCGAACACCTAGATGTCCGTGTTCGACGGGTTCGGCCGAACTTTAAAAAAAAGTCCGGGTCCGTGTCCCGGACTTTTACCGAACTTTTCCCGGACACCGAACCCCATTGAAGTCAATGGGGACCCGAACTTTAAGGCACTAAAATGGCTCTAAAACACCAAAGGAAAGGGCTAGAGTGCTGCAAATGGCAGCAAAACGTAATTAAGAGCATGGCAAGTGCTCTGCAAACAAATGTGGATAGGGAAATAACTTAAAACAACAAAAAAAAAACAGAAAAATAAAACAATGTTCTTCTTCATCTCTGAAGGACGAGGCCCATATGGAGTAGGAGGGAGGTTGAGGTGGTGGTGGATGTGGCGGTGACATAGGCGTGCGCACAGGGTGTGCTGGGTGTGCCTGGGCACACCCTAATCACCTAGGGCACATAGCATTGCCAGTGAGGAGATGGGAAAGATCTCCCTGGGACCTGCTCTGCTCTATTTCTCCTTGCCTACAGGTACATGGCCCCGATACATTACTCTCCCTGCTGGCAAACACATGCATGTGTATTTCAACTTTGGGGTGCACACCTTAATGCAATAGGCTGCGCACACCTATGGGCGGTGTAGGTGGAAGCGGCGGTGGAGGAGGACCAGGGCCGGATTAACAGCATCATGGGCTTGGTGCTGAGGATTTTGAAGGGCCTTAAGGGCCGTGCCTTGCCATGCACCCAGAGGAGGAAGGGTGCAGCCATGCATGCCTAATTCAACATGGGATGCTGTCTCTGAAGCCCATAAACACATCCATGCATCGCCAACTGTCCCTCCTTGTCCGGCCTTCACGCTGTGTGGGGAGGTTCTGAGGGTGCTGCCTGGGGAAGCGAGCATAGAAGCCAGACTTCTGTGTTTACAAGTGACAGAAGAGCGGTAACAGTGAATATGGCCAACCCGGGGCCTATATAAAAGGTAGGGGCCTGGAGCTGCAGCTCCAATAGCCCCTACATTAATCTGGCCCTGAGGAGGAGGACGAGGTAGCCAACACTGCTTCTTTTCAAAAATTTTAAATGAGGGTACACCCCAAAAGAGTGAGAAAGAGCAAAAATGGAACAATGGGTGGGTAAGGTCGGTATCCATTGCTATTCTGCATAAGGTACGGAAAAGTCCCGTGGGATCCATGCCTGGTTCATTTTAATGAACGTGAGCTTGTCCACATTGTCTCTGGACAGGCGGCTGCGCTTGTCTGTTATAACGCCCCCAGCCGTGCTAAATACCCGTTCAGATAATACACTGGCTGCAGGGCACGCCAGCACCTCCAAGGCGTAAAGGGCAAGCTCAAGCCATGTGCCCAATTTGGAGACCCAGAAGTTGAAGGGGGCAGACCCGTCATTCACTACATGTAGGCGTGTGCACACATACTGCTCCACCATGTTGGTAAAATGCTGCCTCCTGCTAAGACGTTCCATCTGAGCTGCTGGTGCTGCTGTTTGTTGTGGCGTGCTGACAAAGCTTTTCCACATTTCGGCCATGCTAACCCTGCCTTCTGAGGTGCTGGCGGTGCCCTGGTTGCGTTGGCGACCTCCTCCTCCTCCTCCTCTGCCTTGTGCTTCCACTGTGGCCCCGCTGTCAGATGGGAATGCCAGCAGCATGGCGTCTACCAGTGTGCGCTTGTACTCGCGCATCTTGCGATCGCGCTCCAGTGAGTGAATTAAGGACGGTACGTTGTCCTTGTAACGGGGATCCAGCAGCGTGGCCACCCAGTAATCAGCACAAGTTAGAATGTGGGCAACTCGGCGGTCGTTGTGGAGACACTGCAGCATGTAATCGCTCATGTGTGCCAGGCTGCCCAGAGGCAACGAAAGGCTGTCCTCTGTGGGAGGTGTATCGTCCGTGTCCTCTGTATCCCCCCAGCCACGCACCAGTGATGGCCATGAGCTGGCCTGGGTGCCACCCTGCTGTGAACATGGTTCCATCTCCTCCTCCAGCTCCTCCTCCTCCTCATCCTCCTCATCCTCCAGAACTGTGCCCCTGCTGGACAATTGCGTCCCTGGCGTTTGCGTGTGCAGGAACCCACCCTCGGAGCCCCTTGCGAATGACTGCCCTGAAAGCCTTGGAAATGTTACCTCTTCATCCTCCTCCTCCTCCTCATCCTGTGCCACATCCTCTTCCATCATCGCCCGAATTGTTTTTTCAAGGAGGCATAGAAGTGGGATAGTTAAGCTGAGAACGGCGTCATTGCCACTGGCCATGTTGGTGGAGTACTCAAAACAGCGCAACAAGGCACACAGGTCTCGCATGGAGGCCCAGTTAAATTAAATAGCGGAATAGAAAATATGATCCAAAAAAAGTGTATGTATATCACACGTACACAACCACACTGGGCCCCAATTACTATTGTTTGTACCCCTAAAAGGCTAGATGAGGAGTAGGGGGAGTATGGAACAGGCAGCACCCTCAAACCTTCAGAAGTATGAGATGAACCCCAACAACTTGGAAAGGTGGATCTCTCTCACACGTACCGACACAGACTATCCCGCAATTCAATTGATCCTCAAAGGTTTTTATTGAATAGCGGAATAGGAAATATGATCAAAAAAAGTGTATGTATCTCGCACGTACACAACCACACTAGGCCCCAATTACTATTGTTTGTACCCCTAAAAGGCTAGATGAGGAGTAGGGGGGGTATGGAACAGGCAGCACCCTCAAACCTTCAGAAGTATGAGATGAACCCCAACAACTTGGAAAGGTGGATCTCTCTCACACGTACCGACACAGACTATCCCCCAATTTAACTGATCCCCAAAGGTTTTTGATTAAATAGCGGAATAGAAAATATGATCCAAAAAAAGTGTATGTATATCACACGTACACAACCACACTAGGCCCCAATTACTATTGTTTGTACCCCTAAAAGGCTAGATGAGGAGTAGGGGGGGTATGGAACAGGCAGCACCCTCAAACCTTCAGAAGTATGAGATGAACCCCAACAACTTGGAAAGGTGGATCTCTCTCACACGTACCGACACAGACTATCCCCCAATTTAACTGATCCCCAAAGGTTTTTGATTAAATAGCGGAATAGAAAATATGATCCCAAAAAAGTGTATGTATATCACACGTACACAACCACACTGGGCCCCAATTACTATTGTTTGTACCCCTAAAAGGCTAGATGAGGAGTAGGGGGAGTATGGAACAGGCAGCACCCTCAAACCTTCAGAAGTATGAGATGAACCCCAACAACTTGGAAAGGTGGATCTCTCTCACACGTACCAACACAGACTATCCCCCAATTTAACTGATCCCCAAAGGTTTTTGATTAAATAGCGGAATAGAAAATATGATCCAAAAAAAGTGTATGTATATCACACGTACACAACCACACTAGGCCCCAATTACTATTGTTTGTACCCCTAAAAGGCTAGATGAGGAGTAGGGGGAGTATGGAACAGGCAGCACCCTCAAACCTTCAGAAGTATGAGATGAACCCCAACAACTTGGAAAGGTGGATCTCTCTCACACGTACCGACACAGACTATCCCGCAATTCAATTGATCCTCAAAGGTTTTTATTGAATAGCGGAATAGGAAATATGATCAAAAAAAGTGTATGTATCTCGCACGTACACAACCACACTAGGCCCCAATTACTATTGTTTGTACCCCTAAAAGGCTAGATGAGGAGTAGGGGGGGTATGGAACAGGCAGCACCCTCAAACCTTCAGAAGTATGAGATGAACCCCAACAACTTGGAAAGGTGGATCTCTCTCACACGTACCGACACAGACTATCCCCCAATTTAACTGATCCCCAAAGGTTTTTGATTAAATAGCGGAATAGAAAATATGATCCCAAAAAAGTGTATGTATATCACACGTACACAACCACACTGGGCCCCAATTACTATTGTTTGTACCCCTAAAAGGCTAGATGAGGAGTAGGGGGAGTATGGAACAGGCAGCACCCTCAAACCTTCAGAAGTATGAGATGAACCCCAACAACTTGGAAAGGTGGATCTCTCTCACACGTACCAACACAGACTATCCCCCAATTTAACTGATCCCCAAAGGTTTTTGATTAAATAGCGGAATAGAAAATATGATCCCAAAAAAGTGTATGTATATCACACGTACACAACCACACTAGGCCCCAATTACTATTGTTTGTACCCCTAAAAGGCTAGGAGTAGGGGGAGTATGGAACAGGCAGCACCCTCAAACCTTCAGAAGTATGAGATGAACCCCAACAACTTGGAAAGGTGGATCTCTCTCACACGTACCAACACAGACTATCCCCCAATTTAACTGATCCCCAAAGGTTTTTGATTAAATAGCGGAATAGAAAATATGATCCCAAAAAAGTGTATGTATATCACACGTACACAACCACACTAGGCCCCAATTACTATTGTTTGTACCCCTAAAAGGCTAGGAGTAGGGGGAGTATGGAACAGGCAGCACCCTCAAACCTTCAGAAGTATGAGATGAACCCCAACAACTTGGAAAGGTGGATCTCTCTCACACGTACCAACACAGACTATCCCCCAATTTAACTGATCCCCAAAGGTTTTTGATTAAATAGCGGAATAGAAAATATGATCCCAAAAAAGTGTATGTATATCACACGTACACAACCACACTAGGCCCCAATTACTATTGTTTGTACCCCTAAAAGGCTAGGAGTAGGGGGAGTATGGAACAGGCAGCACCCTCAAACCTTCAGAAGTATGAGATGAACCCCAACAACTTGGAAAGGTGGATCTCTCTCACACGTACCAACACAGACTATCCCCCAATTTAACTGATCCCCAAAGGTTTTTGATTAAATAGCGGAATAGAAAATATGATCCCAAAAAAGTGTATGTATATCACACGTACACAACCACACTAGGCCCCAATTACTATTGTTTGTACCCCTAAAAGGCTAGGAGTAGGGGGGAGTATGGAACAGGCAGCACCCTCAAACCTTCAGAAGTATGAGATGAACCCCAACAACTTGGAAAGGTGGATCTCTCTCACACGTACCAACACAGACTATCCCCCAATTTAACTGATCCCCAAAGGTTTTTGATTAAATAGCGGAATAGAAAATATGATCCCAAAAAAGTGTATGTATATCACACGTACACAACCACACTAGGCCCCAATTACTATTGTTTGTACCCCTAAAAGGCTAGGAGTAGGGGGAGTATGGAACAGGCAGCACCCTCAAACCTTCAGAAGTATGAGATGAACCCCAACAACTTGGAAAGGTGGATCTCTCTCACACGTACCAACACAGACTATCCCCCAATTTAACTGATCCCCAAAGGTTTTTGATTAAATAGCGGAATAGAAAATATGATCCCAAAAAAGTGTATGTATATCACACGTACACAACCACACTAGGCCCCAATTACTATTGTTTGTACCCCTAAAAGGCTAGGAGTAGGGGGAGTATGGAACAGGCAGCACCCTCAAACCTTCAGAAGTATGAGATGAACCCCAACAACTTGGAAAGGTGGATCTCTCTCACACGTACCAACACAGACTATCCCCCAATTTAACTGATCCCCAAAGGTTTTTGATTAAATAGCGGAATAGAAAATATGATCCCAAAAAAGTGTATGTATATCACACGTACACAACCACACTAGGCCCCAATTACTATTGTTTGTACCCCTAAAAGGCTAGATGAGGAGTAGGGGGAGTATGGAACAGGCAGCACCCTCAAACCTTCAGAAGTATGAGATTGTGTTCACTGTACCCCACAAAGATTGAGTTCACTGCACCCCACAATGATTGTGTTCACTGCACCCCACAAAGATTGTGTTCACTGCACCTCACAAAGATTGTGTTCACTGTACCCCCCAAAGATTGTGTTCACTGCACCCCACAAAGATTCTGTTCACTGTACCCCACAAAGATTGTGTTCACTGCACCCCAAAAAGATTGTGTTCACTGCACCCCAAAAAGGATGTTGTTCACTGCACCCCAAAAAGGATGTTGTTCACTCCACCCCAAAAAGATTGTGTTCACTGCACCCCACAAAGATTGTGTTCACTGCACCCCAAAAAGATTGTGTTCACTGCACCCCAAAAATGATTTTGTTCACTGCACCCCAAAAAGGATTTTGTTCACTGCACCCCAAAAAGGATGTTGTTCACTCCACCCCAAAAAGATTGTGTTCACTGCACCCCACAAAGGATTTTGTTCACTGCACCCCAAAAAGATTGTGTTCACTGCACCCCAAAAAGGATGTTGTTCACTGCACCCCAAAAAGGATTTTGTTCACTGCACCCCAAAAAGATTGTGTTCACTGCACCCCACAAAGGATTTTGTTCACTGCACCCCACAAAGATTGTGTTCACTGCACACCAAAAAGGATTGTGTTCACTGCACCCCAAAAAGATTTTGTTCACTGCACCCCAAAAAGATTGTGTTCACTGCAGCCCAAAAAGATTGTGTTCACTGCAGCCCAAAAAGATTGTGTTCACTGCAGCCCAAAAAGATTGTGTTCACTGCAGCCCAAAAAGATTGTGTTCACTGCAGCTCACACACAGAAAAATGGATGTGGATCACTGACACCTGCCTATCTCCAATCCCACACCACACAGCAATATCGATTGTAGTTTGTAGAACACAGTTTCCCTAAAATTCAGCAGACTCTGTCCCTAACAGGATTGAGAAGAGATCGTAGATCAGGATTGAGTGCAGATTCACCCCACCCCCCACACAGCAATATCGATTGTAGTTTGTAGAAGACACTGACCCTATAATTCAGCAGACTCTATCCCTAAAATGCCTACAACTCGCCCTGCCTAAACACTCCGACCTGTCCCTCAATTCTATCCGGACACAAATGGTTTTTTCCTGCCTATCTTTCCCTAATCAGCAGCCAGCACGTTGATGTGTGCTCTGTCCCTGAATCTAAGCAGCATAATGACGCCGCTGCGGCTGCCTCGAACTTATAAAGACTTGGTCACATGCTTCAGACGGCCAATCACAGCTACTGAGACATTTGCAGGCATGGCTGGGATGGCTTAAGGCACACCAGTTAAACGATTGTTGATTGGCTGTTGAAAGCCCGCCATGAAAAGAGCGCCAAAGCATGCAAAACCCGGAAATAAAACGACCGAACACGGATTTTTACCCGAACATACAGTAAAGTGTCCGTGTCCGTGTTCGGGTACAAAAAATCCAATTATTCGGTACGAACACGAATAATACAGTCCGTGTTCGCTCAACACTACTTATATACCATATTACATTTCTGATAATGAATACTTTACTACTCAACATCCCAGTATCCAGTAATGACTCCCAAATATGACAATCATAAGATGGCATAATCTTTCATATCTTATTTGGCTGTGTTGCTAGGCTTAGCACTGTTAGATGTTACATTGTAAAATATCCTAACGACAATCTATACAAATGGTGTGAAAACTCACATTCATGAGGTTATGTCGGTATTTGAAATGCAATTACTTGTACTGTGTTAGTCATCAATGAATGCAGAAAGTTTGGAGTATCAGTTAAACCTTTTATCGGGTAACTTTAAAGTGGTTGTAAACTCTCCAACCTAAGTTTTACTTGTATATCTGCTGCCTTCAGCTTTCTACACTCTTTGGAAAGTGCAGATCATGTTAAAAATCTTTCTTCCTCTTTCAGCAGCAGATAGAGGTGGATGGGGAGAATAGGCTTACACCGTGTGAGAGCTGATTGTAGTAAATGGGCACCCCCCCCCCCTTCCACATAGGCAGAGGAATGAAGGAACATGCAGAGCTGTAGTCTGAATAGACAAGCTCAGTGCTAAGCTCCATCCCCGACACAGATTTTCAGCTACTGTTATCTCATGTGAAGAACTTGTCAGAAGTGACACACGCTGATAACAGAGGAACGAAGCACCAGAGAAAAACGGCACATAGAGCTTAGGAGAGAGATAAGTAAACACTACAGATATAGTTTAACTTTCACTTTAAGTGAACCTGTGTCCAGATTATATACATAGTCATACAAGCAGTAAAACAAGCCATTCCTGACCGCTCTAGTTTCCTGTACTGTAAAGTCATTCATTCTCAAAGATCTTCAGAGATCACAAAAAAACCCTTCACATTCAGGTTTTGGTCAATTTCTAACAGCATAGAAATAGCTACTGCGATGCATACTAGCACATTATGACATTACCTTTCAGGTCAGAAAAAAATCACTCACTTTTACCGCTTTAAAGGAGGGCTGGCTGCCAGGATTCTGTTACAATAGAAAGTAACAGAAAAAGAGCTAAGATTTCAGTGCCTCTGTTGTGAGCCTTAACCCCTTGCCACCACTTCCCATTTGTCCTTTAAGTGGAGGTGGATACAGAGTTCCTGATGATTTTATCACAATGATTGGCTATCACAACAGTCACATGATCAAGAGTTTGTACCACTGGCTGAAACAGTGATCTTCCGGTGGTTGCCGGAAGTTCGCGCCCCGTGTAGTACACGCCCACACAGGAAGCAGCGTCCCGGACATCTGCTCATCAGAGCATTGGCTCCCTTGATCCCAGGCGGTATCACGGATTTAATCCAGTTCCCCTTTTATCTGTTATGGCTTACATCCTATAAGTGTTTTTAACCCTTCATTCCTGAATAAATGTAGATACTGCACTTAGAGGCGCCTTGTTTCACTTTACCTTTGAAACAGTGATCAGAAGCTGTTGGTGACAGGTTAAAGATGAATTTCTCCACAATGGCTATAACTACAGAGTAAAATTATAGCTTGTTTAAAGTGATTTTACTGCTTCTTCAAAATATCTAAATACTCAAGTTTGCATAGTTTGGGTACTTGTTCACTTTAGGTATAAATAATGAAAGCATTCAGAACCTTCCTTAGGTTTCATTGTAAGGTATTATACAATTCTAAAAAGGGTTATGAAACGCACATATTGATACACATAGCTACAAAGAGAAGCAATGCAATACAACCGTTAATAAGATTACTTATTTTTCTAGACACACTTCAGTAGTAATGGGTATTGTAAAAAAAAGTTCTGATTACTGAAATACTTTAAACTAAATCTTGAATTTGGTGGTTGGTGTATTCAGTGGTTAAACATATTGGACTAGGTGGGACTTTAAATGAGACCCAAGCTGATGTTGCCTGGCGTCTCCATCCCTATAACAAAAAACAAAATGAGGTTGAAGGATTGTAAGAGGTGCATGAAAGTCAACCAGCCCCCAGTCTGATGTACTCACCCTCCAGTCTGTCACCAACCAAATAGACCTGTCTCTTGGTACAAAGAACAGGGGTTTAGTTGACACACATTTGCAAACCCATGTGAAAGCTGCAGAGCCACTTCACGGCACCCTGTTAAATCTGCAGTCCTACACTCTTAATTTGGTGTCCTCACACTGGAGGCACATGGCCGCTAATGGATGGATGGGGGAACAGGTGAGAGGGAGACAGCCCAACCTCCCCCAACCCACCCTCATCCACGACTGGCTGTTGTCTCAAAGACTCAAATAATTAGGTTATAACCATGGTGCAAACTGGAAGAGACCAGCTGAAAAGCATTACACCTCCATCCCCTTGGTGGATGCAGTATATAGATAGGAAGGGATTTTATGTATGGGGCATGGCCTGTAAAGCTCACTGCCTTTGAAAACCCTAAGTACATCAGACTGGGGGCTGGCTGACTTTCATGCACCTCTTACAATCCTTCAACCTCATTTTGTTGTTTGGTGTATTCAGTGGTAGCTTCTGACTAAAGCTGGCCACAGACGGATCGAAATTTGATCATTTCAGCAGGGACCAGCCAAATTTCAAACAGAACTTGGCCGTTCCTGTTCAAAAGAAGTTGATCATTTGATTGACTTCTGTTGAACAAACAATTTGGAAAAAAATTTATCAGAAGCTGCAGCCTACTGATCGGTGTAATCTAATAGCAGCAGGAGCCATGGAAGGATTGTGTGGATGGAGGAACCTGTCAGTTGTTTTGTTCAGCCCGCTGGCTGAACGAAAAATAAAAGCAAGCCATGCCCCCTCCTCACAGGAATTGACTGACAGCAGCCGGGGCCTCTGGTTTGTTTTTATGCATTAAGGGAAAAAATTAAGGTAAAAATCATTTTGACTTTAGAACCACTTTAAGTCAATATTCATAAAATGAATTTATAATATTACTGACATTGTTAAATCAATGACATTTTTCTGGTTTTCTGATGTAGATATTACCAGACAAATATTACTCGAACAGAAAAAAGGTATATATATATATATATATATATATATATATATATTTTCTTTTTGAGTTCTTATTGTTATGTTGGTTTTCAGTTGTTCAGGAGTAGTTGGTGGAGGACTTTGACAATCAGTCAAACTGTATTAGAGTTATTTGGCACTAGACACTATGCAAAGATGTGAGATGGATGTGAGACAGGCAGGACATCCATCACATTTAATTGTATCCCACAATTTGGACACTTTTCATCTTTTGATTTGTGTGTTTGTGATACCATAAAAATCATAGAAACTGTGTAGTGCTAAGTATATAAAATTTTCTAGCATATTCGGGAGACATTTTTATAATTCAGCAGTTCAAATAGTTTCATTTACAAGCACTGTGATGGCATACCTCATCCACATTTTTACATAAAAATAACTATTAAAACCCTGGGTTGAAACTGCAAGCACCATTGTATGACGTTCAGGCTTGATCAACATTTCCTACGATGGAGCATTTCTAAGACTTGCAAAGGTTGAAAAGGGGAAATGTTTTGCTGTTTGCATATTTTTTTCAGAACTGTAGTCACACTGAAGTCTGTATTATTTAGACTAACCCGTCTCAACCAGAGATTGATAGCGGTTCCTTGAGCTGTGGCTAATTGACCCCCTATCTGGTGGTGCCTGCAGAGTTCCACCACTTATCAAAGCCAGCAGCATGATACCAATTATCTTTTTTAGCTGTCTGCAAAGGGGGCATTCTTACCACTTACCAACAATGTGAGCGACATACTTTCCACTGACCCCTAAATATTTCTTTTTAGCTGGGTTTCCCTGAGATCTAAAAGAGATTTCAAGAGTTATTTGGGATTATAAGATTGAGAATGGCTGTACTAGACCAAAACATTGGTATGTACTTTCTGCTATCTCATGAGCTAAGTCATTACCAAGTTTATGTAATTTTTTCTTATGTTTCTTCTAGGCCTATATTTTTCAAAGTATCTGTAAGGAAAGTAAAGTATGTGTTCTATGGCTAGAGATGATTTTTCTTTTCAAATTTCAATGGGAATATTACAGCTGGAATTTGGGTGCTTGGATGCTAATGATAACAAATAAATAAATATTTCTTTCAGGCATGTATTGATAAGGTTAACTGTAGCTTGTTCCAAGGGGAAGAAGATCTTCACACTGCTTAAGTTGGCCTTTGGACTGTCTATCAGGTCTGTGCATGCCTCCTTAAAACTTAGGGCAGTCCAATGGCTAACTGAAGGACTGTGCATGGTAGGCTGGCAACACTGATGCTTTTTGCAAGAAGTGGCTTTTTTATGTGTACTCGCAGAGTCTACAAGTAAGAAACTCCGAAGATTCAGAAAAAATATTTTGCTTACAAAATTTCTACACACACTTTTCTATACCTCTTCCAAAGAATGCCCTTTTCTATTCATACATCCCAGCTTTGAATAAAATAGTACTGAAATCCCATTTTTTGGTGAAGTCATGTGACTGCTCAGTCCTCCTCTCCCAAGGAAGAGGGCTTGGGGTGGAAGCAGAGTCTGCAGAGGATGTCATAGGTCCCAGAAAACCTTGTAGAGTAGAGACTAGAGTGAGTGTGGCATGATGTTCTGCAGTTCCCAAGTCAAAAGAAGAGACACAAAATAACCACAAAATTACCACACAAACACAGATCTGTGTCAGGGGTCTGTGGTAGTGAGCCCTTATAGATCCCCAGCTCAGGATTCCCCAGGGCGCGGAGTCTAAGCCCCAGCCTGCTTCTTCACCCTTGCCCCTGATGGTGGGGATGGACTTGCAGCAGACTGGAACCAGGTCGCGGCCCCCAGGTAGGCCCAGCTGAGAATGTGGAGACCGCTGGCGTGTGCAGGGTAAACAGGAGACTATAAGGAGATCCAAGAGACAAGCCGAGGTCAGGACAGGCAGCAGACAAACGTAGACGGAGAAAGCAAGCCGGGTCGGTACACAGGAGATCAGATACAATAGCCAAGGGATACACGGATGGGAGCTCAGAGAACAGGGTTGTTGCTCAAGCAAGGAACAGTGCACTGAGCCTGTGTATATATAGGGAAGCAAACAGGGAGGTGACCCAGGATGTAATTGACAGAAACAGGATATAACCCACAGTGGAGCAGGCGACGCCCATAGGAAACAGAGAAGCCCAAACACCACATGTGAAGGGAGGCAAACAGAAGCACTGCAGCAAGGAGGTAAGAATATACAGACAAAACTATAGGCTAACTTGTGACAATCTGCTTATGTGGCCAGTGTGGTCAGTAATAAATCGAAAGGGGTTATTTTCTAAGGGGACTGGCAGGATCGCAAGGTATATTATGGCTTTAGAAGATCTCTTAAAGCAGGGGTGTCAGACTCAATTTCATCAGCATTATTGTTGCCCTCAAAGGGCCGTTGTATCTGTAAGACTAAATACATACTTCTAGGGCTTTTTTCTCAGAAAATAGGTACAGAAACGCAACCACGCCCCAACCCACTAAACCACATTGAATAGTGGGTGTGACCAAATTGCACTAACAGTGGGAGGATCTGGGAGTTTAGGGATAGAATACAGAGTTCAGGGGTGCGCTATGTACAGATTGGAGTTTTATGGGTGCACTATGCACAGAGTGCAGAGTTCATGAGTGCCCTGCATACAGAGTGCAGAGTTCAGGAGTGCTCTAAGTACTAAGTGCAGAGATCAGAAGTGCGCTGCGCACAGAGTGCAGAGATCAGGGGTGCACTACGCACAGAGTGCAGAGTTCAGGGGTGTGCTACGCACAGAGTGCAGAGTTCAGGGGTGCGCTATGCACAGAGTGCAGAGTTCAGGGGTGCGCTACGCACAGAGTGCACAGAGTGCAGTGTTCAGGGTCGCGCTACGCACAGAGTGCAGAGTTCAGGGGTGCTCTACACACAGAGTGCAGTGTTCAGGGGTGCGCTGTGTATAGGGTGCAGGATTGAGGAGTGCGCTATATACAGTGCAGGGTTTAGGGGTATGCAATGCACAGTGTGCATGGTTCAGCTCTATTTCACAGGCTGTCCACATCTCACTTCCACCCCTCCTCAGCTCCGACCTCTGCACCACTCTCCCCCATCCCTCACCTCTGCAAACATTTTCCTCCACAGTCCTCATCTCCTCCCCCCAAAAAATCTTCCTTGCATCTCATCTTACTGTCCTGGCTCTAGCACCTCCCTGCAGTGTAGGCAGTTCCGCCTCTCTCTCTCACTTGCAGGGCGATCTTTGGTTGGTTTCTTTGCACTCGGGCACAGATGGGGATCACAGTGCAGCTTGACACATGATACCCCATCCAAAATTGCACTTGCATCTCACTTGTCCCCATCGTGAGTGCAGGGCAGGCAGGGATCTGTGAGAGCTGCCAAGAGGAAAGCTGTCCATGTGAACACAGAGATTGTGTTTAAAACTGACAGTGGTGAGCATGGAGCCGAGGGTTAGAGCCGAAGGTGACGAAACTCCATTCCACCACATTCCGGCAAAAAAAAAAAAAAACCCTAGATGCAAGGGCCATATGAAATGGGGCCGGATTACGCCCACGGGCCTTGTGTTTGACACATGTGTCTTACAGACTGCAGTGCTTTTCTCTGATTGCAGAGGTACTAATGTTGGCCATACATTTGAAAAAATTATTGATTCATTTTCTGATCAATGTCTGATAAGAATATTTGATCTATAATTGCCAACTCGTTTGATCAATATGTGCCACACGAGGAAGAGGATTTTGATCAACAGTTAGGATACAATATAATTTGACTGTAGTCTAATAATGTGATTGATGGAAATACGAATATATTCATGAACAAATCATGTCAGTGCTGCCAATCAATGCAAAACAATTGTTATTTTTCAGCCCTAGCTTATCGACTCAGTTTGATCAAATCTGATCCAAATCAGGTCTAAATCTATTGGAAGGAAGGTTATGGCTATTTATTTGTCTGCAGATTCAATTGTTTTGATTGAATCGCACATTAATCGGGTAATAAAATCAAAGCGTATGTGACCACCATAAGAAAAGTACTCCCCAATTAAATAACTTAAGGGTAACATACACTTTAATGAACGGCAAGCATTGTGAAGATGTCAGTATTTATTTTTAAAGATAGCAGTATCCATTCTTGGGTTTACCGTCCGTTTGCTCCTGTTGTAGTTAGGCAGTGTCTATATTGCACAGTGAACCCCCTGCACTCACTATCTTGACTAATAACACCTTCCTCTTATGGTTAGCACTTATTGAATAAACCAGCTGACGATCTGGGAGTTGTCTACAAAGGGGCTGCATGTAAAATGTGTATAAATCCATATAATTGTATTTTTATTGACTATATATTTGGATTTAGTGTTGTTTATGGCTTTTTAAGGGGCTCTGTGTTTATGCCCACCCAGTATCTTATAAAACACATACTTGCCACATAGTTTTGCCACTGCCATGGTTCACATATTATTCCCGCATGATTTACTTACAGTACAACATATCCTAAATCAGGATTTTCTTCCCATCGGATAAAAGCAGTTAAAATCATCTGAGGATAGTATTTACCCAGAAAAATCCTTTAGAAGTGTGAGGGGCGTGATGTCACAAAGGTGTCTCTTTTCTTATTTTAGCTCCATACTATGCCCTTGTGACCTGTCTTTATAAATTATGACTGTAACATCTGAAGCACAAATTTATTAGGTTCCTGTTTTTTCTGTTCAAGTTGAACTTCCTCTTTTGCAACTCTTCTCTCAGATTACTGTCTCTGATAATTTCATATATCTGTACTATTTCTTAAATCTAACGTACGTTACACTAACTTTACCATTTTACAGCCAAGTCCTTTGAGGGTATTGTGAGATTCTGGGATCACACAAG